>NC_048411.1:14690752-14727878 GCF_013103735.1 Etheostoma cragini | reverse complement strand
CCCCCCCCCCCCCACCAAATAATACGGCTGGGATATTTGAGGGGAACATATACCACACCACGGTACACACGGACCCAACTGAACACCGCTGTTCTTTTCCTGCTTGGGACGCTTTCTGGTCGATTGCAGTGATTTGACCCACCTTTAGTAAGTAAGTGCAACTTTTGTGCCGGTTTAATAGGCTGCGTGGATGCAATCTTGTGCGTGGTTTCCCATTTGCGCAGAAGTTAAATATAATGCTAAACAGTCGACAAGGAATGAGTCCTCGTGGTGAGATTCTACGTATTTAGAATGAAATGTGAAGTTTGAGAAGTTTTTTTTTTAGCAGTTTCGAATAAGGACGCACTGATTAGACGTTTGGAACCTTTAAAAAGCAACTGTATATACTCCAACTGACCGGTAACTTAGTAAAGTCTGTCTCAGGTCTGTGATATAATGAAGACTTTAATATTGTGCACTTTATGGCCGGCTGCTCTACTTGTATTCTGCTTTCTGCAATTAAGTTCACTTTAGACTTTATTCGGCATATTTCCAAATGCGTCTCTGGTTATCTGCTTTTGTTCCTCTAGTTCCGCTAAAAAACTGAACATATTGTTAAGAACTGTTTTGTCTGAAATTGTTATTATTAATAGGCCTATACACAAGTGAAGACACTGCCTGTGTAGGAGTGTAGACTCGATACCCTGTCAGAAATGTCATTTCGGGAGAGATGTGCTTGAGATAACGCTATTTCAGAGAAAGGATAAAAAAAAATGGACAGACTCATTTACGTGCAGAAATACATTAGCAAATTGCGAAATCATTTTTTTCTACAGAAAACAAGTTGAAATGTGATGAAACAAAAGTAGAACGTCCAGTTTACGTTGAATAAATGAGGTTCCCAAAATCGTCCACAATATATTTTTAGCAATTGTGTTATTACGCACGAAAGCCTCGTTTGTTCAAATTACACAGCTATTAATACGAATAGAATCGTGTTAGATTCTCAGCACTGTGTCATTAACCCTCACCCTGAAATACACCTTACTACATATTTCAAGAGGATCAGCAGGTTGTAAGTTTAAAAAATGTGTGCTGTGATTAAATCAAGGCCTCTGTGTGGGAGGCCTATCCTGAAGCCTCCTTTACCTTAATGAGGTGTGCTTTATAATGTTGAGCTTAATGATAGGAGATCAGCCTTACAGTTTGCTACTCATCAGCTCCACATCAGGGGGACAGAATTATTGTGGATGGGTGACAATTGGAACGCAAGAAATATAGAGATGAACATTGTATGCGCAAATTAGTGAATTTGGAGTATTTCCCCTTACACAGGTGACATTTGGACGTACAATTGTGTCATATGTTGTAGGTGGAATCTGTTATAAAGGGTTGACTTAAACATCGAAATAAGAATGCAATAGATTGGCTGAACATTTGAGAGAAAAAGTACTGTTTAGTAAGTAATCCCTTATTGAAACGCACAGGCCTCGTGACTCATGATTGCTCATTAAAACACCTCTGCTTGGCCCCTCCCACCTACGAAACGAGAGAGAACGTGAGAGCCAGATCTAAACCTGTAGCAAGTAGATGGGACACCTGAAGAAAAAAAAAAGCTGATGCTGCAATTACAAATAATTCTGTTAATTTGTTATCCCCTGATAGTTCACTTCACCTGTCACGCGCGCGCGCGCACACACACACACACACACACACACAAACAAACATACACAAATACAAACACACACTCCCAAGGTCTCACTCAGGCACACATGATTTGAGTCGATTGCTGTCAGAGGCTAACTTTTTGTCCTAAATTGGGTGTGTGTTATGGTCCGAACCGAGTCAAAGTTACGGACTCAGTAACCTGCATTTGCATGCTCCTGCCCGTGATCCATCACATGTTCCACTGTTTGTTATTGTTGACCCACTTCCAATGAGCCTAGGCTATATTGTAACCCATTTGTGCGAAGCTATCGGTTATCTACTGTACTTACAGTTCTGTGGGGTTGACACACGCCGAATCGCTTGGGCTATATTTCGCATGAGGCGACACCGCGAGCCTTTGTAGTCTATAGCCTACCCTTCGAATGCGACGATGGCATAAAAACGCTGGGCTACAATAATAAGGAATTCGACGCGAAATCAAGCACGTGAGAACGATTTAACGCATACAGTGGTACCGCATATATGACACGGAGAGCAATGGGCGAGCGAGTAGCGTGCTACTGCGAATAGGAAATGTAGCCTGTATGGATAGACAGCAGACGCTGACGCTCCGGCTGCTCCAGGATGCTCTCTTCAGTAGTTTCCTTTTTATTGTTTAATTGATATTAAATCTGATCGCATCGTCTCTTAAAAGCAGTTGAATCGCACTCTTTCTATGTAAAAAAAAATACACATGGACTGCCTGCCATCCATTCCCATCCCTATGTGAGAGGTGTGCAGACTGCTCAATGCAAGGCGGACTTATTCCAGCGCGCTCAGTGTAATGGATGGAGATTGTGCATGGAAAGGAGGGTGCATTTGCGATTTTTTTTCATGACATCACCGCAGTTACATTGTCGTGGTCCGAGGCCTTTGACCTCACCGGGGTTGGTCCATATTTTGGCCACCCCCAGCCCCCCTATCGTTTGGGGATGGCCCTTATTCCCCCCACTCTTTTCAGACCGACCAACCATGCAGCCTGCAGAACGGACCCTTTGGCTCAGAGTCATCGGCTTTATCTCTCCTTAAGTGCATGCTGGATGTGAAAGGACAACTTGACACTCTCTTTGGCCAAAAAACAAGCTTCTGTCTTCATAATCCGAAACATTTGCGTCGTAATTCCCTGCCGTTATTGCACTTTCCACGGGAAACCGGATTTTCGCCTTCTCTGCCGTGTTTCTTCTCCGGCGGCCTCACAGGATATCTATTGCTACTGCCACAACGAGTTAATAGAGGCGAAAGAGCCTTTTGTGGGATTGGAGCTATTTGCATTGCAAATTAGGGCCCCTGTGCAAGGATGACTGCACCTTACCCGCGATTTCCAAGGCCTGCTTCGAGTCTGTAATATTGGGTGATGTCAAGTGAATATGACATTAACATTGGGATTATATATCATTTTTCGAAGAATTGTTATGCCGCCTTTTGACGCTTTTTGCTGTGCAATAGTGGCCCTCAATGGCAAAAAGGGAATATAAGGAATATAATTGTGATTTGAAAAAAGGACACTGATGACGTTTGCTTAATATAGGCTATTTATATTCCGAGAGATGACAACTTGCAAGGAGACCAGAAGAGGAAATGTACATGTGGAGTATTGCTGAAGATTGGGAAGTGGGTTGTTATCTTTGGTTATCTAGCTGTATGAGTGTTCTGCTCGTCATAAAGCTAGATAACCGAAAGTAAAAACTACTTCCAGACTCGTCGAAGACTTGTGGAGGACTCATGACATATTACTCAATTTTCCCAGGGACCAGATATTGTAGATGCTATATAAGTGACTTTACTTTTATATTATTATATTATTTTTTGTGATTCACTTTTTCAGAAAGAATAATGTACATTATTGTTGTACATACGTTCACCCACCCATATTAAAACACACACACACACACACACAGACACACACACACACACACACACACACACAAACACACACACACACACACACACACACACACACACACACACACACACTAAACTTCCCTTCAGGCCTGATATTGCATGTTAATATTTATAGCATATTTTATCGTGACGTGAAGTATGAATTTGAACATTATTTAATTAGAATGAAATTTAAACTTGGCTCATCTTGAGCATTTCATGGAAATGAAAGAGTGACATTTGGGACTTCTGTAGAAACCCACGTGTGCGCCTCCGTGCTTCTTATTTCAGCATGATCGAGTCCGGCCAGGAAACGGCGCTGGCATCCCAAATAGTAATAATTAGGACGGATACTGAACTGACAAAAATGGGGAGAGAGAGGAATAGAGAGAGGTGGGGAGTGGGGTTAGGAGAAGGAGGGAGGTGGCAGAAGAGGGAGGACAAGAGGGAGGGAGTAAGGGGATTGGGGAAATGTGTGTGTGTGTGTGTGTGTAAGGGGGGCTGCTTAATTGATTCCGTTAACCGCAGTGCAGGAGATGTGAACGACTGGACGATCCCATTCCCACGCTCGGTGGGGCAAGTGGCAATGCCATGCCCGGGCCCAATATGACAGACAGCGCCGTGAGGGCCTGGAGGGGCTGGGAGGGGGGGATGGGGGCCGACATGGGTCATGAAAAGACGTCAAGTGCCCCAGACTCATCTGCATCCCCAAAGAAAGAGGCGACGTTTCCCAGCCCCAGCAGACGCGGCACTCCTAAATTTGGAGTAGGCTAGTAACGGTTTTGAAAGCGTTATGTCTCGCCGATTGTACTGATAATGAGGACTTCGGGTCATTATCTTAAAACTATGCGGGTTTATGAATCTGAAAAGGATGTGCTGTAATCCTGCATGGCCCCACTCCGGGGTGCGTAACCAGGTGTTGGATTTCTCCTGAGAATTAGTAACAGTGCAGATAATGTTGCATTAAGATGTTGAATATGTGGCATTTATGTGACTTTTGTGTATTTGAACTTGGCAATGAATGGATTTGGGATCAAGGTTGCTGAAAGAAAATTAGTTAGGAGCATCATGTTTAACAAAAGCATAGCCCACTTATAATAATCATGGGGGATATAAGTGAAATATTGGTAGTTGAGTTGTTAAAGGATAAACCCAACTCTTACAATAATCAAACATATTTTATTAGGTCAAAGAACACATTGCCCTTCTTAAAAAATAGGCCATGGTAGGCTATGACGGATGTAGGATTTCATTAATGCGAGATTTTGCTCTTGTTGCTGAGGTTGCACTTATTTTATTATAAATAAGTGATTTAGTTTCTTACACAGTTTGATGTGACTGTCACGCTCTTGACGATTGCTCCATCTGTCAGATGACAGGCTGTTTCCTGCATAGACCACGTGTTTAAAACAGGCTTAAACTTTATATTGACGTGTTTTGAATTTAAGAATGAACTATTTCATTCATTGGACCCTCGTAGAAAGTGTGCAGCCTATGTCTTTTAATTCCCAGTTTTCAAATTATCTGATTAAATCATAGTTCGAGTTCAGCGTAGGACTACGTTCATAAGTCTGGGAAGCTGTTTATATACATATACATATATATATATATATATATATATATATATATATATATATATATATATATATATATATATATATATATATATATATATATATATATATATATATATATATATATATATTTTTTTTTTTTTTTTTTTTTGTGTGTGCAACAGCTTGAGGATTTAAGTGCAGTGTTAAACAGAGCCACAGTGGCTGAATTCAACGGCCTTCGCTGAAAAGGTCTCTTGCCGACTTTCTCACACCGTCAGACAAAACTAGTGTCTCTAGTTTCCGACCCCTGTCAAAGACGGCATACAATACCAGTTCGTTTACCAGAAAGAAAATTTGAGAACGCAATCTGGTTTTAGCAGCGCTGAATAAAACAAGTCTTATTGTCCTTGGTTATGTCGATTGAAATGCTGTATGAAAGGGAGCACTGTTTTCATGTCTGGGGGCCACACTAAATGTCAACCCAGAGTACAAAAAAAAACTTTGTTTCTGTAACTAAGCCATCTCATATCATTCACTAAAATGTCTACAACAGCAGGTGTACATCTCTTACAAAACCTCTACTTTTTTCTTACAATAGTTCTTCACTCAAACAAGACATTGAGTAAAAATGCTCTTATTTATTCATAGCCTATGTTCATCAGATGCACCGTATTCTTTAGAGGTTAAGAGGCACAAGACCTGTAGTTCCATCCTTCAAAGAAAAAAAAAAGACCATAGTCCACACAGTCCACAGGAAATGCAATGCAATACTAAGATGCACTCTTAACAGGAGAAAACAGCATCACATGTCTCAAACAGCTGCAAAACACACTTGCATGCATCTCCGTTCTCAGCCACCTTCAGTACTCCTGGGCTGCATGGAGGAGAGATGTAGTATGGGTTTGCAGCGGTTTGCAGGTCTTTACTGCCTGTCTCTGGAGATTGAGTAAATCTCACCAATGGTTCACATTAGTGCTTTTTATGAACACTGACAGCCACTGCTGCCTTGGGTCCTTAGAATAAATGAACTGTACAGTATTCTCTATCAGTGATGATGAGGTGGACTCCATATCTAAATTTCAAATTGACCTGCTAGTATAAAGGTGCACTTCCACCTTTCCCTGTGTCTTTATAAATGAGGCTGAATGGTGTCTTCTAGTGTGCGAGGTATGCTTTTATATTATTTATAGAAGTGTTTCTGCCATTCAAGCATGCTGGTGAGAAAGAAAGACCCTGCCATTCATTTCACAGCACCCCATATTTTCATATGTATAAATATAGCCGTGTGATTTGACTATGCGTGTTGAAACGGGTATTGACGGTCCCCTTTCCTTCTCCTCAGTAAATAGGGGCTATGCGCTTGGCTGTGCCCTCCTTCCACGCTCACACACACACTGAACCGCAGCCATTGTTGTCACGTGATTTGTTAAGTAACAAAACCATGGCGACCATGGAATGTGTTTTCATATTCATTGGATGGGCAATCAGCATATTGAGCGTGCCCAGGGTTTATATGTGCTTCCTCTGAGCCTCTGTGCCGTGTATTGCAGGTGCAGTATTAGGTTCATAATGTGTATCGGCCCAGGGTAATTCCTGTGCCAGACAAAGGATGTGAATATTGTCGTCATATGGGTGCCATTTGTGCATATGTGTTGTATGGCTGTGTTTTTTTGTTACTAATTGCGGCCTACTGCCAGATGTTTTGCAATAACAAAGTGGTTAGTTATTTTTCAGTAGGGAAAGTTTTCATATTCCAAGCTACCATCAAGCATCATGTGCCAGATTAGCTACAGTCAAAATGATTTTATACAGGTTAATTGAGCTGAAATGCAGGGCTATATTCATGCTGAGAGAGGCTCCGTTTGCATCTGTACGTACTGTATGTCTGTGTTTGCATTTGTGCATGTGTGTATGTTTTGCTGTGCGTTTGTCTCTGTGATTAACGGACCTCGGATAGCTATTCAGTTTACTACATCGTGTTGATAAAAGAGAACAATAGCTGTGTCTCAGTCAACAACGTCTGTCTGTCTGGCTTGGGCCATGTCTCTCTCTTTCTGTGTGTGTGTGTGTGTGTGTCTGCTGGACATGAACTTGAACTTGAGACAGGCAGCCAGACACCATCTGTGCACCAGGGGTAATGAATTCAGTGCATTCATGGCAGTGGAGCAAGCCAGGCCACTGCCACCCATTGATGAGCAGATGACCCCTATAGTCTGAGTTAGCTCTTCATCACTAATAGAATTCAACAATACCAGCTGGTAGTAGGGGAGTTTGCCTAAAGATAAATAAGAGTAGTGGTGTGCCATCAGTAGTGAAGTTTACATGCATGTGTGCAGTCAGTGTGCGTGTTTGCCTGCGTTTGTATGCTTGTCAGTGGTTAAACACGTCTGCATGAAACCCTACATGTTTTCCCTTCTGTTTATCTTTGTCTTACTATATAGCTCATGCAAATTAAGTGACATACACCCTTTCCCTTCCCATAGACAGGCCCTTTCCCCATTAAAGCACTGGCCTGCTATTTTAATGACAGAGCCATGCTGAATTTATTGCCTTGATAATTGAAAGGGCCGGTTCAGTCTCCCCCCTGATAAAGGGTAGTAAGTGAATGAGGCATAAACCTTAAACAAGCCAGCCACAATGTGAATTCCTGCAGGCCCTCCATCTCCTCCACCTCCTCCTCCTTCTCTTCCTTCTCTTCCTCCAGCTCGAGCTTCTGTCACAATCACAAGTGCACGCGAACACACGCATGCGCACACACAATAAGGCTTTTCCCTCTGGTTGGTGTCGCCACGGCAACGGTAGGTGAGATCACCGTGCGCATGGCAGCATCAGCCCCTGCCAATGCAGGACATATTCTTGGTTTCTGTGTGTCTGAGTGTGTGTGTGTGTGTGTGTGTGTGTGTGTGTGTGTGTGTTGCATGTGTGTGTAGAGTGCTCTGTGCAAGAAACCATAATGCCACCCACTCCCTCCCTCAATGGCTCAATGTAGACACATTATAGTGTTCAAATGAGTTTCCTGTCACGTAACCACGCATGCATTGGTTGATTGATTTATTTTAAGTTTCTCTAGTTTTCTCCATAAATTGAAGTCGTAATGTTAATCAAACTGCTGAACGAACTGGGCGAGTCTGAGGTTGTGATTTGTATATAGGCAAAACAAAGTCTGAGATTTTAAATTGGTCTTTACACACATACTGACACACACAAGCGCTTAAAAGGTGCCATCGGCTTCATTAATGGTGTCATTGCCGATTAACACGGATCTGATGGTCCTCTCCCCATAACAAACTAGCCAGCCATAACTTGCCATTAATCCACCGAGGAATGTCGTGATTGGGCCCATTTTAATGACATCATGCATGGCCACTTGAGTGTCTTGTGGGGAGCAGCGGGCATGCTGTGCTCTGCCACGCTGTATGGCCCTCCCATCAGCTAACTGCATGGACGTGCATGGCCGACAAAGATCTATTCCATACGCAACATAATGTGATTGTGTTTGAAAGTGATAGAGTTGTGTTGGTGTGGTGTTGGTTTATTGTTGTATGACATGATGAGATTATTCAGCTCTTGTGGTATTCAAACAATTTCTTTGGTAGTTATGACATCCGGAATAATGTGCATCTATACTAACTTTTTAGTTTTACCACTATAAGTGAAACTTGAGAGCTAAAAGTGAGTCCTACAAAATGTGTCAGTGAAACACCACTTTCATGACACAGATGCTCTGAGACAAATGTTATGATTATCTATAATTATAGTCACCATATTTTAAATTGTGAGCTTGTGTTTTTTTCCTTAATTGTCAGTCAAGCTGACAGTTACAATCGAAGTTAAGCCAAAATGTTGTTTGCAAAATTGATACTGCCAACTTCTTAGTCTATATTTTGCCCAAACCTACCTTAGTAATCTAAAATCTCCATCAGTGTGCTTGCTAGACTGCCACACAAATCCCTACATTTCCCTTATATATAAGTAAATTTAGGACCACAGAACTGATCACCGCAATAAGACTCAATCTAGAGGCAAGAAAAGAAACACAGAAAAGGATTTGATTTAAGTAGAATATCTGTCCATTTTATTGTTTGAAACATGCATAATTACAATCATCAAAACATTATTAAGATAGGATAGTGGTTATCTTGTCTTAGTGTTTCTCTAACACCCACAACATTGTGGTCAAGGTAATTTGTCAAATCACAATGTGAATTGCAAGCAATACTGTGTGAGCTAATAATGATTTTTCATAATCTAATTAAAATGTAATATTGCTACAGTTGTAGGAGAAAATATAATATGATGCAACATGACATATTTTACACTATGTCCCTATGATAACACTGCTAACAACTAGTACATTACACTCTTAGTTATGCAGCAGTATGATTGGATATCAGTACAGTGGCAGCAGTAGTGCACAATCAGGCTGCATGCACACGTTACTTTGGGGCTACGGGTCTAAAGATGGCTGTCAGCCTGTCTTCTAGGATATCCGTGCTTCACTGGCATTTTATTATGCAAATATTATGCACTATAAATAAATTAGTATAATTAGATTTGAAATATACTTTGAATCTTCCTTGAAGATGAAAGGGTGTAAATAATATAGTTTGTGTTACTGCATTATTCATCATCTATTAATTACAATCATCTGGGCCTTCAGTCTCACTGCGCCATATGCCATACTCTACATTTAAGCTGACTGCATGTTGTTTTTCATACACAGTATACCGTGTGTATGTCTATGATCTGTCAGTATCAAGGTACCTGTTTGTATTTGATAAGGCTAATTGTCTCTCACTGTATTTAATCTTAACGTCCCATTAGAAATCAATATTAGCATAATGCAGTTTCTAAACGTGAAATGGCTTTTATTGTTAAATGGTAATTAATGTACTATCAAGCTCTGACTCAGTAAAACCCAACACACCCGTATGCATTGTCTGCACATCCAGATTGTTCATTTTCACATTATGCGTAAGCACGTCTGTGTTATCATTTCATAGAAGAGGAGGGGTTTCACATTAAATAAGCATAAATACTGTAGTCGTACTACAATTAAAATATGCCCGTCTTTGCTGTCTTTGCAAAGCATATGGTATTGAGCTGTAGATGCAATTTGAACACAGGGAACCATTTAAAAAAGAAAAAGCAGTTCGGCAATTAAATTATATGGGCTCTCGGACTAGAGAGCCAGGACAAGCGAATATGGAATAGTGAGCAGTAGTTGCTACGCTCGCATTAGCATCTGGCCCTTTTATGTAAATTTGATGAGAAAGGACTCATGCATATACGCTAGGGCTGGGGTGTACTCGCCTAATATCCTTATTAAAGAGGGGTGAGTGAAATATTTATTAGGGGGGCTAAGGGTTAGGAAGGGGGGCCTGTCCTGTGTTGTCATGAGGACCCGAGGTGGAAGAAGGGGGAAAGGGAGGAGGAGGTTGGCTTTCTCTATGAGTGTCTCTCTCTGCCTCAAGGTGCCACCATCTTAAGGCGTTTGGCAGTAGTGAGAGTGTGAGGAGGGTAGACCTAAAATGTCCGCTGGCATAGACACGCACACGCATACACATTAACGAATACAAATTTCTGTGTGGCGTGTGGACAGGAACACCAAGCTCTGAAAGTCGATTATTCAATTACTGCCTCATCGGCATGCATGCATGCTGAGCGTTTCATTTGCATGTATTAATTCCCTCGATTACTGTCACTTATGAGATTGTTTAGCTTTTAGCTTCTATTGCACGCCGTTTATAGAGTATGAGCGCTAATACCAGCACCATCATCAGAAGTAATGTGGTATTTGCTAATATTTTAAGAATCTTAAATTTACAATTTCTATGTATTTTCAGCCCAAGAAACTAATTTGTAGGTTTATTGAGTTCAGTTTGATAAAACGTTGTAATGGGACACACAATTCTGTTGCAAATAATTCAAGTTACATCTCGGCTAATAATGTTTATTTAGTGCAAAGAATTCATTAAATTATTTGACTGCCGTAATCTTCAATCAGAGCGTGCCACCTTAAAGTGCCACACATCATAAAAATAAAACGTATTGTATATCTCACAAATCTATCTGGTGATTGAGGTGTACTTACCTCAATCTTAAGGATAAGGGTGCAGTATTTTACTCTATTGATAAAACATGTTCTTTTTGTGAGAATATACATCTTCAAACTGTTAAACCAAAACTGATAATGCAAATGCTTTAAAGCAAAGAAAGGAAGTAGGTGACAATTTTGCCAATTTATGTAAATCAGCGCTATATCATTTTCTTTCTCCTTCGCTCTTACTCACTATCACTGTCACATACACACACTGTAGCTGACCTCCCCTATCTGTTAATTATCATAAATGTGCTTAGTGAGGAGGCATACACATGGGCACACACACACACGCATGCACGCAAACATGCATGCACACACAAACACACACACACACTCACACACACATTGTTCAGTGAGATACAGACACAACATTAGCATTCCCTTTCATCCTGAAGTGCTCCTGAGGCATAGCATGAGGAAGAATGTGCAGGAAATTATTCAAGATGAATTAGACCACACATCATCCCCATTTTTCTAGCATCGACACACACATACACACACACACACACACACACACACAAACACACACACACACACATGCACACACGCACACACACGTACAGACACAAACCCACACATACACACACGTTCACCAGATGATATTTTACAATTACAATTAGATACAATTAGATTTTTAATTGCAAATGTATGTGTGAATTTGTTTCTGTAGATATTGCTGTGTGTGCATCTGGAAGTCATCATGCTTATATACTAGAAGTGTGTACGGGGATATTATCTCTATGTGTGCTGTGTGTCCATGTCATACTCAGCCTGTTGTCCTTTTTTACATGCATAAAGTATACAATATCAGCTGTTTCCCTGTTTCCTCTGATGAGTGGTACGCCCCGGCGTGCTGCCAAAGAAGTGAGAATAATTAAGCAGCTGCGTGTTTGAGCCTAGCGTTGGCTAATGGATTGTTACCAGAAAGAAATGAGACAGGCAGCATGGGGGAGCTGGGTGGCAAAGCAGACCTCGACTTTGGATAATGAAACACTGAAAGAAACCGGGTGGAGAGTAGACACACCTCTCATAAAGGAAATGCTTTTGTTCTGTGACTTCTTCTTTTTGTCATATAGGTAGGTGCAATTGGTGAGGAGTCACACAATGTGAGAAAGGCGTTCTGCATCACTTAAGTCAAGCTATACATAATCATAAACATAATAAATATATATACACAATTTCTTACAGTGTTTTAAAATTGCTCAGTTAAACATCATTTTCATTTTTCCACTCTATAAAAAGAAATCTAGTAGGTCTATGAGCTGTGTGTTTCTCATATTGCCTGTGTGTGACTGTGTGTGATATTTATACATATGCAATTTGCACTAGATTTAGCATCTTCTGCATCACCACACTGCTGCTTTAGAGAAAGCAGGGGATGATTCTTGGCACTGTCGTCGCCAGTGTAACCCACCTACCCCCCCACCCACATGTAGGCAGAGTAGTGGTGGGGAGAGGGGGGAGCGGAGCAGAGGAGGGAGATAGAGGAGCAGAAGGGAGATGGGATGAGACAAGCCACACAAGCCGCAAAGGGAACAGGGTGAAGGTGAAGGGGGGAGTGCTGTATAGTTACCCTAAACCCTGCCGTAGGGATGAAACACACACACACACACACACACACACACACACACACACACAAACACACACACACACACTGATTTGACACACAACCACAAAACAAACCCAGGACAGTGTAGAAAATGCAATGGGGAGTATGAGGATATGCCTTATAAATGATGTCCTAATTGTTTTAATGTTTTTTTTTCCTTTCACTCCTCAAGTGTTAACAGTAATTCAATTTAAAGGTTATAGTTGTCTAACGTTCATGTTTTTTTCCCCCATATCCTTGATTTTAATGTATTTTTGGAGTTTGTATTATATGAAAAAAATAAAGTTGAGAACTAAATCATAAGACTCTTGTGTGGTTTTATTATTGATTAGTGCCATGCAGCATTCTGACAGTGCGCGTGTCAGTGCAAGTGTCAGGTTATGTATTTATGTATGTGTGTGTGTGTGTTTGTGTGTGTTCACACTTTGATATGGAGCTCTAATAAAATGTGGCATCTGTCAGTTTGATACTGACATGCCAGAAGAGCCTCATAACCAATTGGGAACACAGCAATGCAGAAGAAAGAAACTACACACATTGCATATATATAATATATTGTGTCATAATTGAAATAAAATTAGCTCTTGTAGGCTTTGGATAGAAATCAAAGCAATTTTTCTTTAAATCTTTGTAACGTCACTCTTTTGTCATTCTGGTTCAATTACAGTATATTTCATGAGGCCAGCTTTTTTTTTTTACATGGTTCATGTGAATGTCGGCACAAAAATGACAAAATACTTTGTTTAGGGATGTACTCAAGTTCATCGGCATGTTGCTGTGTGAGGTCAAAAAAACTAGCCATGGGCTTACAACCCAGGATCAACAACATGGCTGCTGAAACTGAGTTAGCATGCAGCAGAATTATCCCAGAAAACTTGCTGTTGCAGTTTACACCAAAATGATCTTTTTCATATGATATAGTTAAGTATCTGTACATCAGTAATAGAACTTTAGACCTTGACCTTAACAAATAAACAAAGTTTCGTATTAATATTTTCAAGTATGAAAAAACCTACCTCCAATGACCTTCAAATGATCTGAAACGCATCTGTTCAGTTGCAATGAAAGTACCACATTTGACTTGCTATTTGTGGCAAAGTGTAAAGGTTGAGCAGACATTTGCACAAAGTTATTGCCATTCTGAATACCTGCTAGTCAACTGAGTGATGGTAAATGCTACCTCTGTTTCATTCTTCCACCATATAACTCTGTGTTTGCTTTCCACTCCTCTCTTTTTAGTGGAGAATATGTTAATTGCAATTTGCTCAAGAGGAGTTATTCAACATGTAAAGGTTAACTCTTGGCATACGTATTCACTCCCTGCCTGTGTGTATGTGTGTGTGTGTGTCTTTCATTGCTGCAGTGATGGAGGGAGCTGTGGAGAACTACAGGCAGCAGGAAGTAGAAGTCAAAACGAGATCTCTGGGATTTTGCTCCCTACTGGAACCACGTGAGGTGAGCTTGAGTACAAAAGTGTGTGTGTGCGTGTGCGTGTGTGTGTTAGTTTTTTGTGTTTTGTCTGCTATGCATTTGTATTTATTAAAGAAACAATAGGAGTTACACCTAAACTCTATTGTTACATATATGTGAGATTACGTCTGGCTCTGGCAATTCAAGGACAAAAAAGGACAATCCAGTAAAACTCATTGTAATAATCATTCTTTTTTTCAAATTCACAAATCACTTAGCTCTGAGTTATTTATGGGACACTTGATTTTGATATTTATCTGAGAAATGTATTGTTATTGTTGAACAAATATTGTATCAGCCAAATTTCTTTGTTGGCAAGGGTTTTGTTCTTTCCCCTTTGTGCCTATATTTGCTGATGTGTGAGTCTGTCAGTGTGTGTCTGTTTGCCTGCAGCAAAGTTAACCCATATGTGTGTTGGATAAAGGCATATATGTTAGTTGTGGTCCAGAGGACACAGTTAACAGAATAACAGTGGTTTGAAGGGAGCTCAGGCGATGTGGGCAATATCAAATCCCATGACCCATTCTTTGCCCTGTGGTCCATACCAAAGACAAAAAGCACAGGGGAAAATAGGTTATTGTTCAGTGTTCATCATCACACACTACACAACCCAACACATCAACAGTAGCTACAACCAGGAAGTGATTTCAAACATCTCCTCTGGACATTGAAATCCAATGCGATAACAGTAATTGCCCTCCGCCCTGGCATTGTTTGCTTTGCGTGCAGGACATCTTGCTCTATCAATTAGACCTCAGCCATTATTACACATGACATTTGATGATATTGAAGAGAGACAAACATTTTAATGAGCTGAGCTTTCTCTCTCAGGAAAAGGAAATATCTATCATGTTAGCTGGCTGCAGCAACTGATTACCATCTGTGCTGCCTTTATTTCTACTTTGACCCCATTTTTCTTGCAACTTGGTGACGTCTGCAGAGGTTGAGGTGGTGCAAAGTGTTTGGACATTAGTGGTGCACATTGTGCGCCACTAGCTGAAATGATTGACACCTGTCACTGTCAGCAGAAAATATACAGTAGCCCTTGGTACCAATGCTAGGCTTATGCTCTTGATCGTAAGGCAACAACACGCAGTGGCACTTTGGTATGAATAAATGTAAGCAAAGGAAAATACCCCAGTGACTCAGAGATGTTCTGTGTTGAGAGTTCTCAGAGTTCTAAAGTCTATTTCTTGGTGATGCTAAAAAAAAATGAAGAGGTGGTATGTCAGCGCCCATGGGCCCCAGTGTGCGGTGGTGTTACTCGTCCTAATTACTCCCAATACTAGCACGCATTTGGTGGACTGCTCAGAAGGGCCAATTAGAAGGGCAGGGCAAGTCACTGGGTAGGCAAAGTTAGTGCTCAAGTCATCTTGACTACACCACAGAGAGATTTAAAGCAAACTCTTCAGTACATTTTCATAATTTACAGTTTTGCAGGAAATGAACACTGCTACGAAGTTAATTTCTTATGACTTCAAAATTGGTATATATTCTGCATGTATTGTATACATATTGTTATTCCAGCATAAATTTAGCTTAGCATTCAGGAATGTTGCTTTTTTGTAATAGGTCACATTGAGTGTAGCCTGGATCATTGATGATGGTGTTAACCAGGTTGAACAAATCATAAGCATTTTGTGAAAGACGTCAAAGTTGTTAACTGTGACTTCCTGATTGTGTCACTACATAATGCAGTTGGGGCAACAGCTTCAAATATTGAACAGTTTGCTGAACAGCACTAAACAGCTAATAATAGAATTCAGTTTCAATGGCTTTCTCCAGATGATCTAATAAGATACAGTAAACGTAACATCTGTGGAGCATCTGTGCAAACATTTTATCTTAGATGGACCTCAACCCCTGTGCTGAAAGCCCAAGTTAAAGTGAGTCAGGGTCATTAGACCCCTATATCTGACTTTGCATTATTTAGTTAGAGAGGTAGGCTTTTTATATGAGTGACATGTCCCGCCCCCCACCCCCCCAACAGCTATTACCTGTGTGCAGAATATAGCAGGGCCATGGGGTGAAACTAAAACAAGAAACCAGGACAGCTTGGACAATTTCAGGATATGTTACCACTTGAAATAGGGATAAAGATTTTTTTGGGAGAATTGCATTCATCTATTTTACTCTCTCTTTCTCTACGATTTTTTCAAAGCTCCGACAATACAAAACATAGATTACACTGTAAAATATGCCTTAGAACCATTTGCTGAATATTAAGATAAGCACCTAATAAAAACACAGAATGTTTACTATAGAGTATAGTTTGTTTTGCATCACCTAATTTCCCATGCTATACTCATAATCATCTATCAGACATGCATATTTGGAGTACAGCTGCTTACTATTACGGTGCCAGCGGGGGTAAGTATTTATAATGTGGCGCCGCATTTGTGGATATAAACCCTCCAGTCTTGTAGCCCGGCTTCTGTATCATCAGTGCAAACCCACAGAGATTAATGAAGTCGTCTGCATTTGTCTGCATGATAAAGGAGTGCTAAAGCGTCAGCGTGTGTGTGTGAGTGTGTGCATGTTGTCTTAGATAAAACAGCAACAGAGAACAAAAGAAACCAAAATACAGGAAGGCTTTGCACTAGGTTCATTCACAAACATCAAAATGAACAAGTTTGCCCAATAAAGATAGCGTAGTAAATGCAAAGACCTAATTCTTGATAATAAGGTAATACAGTAGCAAACAATTATAAATGATGACTTAAACCAGGAAGGCAAAAGAGGAAGAAAATAAAATATTATTTATGGATTTAATGTAAAATATGTGACAGATATTTTTCTTTTCAATGAATTAGTTCCCATCTATAATTTTCTTTTTTCTTATTCGTCAAGTAATTCCATATTTCATGCTTGGATGCAATCCCCTCTCCATGCTATATATTGCAGATGTTCATGCCTCCTAGCGATAGCACAATGTGTCCTTTCCATGGTTGTTCAAAACTTCCACCAAACTAGAACATACTCATCTTTTTTTGCCTCATTCCGATGCACCACATTATCATTGGTGTACCACGGGGTGAGTCTGGAATTTTGAGGAAATCTTGTTTTATCAATTTATAATTAAAACATAAAACTACAGTTTTTTTTCTTCCACCAAGTAGCTTTCAGCGGGCTGTGTAATAGCTCTGCGTGGGGAGGGTTTCTTCTGCATCATCATACAGTCAGAACAAAGGATATGCACATCGTAAAATCATGCAAATGAATGCAAATCGCTGGCAGCAAGGAATAGCGAGGTGGCAGGAGGGGTGTTTGTATAAGCAGAGGGATGCCAAGGACTTTGTATACACTACTTGCCGGACAATCTTCCTTTAAGTAATGGCAGATAAATAAAAATACATTGGTTTGAATTCCAAAATCTCTTCTGCACAATAAAACAAGAGTTTGACTTTGAGACTTTGAGTTTCCTTTTCTTTTAATAAATAGATTTGATTTTTTCTCAATGCCCAAACAATGTGTAGCTTTGTATTTTTTCTATTTTGTTCAAAATTGTTTTGTTTTTATTCATTATGCAACAAAATGCATATTTTTCACTCAAGACGCAGTTCTTAAACACAATGCAATTGTTACATACAACCTTGCAGTACGTGTGTGTGTGTTTGTGTTTGTGTGTGTTTGTGTGTGTTGGAATGATGCAATATTTCGACTGCACCGCCTCAGAGAAATGCAGAACAGATATTACTAACGCCAGCCCTAATGAACATCCTCCTTCTTGCCTCTTCATCCTCCCAGTAAATACTTCAACTTGATCAAACATGCGACATTTTCATGAGTGCGTTCACTAACTGAAGGGATTAGGTAATGATGAACTAAGTCAGTCTCCATTTTCCTTTAGCCACGAAAAGAAAAACGTGTTCAACGTTTTCATTAATTCTTTGGATACTAGATTTGGTTCTCACTCTGAATATTTAAAACACTGGTAGATTCCAATTTACTGCATCTGGAGATATACACATATAACGTCGATAAAAAACATTTGTTTGTGTACTTAAAGGTAAAAAAATATTTGCTTTCACCCTAAATTATATATCATCATTTGTATCATTGATTTTAAAACAGCGTGGCTGAGTGTTCAAAATGTGTTTCATCACAAATTAATGACAACTTTTGATCCAACCCTAATTGCTAAAACCTAGACTTACGTACTGAAATACAAAAAGTGAATCATTTTGCAAAGCATGTATCTTTTCATGAAATGAATTTCTGTAGCATCACTTCTCTCGACAAAAGGCTGATATTAATATTGACATGGTTTCGCAATATTGTATTCAGTGGTTCTCACAGCCAGACAACAATCACTAATTTGTATCAACCTGCATACAAAAAACATATTTAAATAAAGCTGCCCTCTTTCAAACAGCACAAACACACACACACACACACACTAACCCGCAGACACAATATGGTAGGGGAATAAAGGGGGGAGGGCAGAGACAGACGTTCACAATTGTGCATAATGATGTTAACATTCCTGCATGTCTAATACCGGAGATATTGAGACAGACACTAGCTGGTCGGCGGTCTTGCTGTGTATTGTGCTTGTTCACGGCTGTAAACGGTAGCAGTGTAAAATGATGAATTAATTGTGGCCTGCTCTTGTTCATGGTGTTTGGGCTCCTTGCCGAGGTTACTATGCAGACATTGATTTTTAATCCTATCAAACATATGCAAGATCACATTGCAATTTATTATCTAGCCTGCTCTCATGAAATCAGGTGCACGCTAATCTGAGTAACGACAACGACTGCTGTTATTACTTTGTACAAATTTACAAGCAGTGGACATATTCATATTGTTTATTTATTTTCAAATGATGGTTCATTTTGGAGGGATTATCCCAGATTTACAAAGTTGTTTAAATATGACAACTCAACAAAGGCATCTAGTCTGAAGCAGGGGCAAGAGAAGATACATGCTAAATTTAAAAGAATGGCATGGCAACAACAAATTAAAACATCCTTATCCTAAGTTAATGAATATTTGTATTCACAAATAGTGGCTTAAAGGATGTGCCTTAATTTCAAATGCGTGCATCATCAAGTGATCTTGTTAGACCGTTACACAAATGTTTTACCACTTTCTCACAAATAGAAATACACAAAGTCGAGGGGGGTGGGGAGTGGATATGAAAATGGAGCGCTGGCATCATAAAAGATGGAAACAAAGAGGGACAGACAGCATACACTGAGAAGGACAGGCAAAAGATGAAGCTCATTTTTCTGTGGGCACCCAGTGGCGTCTGCATTGCAGATCGCTGAAATCCCCTTCGCATGCGTCCCTGGGCTTAAAGGAGGATGGGGTGGGGAAGGTTGAACAAGGGATGGGTTTATGCTATCTCTGCTTTAGTACACTTTGTTTTTTTTTTCCTCCCCCCACCGAAATATTTTTTTTCTGTCTGCATCAAATGTCAAGTTAATTTCCTGGGTGCTATGAGGGATGTGTCCTCCCCTTCGCTATGTGTGGCAGGGCGGTGGATTGTGGCAGGGTGCTGTGCATGCCGGTGTTTGTGTGTGTGTGTGTGTGTGTGTGTGTGTGTGTGTGTGTGCGTGAGTGGGGGTCTGTATGGGTGGAGGGGGAAAAGGAAAGGAGCATGGCAAGGCAAAGAGAGAGACGAGAGGTGGTGAGGGGGGTTCAGTACAGTAGCTATAAATTGGCTCTCTCTGAAGAGTCAGAGAGGTGTGTTGAAAGTGTATATGCATATGTGTATGTGTGTGTTTGTGTGTGTCTGGCAGTGTGTCTGACAGTGTAAGAATATGATCCAATTATGAATAGGAGCTTTTGTCAGTGTACCTATGCACATGTGTCTGTCTTTATTTGTGAATTAATGTTCATTCAAACAGCCTACGAACACAGAAAAAAAGAAGAAAAAAACATACCGTAAAAAGATGCTTAGTAATTCAACGTACTTGTAAAAAAAGTGGAACATTTTTTCTAGATTTTGTGGTAGTTTTTCAACAACATGGTTATGTCTAAAGCTTATTACCAGCTAATATCTACTAGCATATTATGTTAAACATCCATGCGTATCAATCCTATTTTAACCTTGTTGCTTGACAATAGCAGTCTTTCTGTTCTGCCTTCCAAGGCTAGGCTATATTTTAAATGATTTATAATATATTTCAGGTTACCTCCATCACCATTGAATAATTGTGTCCCTTTGATATCCTCATCTCTCATGATGATAGATAAAACACAACCTTTATTTTTTACTTTTACTACAGTAAAGAGTAAAGACAAAATTACTCTGGCTATCTGTCTCTTTGTTGTTGTGTTAGTTACTTTTAAAAATTGAAGTGTGATGGGGCTAGAGTTAATATTTGTGTTCAAATGCACAGATTTATTTTAATGCCCTGTGCACCTAGCTTTTTTTCAGTTTACTGCATATGTGTCCCACTGTGCATATGTATGCATGTGTGACTGTACAAATGTGTGCCCGTGTGTTTTTCTCAATGAGAGCATTTTTGCAGGTGGTTGTTAAGTGTATGAAGGCAAAATGTATATTTTGTATTGCAAAGTGTAAAATGCATTATTGGCGAGAAAGGGATTATGCATTTGTCAGTCGTGCTTACGCTGATGTATGCTTCTGCTCCACAAATGTCACATCCCATAACCCAGAAAAATTGCACCAGTCCCACCTAATTACGCATATTCATGATGCTGTTTTGCATAGTGCTGGTAGCATACTTCTGTTACAAGCCACAGAGCTGAGGGATGTGGCTGAGTGAAAAGGCTTTCAATCCACTGATTCAGTGTGTCTTCCCCACAAGCATCAGCTTGATAACGTTACCTCCATGCCAATCTTTTTTTTTTTTTATGATCTGAGAACATTATGGAAAGAGAGTTCTCTCTTATTTCTTGCAGTCATTCATATTGCAACTGCCTGCAGCATGTTCAAACCATGTGGGAATTTTTAATAAAGAAATTAGCTTTGTCCTAGATTATGAAGGTCATTTTGAAAATAGTACAGATTTAACCAATGGTTTTTGAAATACTTGATGATTTATCCTCCATCTCCGCTCTATTTCTGTGTATTTCACTCCTCCTCTGGTGAATGCTATTCTCCTGGTCACTGGTAATGAATAATATGTAAATCAGGGGGCAACAATTGTAGCAACAAGAAGCACGGGCGAGCACATACCGAGTGAGGAAATCCAAATAAATTTGACTGTAGAGGAAAGACAGGGGAGGAAGTGTTGGAGAAAGAGATGGAGGGAGAGCGAGAAGACAGAGGAGAGTGATGAGTTGTAGAG
Source organism: Etheostoma cragini (assembly GCF_013103735.1). Taxonomy (NCBI): domain Eukaryota; kingdom Metazoa; phylum Chordata; class Actinopteri; order Perciformes; family Percidae; genus Etheostoma; species Etheostoma cragini. The sequence continues at coordinate 14,706,308 of NC_048411.1, read as the reverse complement.
ACTGGCTCAGTGGCTTATTGTAGCACTTGCAGAAAAGACTTAATCAGACTTGGCCCACTGTAATGAAGAAGAGGGTTGAGAATGTGCCACTGCTTGGGTAAACAGCAATTGTTTCAGTCCAGGGTTCCCAAACAGGGCCAACAGTGGTACTATTGTCCCGCCAGCTCTTATTGAGAGGCAAAGTAGAGATGGGATGAGGTGCAGAAGCAGGGAAGGAAGGTGGGTGTAAAAGGGGCAAAAGGGGAAAATGGGGTAAAAAGAAGAGGTGTGGAGCGAGTGGGAACCTGACAGGAACAGAGGATGTGGTGGGAGGTGGATGTGGAGAAAAAGAGAGGGATGGAGGGAGATGGCGAGAGGTGCTTCTCTGATCTGGTTTTTTCACAGTTGCATTGTCTTCGTTTCCCACCATCTTCCTTGTTTCCACATCCTACTATCTTCTCAACCATCATCTCTCGTCCTTGACTTTTTCTCTCATCCTTTCATCCCCACTTCCTTCCAGCATCATCCTACCAGCCTTGCTACTCCATTCCTTCCATCCGTCCTTTGTTCCTCTTCGTTTTTTTGCCTTTGGAATGGCGAGGGATGCTTTGCCTGTCATACCACCTTTGCATCACCTTTCCCATCCGGCGCCGGAGAGAAAGAGAGAGAAGGGCAGAGAGACGAAGAGGCAAGATAGAAAAAGAGTATTGGGAGGGGGGATGAGAGGAGCAGGCGAGAGAAAAGGGGCAGGAGCAAGACAAAAAGAAAAGATCACGCTGCTTCCTTGCTTAATGAACATGGGCAAAGGATGATCACAATAGAATACATTATGCTCTTGTTAGTAAAGGCAATCAATTAGCAGAGAGCACACCACTGACACACCATCTTTCCTGCTTGGGCACTGGCTCATTCACAACCATAGACCGTTGTCACAACCCAAACGAATGGCCCAAGGAACCCCCTCGCCTCGCTGTTTTTCCCACCCTCAGTGCCCACCGGCCACAAAAGATTTGATTTCATTCTCCAATGTGAAAGGGGACAGCAGTGAATTTGCATTTCCGCCGCATTCACATCACATCAGTTGAAATATAAGTCAGGTTTCGCTACAGTCAAAGGTATTGGCTCAATGAAAAATTAATGCGTATGAATGTGTAGGTAATAGCATATATCTTAATCCAAAATAAATGCCCAAACCCTATGTAGACCCATCTGTACCAAAAAAGCGTTGTGATGCTGATTGTACTTCCTCAATGGAAAACTGTCCTCTGACATCATACTGTTCCCACTAAAGCTTGACTCCACAAGATGAGAACCAGGCATGACAATGTCTCTGTGACTGACACTGACAATTGCATACCAAATTGTCACTCAGGTCCCATCAGCAATTCATACAGCGGTTGGGTGAAATTCCTTCATCCTTTTCCCCCTATGTTTTCTTCTTCTTTTTTGTGTCAGCTAGCGGAATAGCTCCAGATAATGGCAGCAATCTATATTGTGAAAGAGGCAAGGAGTAGTTCCGCCTTAACACAGGCACAAATCACCACTGTCTGGCTGGGGATCTGTAAAAGTGTAGTTGACGAGTAGAACACACTGCTTTCACTGAGGAACTTTGCTGTGGTTCCAGGCAGAGTTTGGAAATGGAGGAAACAAATGGAAGTAAAGGAAAAGAGGAGAAAGGAGTCAGGAAGTAGGACCTTTTTTTGAAGACAGTGCGTGCAGAGAGGAAGATGGCCTCTGGTTCGGGTTTAGTTTGGGTTGAATTTGCTTTTTGCTGTGTTTGGCAGCGCATTAACACTTTATGGCCATAGTGTGTCTGTGTGTGTGTGTGTGTGTGTGTGTGTGTGTATTTTTGCATATGTTTGTATGTTTGTGTTTTAATCACATTTCCCTTCATGCAATGCAACATGCACGCTACACGCTATGTAGTGTTGAACAATAAAAAATTCCGCTTTTTTCCAGCTTATAAACAATGAATGGCCTTTTTTCTGTTTTCCTTGAGGAACATGTATCTACAGTACACATGTTATTTTATTCTGAAATTAAGGCAAGCTAGCAACAAGAAAAGCAGCATGAATGTAACTGAAGTATCTTGTGCTGTTCTGAAAACATCTATAATTTACTACTTTTGTCGTGGTACTTAGAAGCACACTGCTCACTCAAACTTCTACAACCATCAGACTGAACACACCCTGTATTTTCCATTAGCAGCGTCATCATAACAACATTTTTCCACTGTACAGTAAAATATAGTTTAAATAAATTACTTAATATATAAGAATCAATTGTGCCCATTTATTTTCCAATGGGATCAAAGCTTATATTGCTAATCTTTTGTCTGTTTGTCTGTGTTTAGCCTTGTATTTGTGTGTCTTTGTGTTCACATGTGTATTTGGTTGTCCAATTCTTAAGAGTAAATCCCACTACATCTATGCTGTTTGTACATTTACAAAAAACATGGTTACATTGTACATGAAATATAAGGCTCCTGCATATAGTCCACTTGCTCTGTCTTGATCAATGTATTTCTGTTGTTACTGATGATCTGTAGAGGGAATTTTATCTGAGTGCATGCACAAAAGTGTTTTGTTGGCCTTCAAAGTGCCACAGAATGGTGCAGAGTTGTGTTTTGACCTTTAAAAGAGAGGGGAGAAAGCATTTAATTGTTCTCAGTGTATACTGTATGCGTGCGTGTTTGTTTGGACTTGTTGGAATATTCAAGTGCAAAATGCTTCTAATGTATTCAGTGTTTCTAGGCTGCAGAGGGCATTGTGTTCTCTCTCTTCACTTTGAAAGTTGAAATGTTCAACATCTAATGGATGGGGAGCAGGAATGGTAACAGGGTGTGAGAGGGAGGGAAGCACACAATCTGTTGGAGTCATGCATATGACTGCAGGGTAATGTTTTAGAAAAATACCTCATGTGTTGGTGTTTAATTAGTAAAGACATATAGCCGTTTCATGGAAAGTACTTGTCATGTCATGTTTTGACCACTCTTTCTCCCTTATTTCATTCTGAAATCCCACTAAACATGAAAAATTAAAAGGCAGCTTGTGTTCTGCACCATGTTACATATTTTAGTTCAATTGTTTCACCTTGAACCAAGGTTCAAGGTGAAACAATTTTCTTAAAGCCTGGTCTCAAAGGATGTCCTTTACATTGTCAAGCATTGCTAATCATCTACCTTATTTGCCCCTGTTTGTTTTGGGCAGCAATGTCTTTTCATCTCCTCTTTATCTGTTTCTTCTTCATTATCTCCTGGGCTCTCTCACCGCTGGGTCTTCATTTACAGGTGGTCATGCTGCTGACATTTGTGTCCAAGCAGGGCCCAGTGACATGGCCTTTACCACCCCTCGCTGGGTCTCCCATCGCCATCCTTACCCCCCACCGCCATTCTTAACCCCCCAAGTCCTCTTCATCCGCGCTCACACGGATGTATGTCTGTTTGTGCTTTGGGACCACTGTGTGTGTACAGTGTCTGTGTGGTTAAGCCATGTCCAGATCAGCCCGTTCATGCTCTCCTGTAGCATGGGTGCACAGTAGGCGACATGTTATGGAGCAAGCATCTTTCTCTGCTGGATGGAGGGTGAGCAAATACAGTCACTGCAGGCAGGGAGTTGGTGGGGCACACATGAAAGTGGATCGCTCATCAGAAAAGGATTTCAGAAAGGGATTTATTGCCAAATAAGTAACACTTGCGAGGAACTTGCCCTGGTTGTTGATGCATACCTAAACATATTAAACATTAATGTGAAAAAAAAAAAGGAAATAAAAAAACACATATAACTAGAAAAAAAGAGGCTGTATGGGTGTGCAAAAGGATATATCAAATGTATATAGTCAAGGGTGTAGGATTAAGATTCACGATGTGATGAGATAGTACAAACACATGAGGTATGTACAGTATATCCCAATCAGGACAAAAACCTGAAAAATCTTTCATGTCTTTCTTTTTATGAAATGTTCAAAAATGTCCACTGTTGTAGAGAGCATCACTAACTTTTTCATAATTTACTTTAAAACTTCCGATTTACTATAGATTCTTTAGAAATATTTTGACCCTGACTGTGATACAGAATTTGGGAAGAGCTATTTTGTGCCCCGAGTCAGACAAAATGCAAAGCCTCATTGTTCTTCTTCTCAAACACACACGCTGAAACACACAGACATGCTCACCGTCCCTGCAGCCATGGGAATGGAGAATGCTGAGGTTCAAGGTCATTTCAAGTATTCAGCACCCTCAGGCTCTCCATTGTCAGTGCATCACAACACACATGCACTCAAATACACGTACAAACACATTGTTGGTGGGCGTACATTCTACCGCATCTCACGAACGCCTGCATCCGAGACAGCAAAGTGTCTTTCAGGTGAGAACATGACACTTTGTAAGTCCGCTCACATGCACTAACAGTCGCAGGTGTGAATCTTCGATGGAAACACAATTATCCAGTTTTGTTTCTCTACCATAGACTATCTAGACACACAACAATGGAAGGTATGACTACTGACTGTTTGCTATTTTCTGTCATCATGTAGCTATTCTGCTGTGATTGTTAATTCGTCATGCTCCACAGTCCATAGATTGTGCTGTATTGTTGAAATGTTGGTTGACAGTTACCATTATTTTAACAACTAATCATTTATATTTTGGTTGCTATTTAGCAAAGGAGTGACAATTTGCGGAAATAGTGGAGATAGAGTTTTTAAAGACAAAGCAAAGGTGAGGGGGAGAGAGAGCAGTGGGTGTGATTAGCTCCTTTGTTGGAGGTCTGTTGAGCTTCATTGGCTCCAGAGAATAGGTTCCTAATGAACCCAGCCAAGCTTGGACCAAACTTTGTGCTGAAGACAAACTAAGTTATGGTGGTCTGGCAGAGCGCTGAGGGCCAGCCGACTGATACACAACGCCTGGACATATGGTCCCCTCATCAGGGCCTCTCCCAAACACTTTCTCATGCCCTGGCTTCTGTGTGTATGTGTGTGTGTGTGTGTGTGTGTGTGTTTGTGTGTGTGTGCACTTTTGTGTGTGTATGTGTCAGAGTGGTTACACACAAGAAGAATATTTATAGTGTTAATGTTTATACTTGTTTGATGACTCATTTGAACAGAGAAACAGAGAACTGGAAAAAAAAAACAGGGAGTAATGGAGGGGGGATGCTGGTTGATGCTTAGTGAAAGCGACAGAGGAAAGAGGGCTGCAGGCTTTGTCTTTTCAGCTGACCCCAATACAGAATCCTTTCTGACACGTCCTACAAGACATGGAGTAACTGAGTAAATCAGGCCAACCTGGCTGTGGTTTAGCAGCAACGGCGCCATAACAGATGCAATATGGAAGAGAACAGCAGGATAATTTGAAGAACTCATAACATAGACAAGAATCTGAAAGAAACAACTTTGACGACCTTTATGCACTATAAAATATCATGCCAAAAAGTGTTGTCAATTGCTGAGAAGAGCAGAATTAGATAATAAATGTAAAGTATGTAAAAAGGAGGAGCAGGTGAGCCTGAGGGCAGTTTGAGGCTAATTGTTTGGGTCAGGGTGGGAGCGTGGGGACGAATGGCTTCCGTGTCCCACCAACAAGGCTCTCGGTAACTGAGCCGGCGAGGGGGAGAATGGGCCCACTACAGGGCCACACAGCAGGCTCAAACAACACTTATTCTACTGGCCAAACTGTCAGCCAGAACAACTTCATTGTGCCCAAAATTGGAGTTGAAAGCAAGGCAGATACTTGGAAGGAGAGGGGGGCAGTGGGAAGGTAGGGAAAAATAAGGGGAGGATGCAAAGAGAGAGAGAGGGAGAGAGGAGAGAGGGGGTCTGTGGGAAACCGGGGGACTGGAAAAGGGGGAGTCCTAGAGAAAGTGCAGTCTTAGGGATGAATAGGGTCAGACGGTGTGAGTTCATTTCAGTGAGGAGAATTCCCACAGATCCTACACGAGGGACAGACGGCCAGGAGCAAGGCAGTGGCTTGAATGGAAATTTATTAAAATGCATTCTGGGAAGAGGGCATACATTTGAGCAGTTTTTGTATTCTAGTCGGTATTGCCACCACTATTTATCCATTATAAACACAGTTCTTAGACAGTGGTGACATAACTAGCTGATAGTGCCACAAACAGAATGTTAATCATCTGTTGCACTAAGGTTTCTTGTGTTACATTTTTTTGTAGAGTACAACAATTTCAATTTAATACTGGTTCTCCTCCTGCATTGAAGTTCTGTGCAGCAGCTCCCTCAATATCCCATGCCAATTGGGATATTGAGATATTTTTGAGAAATGTCTTAAGCCTAGGTAATAAATAACTGTGCCACACACACAGGCTACCCACTAGTATTAGACATCTCCCTGCAGGATTTCTCTGCCTTGGACCCCAGGAAGGAGCACAGTCACAGTCTTTGAACTGTGATTTGTTTATAGTACAACAGAAAGCCGCTTTAGACTGACACTAAACCAGTCTAAATCAGTCCAAAACTGATTTACGTCACAATTCTAACCTTTGTCTCTTCTGTCTTCTTCTGCTGCTGTGAAATTCATCTTCCTGCCCTCAGTAACTACTGCAAAAGGGTGAAGAAGTTTACTTAGTCACACTGAGTTTAGGGCAACGAGGAAGTACTGTGATTATGTGTGTGTGTGTGTGTGTTTGTGTGTGTGTGTGTGTGTGTGTGTGTGTGTGTGGGCGAAGGTGTGAGTGTGTTCACTCTCGCGTGTCAGTGTGGTTTGCTCTTGTATGTGTGTGCGTGTGTGTGTGCGTGTGTGTGTGTGCAAAACGTGGAAATGTACACACACCCCTGTTTGATCCAGAGCTAGCCCTGCAGCTCCCACAGACTCAACAAAAGGCCTCCTCTATCCATTGTGTGAGCTGTGTGTTTCCCAGGAGAGCTCGGACTCAGTGAGAGAGGGTCCTAGATCGCTTTCTCCTGACATGGATGTTTATCTGCTCTATGGTCCGGCAGAACACCATCAAAAATGAGGGGCCTTTTTAATTTGGACGTGCATGACACATAGTTTTGGAAAAGAGAAGACTGTCTAGAGGTTGTGAGGAAGAAAAAGAGAGAGAGAGTGAGTGAGTGAGTTATTGAGTGGGTGAGTGAGTGAGTGAGACATACGAGACAGACAGACAGAGACAGGGCCTGTCTATGAAAGTGTTCTCAGCGCACTCATATGAAAAAGAATATTTATGGTGTTCTCCACCATTTTATTTGCTCTTTGTCTTTACACTAGTCAGCTTTCTTGTCAACCTTGTTCATGAATGTGGGTGGGTAGAGATCTCCCCCTGATCTTGACAAGTTCTCCCATCCCTGACTGCATGCTAATTTCCCCAGAACTACTGAACCAATGTAAAACAAATACAAATTGCCAGGGCTACTCTTCGTTGCTTGAGAGTCAGGGTCTTAGGAGGTAAGCAGAAAGTAGCTGCCTATTGTGTGTCTGTAATTAATCAGATTGTCTGCTGTGGACAGAGAAGCTTACTTGGACAGCTGTTGTAGTAGGCTATATGATTCCTTTAGGTATCTGTCAATATGCATGAGTTTAAAATCCTGAGCCAATCAAGGGAAGTGTGAAAAATTTGACTCATTCATTCACCAGTCAATTAAAAGTCCATCAAATGTTCAATGCGATCAGCCAGACATTAACTGATTTTGACAATGGCATCGCTGTATTTCACTTTATAGGCAAAGATCTCTCCTCAGCTGATCTGTCTTCAACTGTTGTCTTTATGGAAGAGCTTTCCGTGATATACATCTGAGTACTTCACTTTTTATGGCAATATCTAAAAGTTTCCTTGAGATTGAGATTGCCTCTGGGGTTGACCGTAGATCTCGGTGTAACTGCAGAAGCGAACAGTTGAAAACAAACATGGTAGGCTGATACCATCTAATCTGTTGAAGACCATTATCGTCTAAGATATCGCAATACCCCGTTCCATACCCGCACCCACCCTACAAACCATACTTTCTCTACACCCTTTGAGGTAAAAGCTTGTGTGTTGAGGCCGAGAGTGAATGTAAGCCATCGTTATGGTGTAACCGGACTCCACAGCAGGTTGTTTGATCCTGCTTTGGGCCTGAAAAGCTTTTTTTTCTTTTTTTTTTATGAACAACCACATCAGCTGAGAGGTTCAGACAGCAGACACTATTTGTAGAGTCCTCTGTCTGTCTGTGTTGTGTTTCTTTCTCCTTTTTTCTCCTCATTTTGCTTTTCTTTGTCAGTCTAAATCCCCCATCCAGATTCAGGTCAGAGTTTGAAGCTTTAATTACCATAAAGAGAAGCGTGCACTCGTTAACATATTGTACTTAGACATGAGCGTATGCTTTATGGCACACTGTCGCTCTTGATTTCTCCCTCGTTCTCTCTCCCTTTATCTTTACACAGGATCTTGTTGTACCTCTCTGTACAGACACTGGGATTATATTTCTCACTTGCACCTCTAGTATGAAAACAGTGAAAGAGCATGTTTCTGGAAAGTGTTTAAATGACAAAAGCTGTAGTAAATTGTTTTGTTTGCCCACAATACTTGCCATGATACCAGCTGTTGTTGTGTTCTTTTTTGCCCAACATCATCTCATTATTTACATTACAACCACGTAACCACGCCACCTTATTGTCAAATGCTTACTTGCACTTTTGCGTCTTTGTCACCGTTTTGCCATTGTATTCCCAATGTATGAACCATTTGGCGTTCAATGTTGACAATGTGCATGCAAATATCCTAGCACCATTATACCGGCTGTCTTTGTACGTCAGCTTTCTTCCCTAAGAGGTATAGATGAAGAGTTGGAGGGGGGATGGAATGGCGCTGTATGTTTTTGGAGGGAGATTTGTGTGGGCACACACACACACAGACACACACCCGCCTGTGCCCCCAACCCATTTCAGACGTGAGAAACTGTACCTTCATTTGCATAAGAATAATTGACACTTCAAATTAGCCTTCCAATCAAAGAGGATTCTTTTCTCCAGCATATGTGCAGACATAGAGCACTGCCATACTGGAGAATATGAAAGGGAAGGCAAAGAGAGCACGGATGGGAGGGGACGTGTCATAAAAGATTAACCCTTTCATATCCTTATCTTAGAGTAGAAGATTTAATGTGGCATTTTATTGCAAATATAACTTGATAAACAGTAAAACAGACTTTTGTAGGGAAATAATAATTGATTCCTTCTTTAGCTGAAAGGATCCTAGAATCCTGCCTGGTGGGGTAAATCTTTTTTTCTGATTGATAGGTATTTACTTTTAAACGCTTTAGGTGCGCTAACTGTGTTATGTGCACGTTTACACGTCTATATTCACCTCAGTGGCATTTGGCACAGACCAACAGAGTGAGTGCTATTAAGTAGAGTGTGCGAGTGTTCGTGTGTGTCAGTGTAGATGTGTGCGGACTGAGGGTTTGCCCACGTTAAACCATTGAAGCAAGTGCGATGTTGAATTATTGATAATGGCTAATGAAAAGGATCAGTTCAGGATAAAGTACAGGCTTAACCATAGCCCTGAGGGCTAGCACACACATACACACACACACACACACAACGCACAATTCATTTCCGCTGTTCAACATCTTTTTTAGGTTTTCTCAGACAAGATTTAAACCGGAGCTAGCATACTAGGTGTTCTCTGTCGATATCTCATTGCTCCTTTCATGTTCCAGTTACATTGCAATACACTCCAGTTAAGAGCAATGGAGGCCCCAACACTGGGACAAGATATCAGCAGTTTGCTTCCAGGCCTACTCAGCTGACAAGCAGAGAGCCTTTTTGAGGCTGAGCCGGTTTTCGGGGAGAATGAGGGACAAGGATTCAGTTTTGGGGGAAGGGGATAGAAAATGGGGGCTGAGGGTTTGGGGGATGAGGGGGGAAACCTTGGCGCCAGCCCCTCTGAGGCGCTCAGCATCCCCCCGCTTATGGGATGGCGGATGTGTCTGGGGGTATCCATGACAACACTGCTGCATGCCAGGGACATACCACGGCAACATGGCCATGTAGAGTTTGTGTTGGTGTGTGTGTGTGCGCAGATCCATTAAGGTCCACATATCTCGGTGACATTAATATTCACTCAGACAGACAGGGAAGCTGCTGCAGCCTCAATCAGTTGGCTGTTTGACTGGCATGTATCACTGACACCTTTATTTCAGCCTTTGACTCAGAGGCTCAACATGAATATGCCCACTGTACATACTCTCTTGTAAGTGAATTTAAGCCAGTTTCTGTAGTTTTGACACAGTTGTCAAGGAAAGCACCTCCTTCCTAATGATTTGGCATGGCACAGTTTTATGCTTCTACTATATATTTTATACTTCCACGGAAACAGAGTGGTGCAACCTCACATTCACTCAGGTCAGGAAGCACAGGTCAGGACTCACTGTCTAACAAACATGCACACACACTGACACACACTCTCACACAATCACACCCGTAGGTCTGGCACAGATCAAGTTGTGTTATAATAATTCCATCTGGGACAGCCTGGATTCTCACCCAGAAAGTAACCACATAATGATGCTCTGATGAGTTCCAGTGTGTTTTTGTGTGTGTTTTTTTTTGTTAAGCCCACATCCCTGCCCACACACATGCACAACCACACACATGCTCACATACAGAGTCAAACCCGGATCCTTGGGGAGTGTATTTTTAACCCCGACTGCCTGTGCATTTGCTGAGGGGTTAAAGGGGGCGAATGGTGAATGAAGTAAATAATTCACAATAGCTGAAACTCTTTTGATGTAACCTCACAATGAATGGGGGAGGGAGACCAAAGAGACTTAGTCACGTAGTGGCACCAACATTCCTGTCCAATCCTGCTTCATGTTTTGTTTTATGTTAAAAAAGAAAGAACTAGGTCAAAAATGAATACCCAATAAGTCATATAGAACTCTCATCATCTAATGAAGTTGGATGCCATGCAGCATCTTTAAAATTACATGTATACTTTGCTTGTATGTGTACTAGTTTTTGTGCAAATGTACATCCGCAGCACTAAACATTATGCCCATTCTGTGTTTCTAGGTTGGAATGGAGACCTCGTAGATCATGACCTAGAAACAAATGGCATAATGACAGGAGTCTCCAGGCTAAAGATGTCAAGGATATTCAACTGATCTCAGAGGTGACTGCACTCTCTCCTTTCAAGCATCGTGGTGTCTGCCATCTTGTTATATGGGCTATATTTTATGAATTCCCTGCTATGGATCAGCAGTCTCTGCACCCTTTTTCTCAGGGAATTCTATATGAAAGTGTCTGTAACACATTTTGAGTGACATTGCTTCTGTCAAACGGTTGATTGAAGGAGACAAAGACAGAAATGCTGTGCTAATGAAATCGTCTGACCCACATCCTTTAGTGCTATCCATTTCTCCAAAGACACAGAAAGGGCATTTGAACAGGTAAACCATGACTCGTCCCTGAAGTGAAAGAGGGTTTTTTCAGAAGGAAGAGATGCATCCATTATTTACTATACTAGGGTTGCTAGACACTTAGGAGATAATACAGTGCTTCAAGCATACAAAACATAGAAACTCCTCCGTGCAGTTGAGGCCATTGTTGTGTGTTTTGAACTTGTCTGTTTCCATCCATACTGACAGATGAAAAATAACATGTCGCCCTAAGGTTCAGAAGCATGGACAGAGATATATACAGAAAGAAGGAGAGGGATAGAAAAGGATAGTGGAGAGATGTGTTTGTGTGTGTCTAAGTCTTATCTTTGTACACGTTTGGTTTTGATGTATGTGCATTTGTGTACATGTGTATCCTCAGTTTGTTGGTTTCTGTATGTACAACAGTTTGTGTCCAAGCCTACTCCTAGATTATATAATGTAGATAATGTTCCCATATGCATGCACATGATTGTACTTTGTGTATGCATCAGGTTCCTCCTGCTCTGAGTCTTTATCAGTAATGTCTCCAGTTCTAATAGGCTTCAGTCAAGTGTTTCTCAAGTCATTTTTCAAATCAGCAGCATCAGTTGCCTCCTCATGGAGAGTGAAGGCATCTGACTGCAGTCTACTGGGAGTAGTCAGCAGAAGGAGAGCAGGCATACAACTCCTCCATGCTGTTTTCAGACTTGGGACAACACTGCCTTTTTCAAATTCCCAAGGGACAGTTTGACATGAAATCCTTTTTTTTGTAGATGAGGGGAGACCACTCTCAAAAAAATCCTGTATTTCTACGCAAAAATGCGCATTGTGATGGAGAACATGACAACCATCCATGTTTGCGGATGTGGTCTGGTAAAATCTTGGTGTACTGTCACTGAACAATCCCCACAATTAGAATGGAAAAAAATAGGAGAGAAAAGAGATTTGTTTTTTAAATTATGTATGTTACTTAGTGAGCTACAAAATGTGTTGAAAAGCAATTCAGTTTAAGAAATAGCTTCTTTTTTTTACATCTTGTGTTTCATTTTCAATATTTGGCTATTGTTCCTACACTGGCTAACACATAAGGTTATTTTCAAAGACCTCCAGGACAATAACAACACTAGACACAGAGTGTGTGGAGCAAAGCACAAATGGATGATTAGGCTATTTTTAACCACCAATAATGAAAAGCTTGATTTATGATTTGGTCAAACTTATAACAGACATACTGCAGTGCCCTGGTCTGCGATTAAGCAGTTTGAGGAAACATGTAAAAGCAAGAGAGACTCTGTGAGCAAAATATATTGATTCTATACTTTAATGAATTTTGTGAAAGTACACATTTTGCTGTTGCTGTTGTTTACCATGTATGGTGTTTTATGCACAGATTTTTCTTGTGTTGCATTGTTGCAGCTCTAAACCTGTTGGTGATTGTCAAAGGTTTTGTTTGGTGTAACCAAATTATCAGATATACCGACAACCATCAGCAATGTCCTGGACACACATGCATACACACCCAAACACACACACACACACACACACTGCGGACATCATGTTTATATATAGGCATTAAACTGCAGTGTCAGCGGAGAAGATGAGGAGGATGCAGAGAGAGGCACATGTAGCTTTAACTAAGATCAGCTGCCACGGATAGACAGGCATGCCAGGAAGGCGGCGGGTGCCCTTGAGGTGCTGTGTGCAGGCAGGGTGGTGTGCTTGAACTGCCTCCCTTCATCTTTTGCAGTTGGGCTGAGTTTGTCTGTTGATGGCTCAGGGACCCTCTGCCAACCCCAAACTGTTCTATACTGTCAGCCAAACATCAGAGAAATTTGTTGATGGAGACAGCGTGGCCAAAATAGTACTTTCTGAATTCCTGGAAAAAACACAAGAGGAGTTGCTGACTTTCAACAGATTTAAAACGTCCAACAAGATAAATCAGCAAATTTAGAGTAATCTTTAACATCTACTTTAGAACGCATATGTGTTCTAAAGAAGATGTTCTTTAGAATCTGCGTATCTTTAGAACGCATTTCATGCTTGTCAACAAGCTCTACAGTTTCGGGGGAATGTAATACGTCTTTCTGGAGGAAGGGAGTGTCAGGTATGGCAAGAGTAATGGAGGAAGGGCTGGAGGTGCAGGTAACACAGGTTAGGCTGGGTGTAAAGGGGATCAGATAAGGCGTTCCCCAGACCCTACAGTCTCCCAGTCTCCTCTATGAAAGAATAATAAGCAGCTGTAACCCTGAGACACTCCCAGGCCTGTGTCCTGAGCTACAAAAACATTCGCCGGGCGTCTTATCAGGTTCTAAGGATATCACGTAAGACAATACATGTGAGAAGTGCAGTGGGAACAATGGGAGAAAAGTGCAGTGTGATATGAGGTGGACTAATGTCAGCGGCTATTGTTGAGGCCTTTGTGACTGTCAAGTACACCGGAAACCCACAGCTCACTGAACTCCTTTCATTCAAGCATCTTGCTTTGGGATGTGATGAAACTCTCCAACAAGTTCTGTCTCTCAAGCATTAGCAATGGCAAAGTGTACAGACAGAGGTTATGTGTTTGTTGCACATAAACTGTAACTAATAGTTTTTTGTGAGATCCCCTCTGGCTGGGAGTGATGATACAGTCTTGCTAATAGTTGCTAAGAGGAAATGTACTTGTGTTTTTTGCCAAATTGCCAAAGTGTTACATAGGATGTTGTGACAATTCCCAAAAAGTTCATGCCTTGGTGCCTTAATAATATGTAATATAAGGTAAATGGTCAACTGAGATTTCTGGAAGATATTTGAATGTTGTGTAATTTTCCCATTTCTCTTTTTTTAGGTTAATGAGGTCCTGATCAACCATGGGTCCTGCATTTCATCAAGATGAGCTTCAAGATGTCAATGAGCTTCACAATACTCTTTACAACACTTGGACCTGCACTGTACTCTTTATTTCTGTATGTGCGTCAACTGATTATATACAATTATTGGCCAAACCGACTAATAGTGTGACCTTGCCCTAATATACAACTGTATTTATATGGATTTATTAGTTTTATATGAAAGAATACTTAATAAGAAAATAAGATGAACATATTCTTGAACATTGAAACTTGGATTTATTTCATGTAATTGATTGAGTCTAACAAGTCTACATTTTGACAGCTGAATAAAAGGCATTTTTTTCTCCATAAAGTGATGTTTTAGTGTGAGTTATTTCCTTCTTTCTGTGTAGTGCGTTGGCACTCCAGGTAAAGAACAATGTGCTTGACATAATTGGGTCCTATTTGGTTATGAAAAGAGCATGCGTGCTGATAAAAGTTGGAAGGGTGATCAAAGCACCACGTGTCCCGATCAAAATCATACACCCGACACAGTTGTAGATGTGAGGAAACAGGTTCAGACGGTACCAAGAAGCTTCCCTGTTTAATATCAGCTCCATTTCACATTGTGTGCTGTTGTTTTCGTGTACGGGTATGTCTGTCAAATCAAATGTACCTCTGTGTGCAAAATATGAAGCAACAATTAAAGATTAGAATGATTCAATGTGTCTTTTTTACACCTACGTCTTGCCTTTCCCTCTCCATGCTGTATGTCAGGTTTATATTTATAAGAAAAATATCTGACTTTTGTGTCCCTGTTAAAGTTTCCTTACAAATCTATTCATGCTACAACAAGATGGATAAAAAGTGGGATCCATAAAATTGTTTCTTACGGGAAAGAAGCCTCATTTTTCCTCGCTTTTCTATATTTCATCCCTCTCATTTATCTTTATGTGCCTCTCCATTTTCCCATCTCCTTCATAATCATATTAATTCTGCCTGTCCTTCCCTACTTAACATTCATCCTCACTATTTTTCTCACGCTTACCCCATCTTCATTTCCTTTACCAGCATCACTCTTCCCTTCTTTCCTACAACCGTCTTTCAGATCCTGTCTGTAGCCCCTCGTCTTCCCCCACCCTTACCCTCACTCTTGCTACCATTTTCTCTCTTTCTCTCTCTCCCTCCTTTGTCTTTCTCTCCATCTCAGATGTCAGATCACAGTCTACTCTTCCGCTTGCGCTGTCATCACATTTTTTACACAAACCCATCCCTTAATTGGGCCTGTATCATCATATCATATCATGTAGAATATCTGATCACAGCAAGAGATGAAAGATGGCCTCCACCTATCCCCTAACAGACAGACAGACAGACACTCACATATACTGCAGACTCACAGAAATACATACAACCAC
>NC_048411.1:14675987-14690742 GCF_013103735.1 Etheostoma cragini | reverse complement strand
CCCCCCCCCCCACACACACACACACACATCAGTGGTCAAATGGGACAGGAATCCAAGCTGATAGCTGTGTATGTGTACATTTTTTAGACTCCATGTTTTCACCGTCGTCGATGTGATTGGTACAGTGTGACAGGTGAGATGGTGTGTATTCCAAGAGTGTCCACTGATATTTGTATCAACTGCTAGTGGCTTTTGTACTGAGACAAAGGATGCCCTGGAGCCAGCAGTGTCACATCTAGAGGTAACTAGCGAAACAAAGGAAACATCAACAAAAAGTGTCCCAGGAGTGTTAAAATAGCTCCAACATGTCTTGGCATCAACTTGAAGGATGCAGCACGCAATCTTCTGAAAGATATCCAGTCATTCCTGCTGCTGGCAGAAAATGCATCAAAAAATACAATTGGCCATATAATGAAATAAAATGCCATGGCTTATATTGTGTTCATGTTCCCACCTACAAAGTGGGACACCTAGTGCAGCATAAAACAGGACGCCAATTGACCAGTGTCACACAGCTGTACAATCTTATTTTACTTATGGTCTCATTCAGAAAAAATTTAATTTCTGGCAAATAAGTTGTATTAGCATGTTGTAATTTTCAGCAGATTACATCTTATAATGATCATGCATCTTATAATGATTTGTGAATAAGCAAATCTTTGCATTACATACTTATATAATATTAAAATAATGATATGAGCTCATGCAGAAACAATAGGTTGTACCATAGTTTGCAGGTGTGGCCTGAGTCAAACACATAACGGACCTCATTCAGCTGCAGAAATTCTTCATCATAGAATGAAGGTGATCACATGGCTTATCAAGCCTTTATGTATTGTAGTAGAGCCAAAGTTTTCAAAAAAAAATTGACACAGTTTTTTATGTGTGTAAATTGGGAGCAGTTTAACCAAGGAGTGGTTTGACTCCTTTTTGAAACAATAAAGAAACAATGACAAAAAAAATCTTCATTCGTGAATATATAGTGTAGAGTGTTCAACCTAGAGTAGATTCAGAATTTTAGATGGTTTATCCCATTGTTGGAGTTTACAGAATCTTGTTTTACGAGTTGTCCCTGAAGCACACATATGTTTATGGAGAAACAACATTCTATGTTGTGTTTTCACTACAAATACTGTCTCACTATGAGGGTCTAAAGTCTTAAAAAAGGTCAAACATCATAAGTAAATCCTGATCACAGTGTGCGCCGATGTGGATAGGATTTAATTTGTCTAATGGACACAGATCTAAATGGGATCTAACACCACAACAAAGCTGCATGGAGCCCTGCTTTTTTTCTCAGAGATGCTTAAATGCTCATTTTACTGTAGAAGAGGAATAGTATGAAAAAAAAAATATTTTCACGCGCAACATTTTTTGGTGAACACAAGGACTCTATTTGGAATCAGGACACAATATATGTTATAGGCTTGTTCTCTTTTGGGTTTGGATTTCCAACAAATAATCCACACATTACAAGCAAGTTTTTGAAATGTAGCCTTAAATAATGATTAATCATTATTAGGGCTGTCAATTGAATAAAACATGTAATCTAATAAATTTCATACTCTGTGATTATTTAATCTAAATTAATTGCATACATTATTTTTGCTGTGAAAGTATTTTAATACGCTTAAATTCAAATGAATCAATAAATAATCAATAGTGATATTAAAGTTCAAAGCTGTTTTTATCATTATTTTCACTGTTCAAATAAGGGCCATAACAATCAACAATATGACCTAATATGTTGAGGAAATAAATTAAAAAGTGCTTTAGGAAGAAGATGTTTATAAGTAAATGTTCCAATCAATAATCCAGGCAGCGTGTTCTCGTCTCCCTCCTTCATTTTACGGGTTGATAGGTGGCAAGAACGGCTCCAGGTCAAAGGTCAATACGGAATGGATTAATCTGCATTATCTTCATAACGTGTTATTTTGACAGCCCTAATTATCACTATAATTACTCAATTTTTTTAGGTTTACTAAGCAGCTAGAAATTGTTAAAATCATGGTTTGTTTCATTCTTTCAGTGTCCCAAAATTGCATGCCTGTTTCTGTTTTCTCCTGACATGACAAGAAAATTAATACGTTTTACTGTAATGAGCCAGGATTCTAGCATAGAAATCCATTTCATATTCAGCTTCTGGGCTGGAAAACATGCAAAACCAATCACTGGGTGTTAAATATACTGTACATACACACAACGTGATTTTTTATCTTGATGAACACTTCGTCAATAATCTGGCTTCATCCAATCACCACAGATCATATTGTATCACACTGGCTGGTAGATGAATGTGTAGTGAAATCCAATAGAGACAGATTCAAACATGTGGAAGACATGTATCCCAGTTTAAATTGGTCTTCCAGGAATCATAATGCAGCTGTCTACATCTTTCAGTACAATTGAATTGTGCCGAGAGCATTTGGAAACCAAAAAGATCTCAGATGGCACTTACTCAGGATTGATCTCCTGAAGGCAGTAAAAAATAAATGCATGAATTCTACTATTGATGCAGAGCGTTGATGAAAATAATGTCTTTTTTTACATTAAGGTGTTCTTTGGCCCAGGAACATGACCTTGGAAGATGCTAGCAAGGAAAAGTAAAGAATAAAACTTCTTAACTCCATTATATGATAGAGGTTTTTGCTCCTTTCTTTGTCTCCCTGCTCCTTTTTCCACCTGACGGCACAGTGTTTCCCTTTTATCTACAGATAGCAGGACTTTGTGTTATCTTATTTTATTTGGGAGAAGATTTGCAAGTACTACCCGCCCCATGATCCCAACAGACGGCAAGATACAGAACGCCATGTCTGGAAACTTCACAATGAGAAAAATGAGGTCTTACTGAAACTACCTTTGGTGTGTGTTTAACTCTCTGGATTTTCCCTAAGAAGATCTGGAAACCAAAGAGTTTGCCGTCTGCATAATGTTACAGGGATATAAAATGCAAAGGATGTGTACTTTTTTAAAAAGCAGCTTATTTAACATCACAACTTAAAACTGGCGTTGGAAGCTGAAGTTTGATTGGGTCATTGAAAGTTGTTTGGGGTCAAATTGACTTTACTCAAAATCTTGTCACAAATTAATTGGGTTTGATTGACTTTTCAGTTCTTATTAGATACATCAACTAAAATAACGTATAGATACTATTGATCAGCAGCTCCCCGCCTGTTTTGCCGGATGTACCTCCACAACCTTGTCAGAAGAACTCAAGCAGTCCTTCATCGAAACCATCCTGCACGTTCTAAGAACCTTTTTTTAATTGACTTTAAACTGAATATCATTTAACACTATTATCAAGCGTATATAAGAGTGGATATCATGTCATATAATCAGTGGATGAACTGTTGATGTCAGTAAGGTCAGGCAGGCAGTTTGGTCAAATTGCCAGTACTTTTAGCAAACCGTTTAGACTTCTCCAATCACTCAGTACCTGTATTTTTCAGATGCCTTTAATCGTAACACGTGATGTTCAAACGGTACAGCTGACTCAGTATGTATATCGTGTTTTTCTTTTTTTTTATTACTGGTAGTTTAGCTGAGTTGCAGATACCAACCGAGATAGCTGCGCACAGAGGAAACTGGATGGGCCTACAATTTTTAAAGCTAAGATATCTACACAAAAAAAACTACATGGGAAAAAACTTTTTGGACTGGTTGTAAATATTAGTATGCCTAGTACTCATGTCAACACCCAGCCCAAACTGATAAAGAGCACCACAAGCTCAAATACTCACTAACAGTAGGCTACTGATCCCTGCAGATTAGTTGAATGGAGAGCCAGAGGTACAGGTATGTGCCACATATCTACAGAACTTCCACACAGTGCTCTAATTGTGCTTAGAGAAGAAGAAGTTCTTAATAGTATTAAATAGTACATATATTAAATTGCGGTGTTTCTCAAGACAAAAGCAATCAAACATTTATAGCAACAATTGATTGTTAACTTTTTTTTGTTTTTGTTTTTTTTTACTTTTGAATGAATATGATCTGTGCCCACCCAGCTATCAATCTGGGTGGGCATGCGTATTTCCAGGTTCATCCCTTGATCTGCCTCAGGTTGAGCTACTCCACAATCTTGCCATGTAGCAACTTCAGAAATACCCTGTGAGGTACCTGTACCCCTGGTTGGGAATCACGTAGTTGATCTTGGCATGAGAAAGTTGGGCATCTAACATCCTCTCCTCTCAACAGTCTACTGTCACAGATTGCGGTGACATGCCGAGGCTGCCTTATTGAAGCTGGACAAGGACAAAAGACATTGCCTGTAACATGTTGTGTGAATGTACATCTGTTTGCGTGTATGAGTGCACATGTGTCTTTCTCTTTGTGCGCAGTCGAGAGTGATTGATTTTGAAGTGTAGAATCTTGACACAGTGTTTCCGCCATCCCAGGAGGGACAGGACCACAGGGCGGAAACAGAAAAACATCACTTTCTTCATCTTTCTCTTCTTACTCTTTCCCAGTCTATCTCCTTCTCTCAGGCCATTCTCCCATGTCTGCCCTCTCTCATTCTCCACATCCATCCATCCATCCCTGTTTCAATCTAAGTCCTTTTCCGCCTTGCAATATCTCCAAACCTCTCTGATGGGTTTATTGATATGTAATATTGATATTTATTGTTGGCTAAAATGAGCTGCTGTCTTGCAGGTGGTGGGTGGGGATTCCTGATGTGGGTCAATAAGGGACAGACATGCCTGGTGATTTGCTTTGAGGGAATTCACAGCTGCAGAAAAAAAAGTGAAATGGAAGGGTCTCAGGGAAGATTTTCAATATTGTTTAAATAGAATAGCTTATTCATACTCTCACTCACAATCTTTCCATACACCTATCACTTACTCTCCACGGCTGTGTCTATTCACAGTATATATGTACTGTACATGGAAGAGAGTGAAGAAATAAAGAGGTTCTGTTCTACGTGCAGCAGCAAATGAATCTATAAGTGCTCCTTCTGACCTTATATCATATATTTGTGGCCGCCTAAAAACTATGAAACAAGTGAAAATATGAAATGCAATTTACACCAACATCTATAAAGACATCACAGCTACAAAATACATGTTAATTTCTTTAAATTACACTGATGATTGACAATATTGTTCCAAAACCAAAAGAAAATAACTCTGGAACCAGCACTACAAGAGCCATGATAGTTCCTGAAGCAAGTCAGTATATCCACAAACTTCAGACTAGAATTTGTAGAGTGTACCGTGTAGAATCTTCAACCTGCTGGTTGGCACAAGGACTAAGGGTAACAAAACAGAGGCAGTGTTCCTCTCTGCTCCGAGATTAGTGATGTCGTGTCACCCACTCCTGGGGCTCTTGCTTTGTTTTCCCATCATGCCCTCGCTGTCTGCTGGTTGGTTTAAACAAGCAGTATGCTTCTTCAGCCTTTCAATTATAATATGCCCCGCAGCAGCACCCTCCACACCGAGACGCAAGCTAAGAGAGTAGGAGGGACTTATTTGAATTTGGCGTTTAATGGGTGTTTGGTGTTGCTGCGTATTGGTATTGTGGTTGGTTGGTTCTAACGTAACTCCTTATGACAAGATTTGTTCTGTATTAGGTATTGTGTGTAGTGATGTACCCAGAAATGGAGACATGCAATTAGAAGTTTAGCCTTGAAGGAAGACCTGAAGCCAGTTAGCTCCATTTTGTGGTGAATCCCAGGCTGTGAAACAATGTAACTGGAGAGTCAAAAATACTATATATTTTTATACTTTAATACTTTACCTTAAATATTAAAAAGTCAGCCTCTCCACTACCCACTTGCCAAAAACGTTTCACTGGCATCCCGCTGCCTCGTAAGTCTCTCTCTCCCCGTCTCCTTTTCACGGACTCCCACGGCAGCTAGACACGGGTCAAGTTCTCCTTTTGAAAGGGTGAGATAGAGGCTGAAACCATGCAACCACAATAGCAGGCCGTCTAGACAAGGCCCCATAGTCCTGACCCTAAGTTAGACCCTGTCCCCCCAGGGACCTTTAATACCTTTGTTTCCATATTGATACATTCTATTTCCTGTCGTATACTAGCCACACAACAAACACTGTGACATCTAAACTTGAAACTTAGACCACAGGCATGTATGTAGTAGTAGGGGACTTAGACTTTTAGAGCAGAAAGAAATTGAGGCTGTGTTTTACCAATATAATGCTAAACATAGACAGTAGTGAAGATTATAGTTTATTAAAATCGATTAATCAACTAAATAAACCACATGGTAAATGCTGCTTAGTTAATGGTTAATCAATTTGGAGATATTTCACGATTATATGTGGTGATATTAAAGAAAAAAGCAATCTGTTGTTAATATGATTCAGATTGTTTTACAATGGTTTATCGATTTGTCTTGGTGCGGGTGATTTGTCTAGTGTTATGTTGACTTAGGGTTCTCACGGTTCCCATAGTCTCATGTCTGGATTTTGGGGGGGTGGGGCAGTCTGGTGATTTAGACATGAATTATCATCTAGTCACACTGCGTAAATTAACATACAGCCTTAGACAGAGTACACAAGAGCAGAACACTTCTATTCAATGGCCCACATGGGAACACGGTCTGCTGGCCCGAGACTCCTAGTGTCTGTTTTCACCACGGCCTGCTCACGGCAAGGTGCTATGCTCATTAGCTAGTGTTTGCACACACATGTGTGCACTTTGCCATCAATACGTTGTTATATTGTCTACATGCCAAAACTTATTATCTGACCAGGAACAAAGAGTTTGGAAAGACAGGGTTGTGGACAAAAAATATCAGTGACAGAAAAGGTGAGAAAATTTGAAAAAAGGGGAAATATTTTGGTAACAACAGTGCATAAATAAATCAGCCATTACATGTCATCATTCAAAATCAAATGGAATTCCATATGGTTGTATCATCTGTAGTTGACACCCTTCTCATGTTGGCTGGGGTTCTCTCGGAACAATATGCTGCATAAAAAGCAGATTATGAATAAAAGAAAACAAAGAAGCATGATATAGCAGTTTATAACCATTAAGCTGCAATAAATGGGCAAAACTGGCTTCATGTTATGCAACATCTTTAGTGCTGCATTTTGAATCATATATCTGTGTGGGTGATGTTTTATTCTTAATCAATAAGTACCACAAAAGCGTCATCTGAAACTCTACTTCCTGTTCTTTGTCCTCCATTTTCTGCCACCATGCCAGCGTGGGGCTCGGAGCTAAAATGTACACGATAACAGCAACACAGGGTCTTGCTAGCTTTCTTCCATTATTTCTACATACTCCTTGTCCTCCCCACTTCATATTTTGCCTCCCCACAGAGAGCCATGAAGTGTCTGAGTCATTTTCGATTACAGTATGTATTTATAGACAGTAGAGTCAGGACCCAGGCCTTGTGTTTGTGCATGTGTGAGATTGTGTACATTTGTGTGGTTGGATGGGTGTTCTAACTCACACTGCCTAAAACTAGGGCCGGAGTCCGATGACTCACCTCAGCTACTGGACGCTTGCACCAGGAGAACTGACGTCACCTGTCCTGAGACCGAGAGTTACTGCACGCAGTGACCGCACTCTGATCCAGGTTAGAGAGTGCCGGAGATTGTCTGTCATTTTAGAGCTAAAGAAACTGCCTCATTTCCTCATTTTCTGAGCACAGGTCAAAGTAAATATGTGGCACTGCACTTTGTGAAACCAAAGGTGGTGCGGCCGTAGTTGTTTTGGATCTGTACTGTAAAATTGTGCATTACAGTTGTTATCTCTCTCTTTGTCTTCTCCATTGCTCACACTGTCATTCATTACTTCTTTGAATTTATATGTGTTTGCCGATTTACACACTTACACATGAATTGTCTTTTTGTGTTTAAGTTTGGAAGAACCAGAGTTGCTCATGCACACACGTAAACACAAACACAGGGCTCAGGCCTCCCGGTTGTTGTTGTTTGAACATTTCAATTAAGAAGGCTATAAGACCTGCAGCTGCCTGTCTCGCCTGGTTGAATAGGGGGGGACTTTTTTTGGGCGGGAAGGCGAGAAGCTGGTGAATGCTTTCCCAATGAAAGATGAGGCATATTGAAAACTATATTAAATTACCCTGATTAACAATTTAGCCACGATCAGGCTAGCCATGGGGGTGCTCTATGGGGAGGCCCAGAGACTATTCATCCCCACAGCGCCAGGGTCGAAAGGTGCCCCAAGTTCACAGGCTCAGGCCCATTGTTATGCTAACACCCTATCCCAAATCAGCTGCCTGCTCCATGGCCAGACACAAGCACTTCCCTGAGAACTTTCAGGGAGTCGTCATTCCACTTCATCTTAACCTCCCCCCCGCCCCCAACACACACGTAGACAACCCCTATTGCCAAATTCCATGCACAATTCAACATTTCATCTTTCAAGTGGAAAATGGAATAGAGATTGGGGTGTTCGGTTGGTGTCCTTAAGACGGACATTAGAGTTGTCTTTATATCTGTAATATTTTGTCAATTCAAGCAAACATTCTTTATGGAAACATTTTGCATTGTTTATTTTGTTGGGATGTCAGAACTTTTTAAATCAAAAACAAAAATCTTTTTTATTGTCTTTGCAAATGCCTATTTATACTGAGAAAAACAACAATTTCTCCAATTTTACAAAAAGACTAAAACTAATATATTTCAGTCTTTCTGTCTCCAGGGAGGGATGATCAATACAAATTAACAGGCCAATTGATAAGACATGTAGTAGAAGTCGAGAGTCAAATGCAGGTCAAAACCCCTTGACCTATAAGGTCAAAGTCTTTAGTTGGTGCACATTCAAATATGTGTCAAATCTTTCCACAACAATGAAAATAGTGCATTTAATTGGAATTAAGAGTTCCAACAAACATATGTATGTGGTGAGACTTTTATTGTAGTTATTTCAGAGTTTTTATCATATAAGAAAAATCAATCATTTCACAATATTTAAAAAATATTTATTAACCCAAAAACATTTTGATACCCCATTAATTCAAAATGTTGTTTATGTCTTTAAGACATTCTAATTAATAATGAAAATGTATTCTTGTTTGGGGACTAGGCATATACAGTCAAACACACACACACACACACACACACACACACACACACACACAATCTTTTTCACCAACATTAACAACATTACAACAGCAGCAATGCACATATTACAGTATGCCATAAGAAACTGAATTAATTGTCCCAAAAAACATGCAATATAATCATATACCACAGTTTGGAAGGCACTGATTGTGTACAGCCATGGTCAAGAGTTGTAGGCATGTATAACTGCTCTCGCTTCTCACTCACTACTGCAAAAAAAAACACGAAAGGAATCCTCATCAATGCAAATTAGAGCCCACAACCTGGAGAGCCTTGCTTGAGTCACCCGTTTTCAAAAATGCCAAAATCACAGGCTTTCACCTCCAAATCTTGTTGTCATACACGACTACAGATGCTCCATATTTGCACAGGGCAGTCAGTAATATCCATGGCTTAGTCTGCAGTCACTTTAAAAACCGTCTCCACACTCAGGCTGCCACAACAGAAAATAAGGACGCTTCTAATTCTGCCAGCATAATTGCCTGATTATAATGAGCTTCTCTCTCTCTCTCTCTCTCTCTCTCTCTTTCTAGCTCTGCCTTTATTTCTCAATGCCCCACACACACACATACACATTCTCACAGTGTAGCCTAATTCTGATATAAATCAGTCTTCAATTCAATGGGGGTGCACCCTCTGCATTAATATTTTCTGGTGCAGCAATGGCGCTTTCCAGTTACTTCAACAGACAATAGAGATTTAAAAGAGGAAATTACATATACACTAAAATGACGAGCCATGGCGGTACACTCATTGATTTGGGGAATTCAGGACACGTGGTGACTCTGCCAGAAACGGTGACCTAATGTGATGGCAAGCACATGCCACTGTGACTTATGTTGCATTGTTAGTTTGTTGACTTTCTGTGTGCGATACATAGAAGAAGAAGAAGAAGAAGAAAAATGGTGGTATTAATCGCTAACGGACACAACAGAACCCAATTCAATTAAGAGCATGGAAGTTCCAATGTCACACTTAGCAAAAAGGAAATTTAAATATTCTGGCTTTACTTTGAGTATAAAATATCAATATTCTAGAACAATTAAATAGAGGCCCAAAAAGACGTATCATTCTTGAACAGATCCATCTCATGTTTAACAAAGAGAAAATCGTAGAATATAATTATGATTTCATATTGAGATTTTATTACAGAGTCAGCTTCCCCTAGAATCAATTTAATTACATTTCCGTGATCATTTTATATTCAAATGAGAATAGAACGGCATAATTATGTAAAATGTGTGTATGTAATGAGTGTAACATATTATTTTCAGTCGATTTCTATACACAGACTTTATGTTACTTTAATAAAACAAACTAATGTTAGCTATGTTCTTTATTATTGTTATCATTATTATTATGACCGCATCAAGAGAACTCCTCCACCTGTCAAACTACAATGCTTCCAAATGGACATTTTAACCCCAGTAATAACAATAATGTCAGTTTACAGGCATAAAAGTATGAATATAAGATACTTAGCATGGAAACATTTTGTACTCTGTTTTTACACAAGTACAATGAAAAATAATATTTTAAAATATTTTAACATTTCTCACTCCCATGTTAGTATACTACACTGTATATTTGCAAAGTACACAACAACAAAAGCACAAATAATATACACTTGACAAAACATTCATATATGTTGCAGAATGTTTGAAAAACACGCACGCAAAGTTTCGCAGTAGTTGTTATTCTGTCTGCAATGTTTTCACTTTAGCTATCGCATACATTGCCTTGTTCCACCAGGATTTGTTCTTTCATCCCTCTAAAGCTGTCTAAGCCCAGACGCAGGCTAAATGAGCATGCCCACTCATGAATGCTGTTGCCTAATTACAATCCCTGATGGAAAAACCACTGAGGGACAAGCCTGAATGCAGCCACACGTTATCATAGAAACGGAAGCTTTTTTGTGTTCAAGTGTATATGAACATCATTAATTGTAATAGGTGTACGTTATTTTACCCGGCGTCCACGCCAAATACAAAGGCATCTCCGCATACGCTTCAACTTGATTTACAGAAATTAGAATGATGTTTTGAACGAGTATCTAAAAGATGGGATCTAATGTCAACAGTGGTTTGGATTGACATTTCCATCCAGTATGTTGGAGGTATTTATCAAGAGGTGCAATGAACATGGGAATAAATGTCAAATAACTAAAACTACTGTTGGCTATAACATAGTTATTTGACTTCAAGTCAAATTTAGTTTCCTTTTGCCGTTTTGTCAGGCCAGAGTAGTTAACACCAAAGACAAATCAAGGATGTAAAATCACATTTAATTTAATGTTTAACCAGTAAAACAAAGGAAATTAATGTCTGTTTTGTTATTACGTCTAGAGTTTGACTGTGTACAGCATTCAGCAATATAGTGAACACATAAAAGAGTAGGGAATTTGAGATAATTCAATTCAGAAATAAAGCTTGTGCATCCTAGACATGTAATCCTGATAGTCTCAAAAGCTTTACAAAATTGTTAAACAGAATTTTACACAGTGGACTTCTATAGGATATTTCTGCGGTTAACCAAATGTGTGCTCCAGGTGCCACATTACTCTATTTAAGCAAAAAGCTCCCGGTTCCTGTAAAGGAACCTGTACTCTACACGTAAATTATTCAGTAGTATTTGCATTTGCATTGTAATTTGCATTCTAGTAGATTACAGAGAATAGAGAAGGAGGCGCTGCACCAAAGAGAATTACATTACGAACCATTTTGAGTCTTACTGGTGACGAGTTGACATGGATTTTTGTTCCACTTTCCCGCTCTGCTTCGAGCTATACTGCTGAGATCAGTGACACACATTTCAAACTGTTTGATTAATAAAAGAAGGAAACAATGTATAATGTTCACCAGCACTCGCACACAAAAGCGCTGCCATTAAAAATGAATCATGACATTGAACAATGAGTCTATTTGATTGACTAGGCTGAGATTTTCACTGTAATATTCTCATCATCTTTATTTATATTGTAAGGCTTGTGAGTTGAAACTCAAAAGAACCAGGAGGCACGGAGGAGATGTCATACGGATTAAACACTAGGAAGGGGTGTGAAACTCTCACCACACTGAAGATCCTGGCTATTATGTTTCATCTAAAAATAACAAGCCTGACTAAAAAGAACACACAACACTGAAAAAGAAAAGAGTAAAAAACCACAAGCTCCAGAGAGAATAGAGTTCAAACAGCAGCAGTAATAGTGCTGAGTGAGATATGGAACAGAACGAGGAGAATGTACAGTACGAGACTCCCTTCAATTATAAATGAAAAAGAAATCAGTGTGAAATGTATGGAATAACCCAGATACTGGGTTACTTTTGTGAGACGACATCATGTCTTTATAATTGCTAAGATTTTATGTGTCTTTATGAAAAAAACAATAATTCTCATAAGAATTACTGCATCGTTTTAAGTTAATTGCATTCATTGCTGACATCATCATTAGTGAATAGCAATCTTTGGAAAGATTCCTCATAAACCTCAGGGCTGAATTTTAAAAACATTCATCGGGGGAATGTGCAAGAGAATAGATTAGTAAGACACTGTAGAAGCCCGGTCGTGCAGCGTGTGTGCTGTCTACATGCCACGAGGGGCTGGTACGATGCATCAAGGGGGTGGGGAAGGTGTCCGTGCAATAGGAAAGGAGGACTTAGCAAATATATGCGCATGTGCATATGCAGCCGAGCCTATTTCCACCCATATGTTGATGTACATGCCAATTCGTGTACAGTTGCAAACACATATGCACTAAACATATGTACACTTTAAGTGTTCAGATTTTGATTGTGCCTGAACCATGCTGTAATTCTTACACTGTTTTTAATGAATGTAGTGTGTACTTTTGGCACTTCATGTGCCTTATTTTCTCCTAAATATAGTATTCTATGAGAAGAACTCACACCCAGACACCAGAGTTACTGGAAGTAATGCCACTGACAGTAAACTGTAGGTGAACTCTACAGAATATACAACAAAATGTCATTTGAAGAGGTGGTAAAAGTACTCAAAGTATTAACTTGATAGAAAAGGATCTTTCTACCAAACTGGGTTGACCGCCGTGAGACCAGGTAGAATATACTGTAAGTAGGAGTACAAACTAAAATGTAAATTCCAGATATAGCGGTGGAAGACTACAAAATATGTCAAAATAGTAACACAAACAATTAGAGCTGCTTATGCCAATGTAAAAAGAGTTTACACCTACCACTCAGTTAAAAAAAAAAACCTAGGACCTTATATTACCTAAGTCATTGTTCATCATGTCAATCAATCAATCAGTTCATTTATATCTAAAATCATGCAAGGTATGTACAATTCTAGTGAGATGCGATCAGCTGAGCTATAACCATAGACCAATATCCGGTCTATGGCTATAACGTTCAAGCAGAATGTGCCTTATTAGAATTTCATGTTAAATATCAGTAAAATAAAGAAAAAACATTAATGAAAACATCGACAGTCATTGAATAATGATTAATTAAAGTGATCATGGATGTTAAAATAAACACAAAAAGCAGACTCTTTGTCGTTCCTGTTCGTTTCTCTGACATTTGAGTTTTTCTAAATAGCTTCTGGTAGTTAGTTAGGCCTAAATCACTGTAGCCTGTTTTTATAATATAACTTTATAATGTCCCAATAACAATTGACTCCGGGGCTCAACTATCCCTTAACTGTCACCTTAGGGGACAGCCTACAGTGCTTGATCACCACTTACACTACCAATTGATAGAGCCAAAAAGACAGCTGGTAGACACATTCCGAGAGGCATGTCAACAAAAGCAGAAACTGGGAGACTGTGTTGTTTCCCGAACGTTACTCGTCAAAGACACTGGTCAAAGTGCCCACTGTCCACGCCACTGCCAGTCAGGCATCTGATGCAGGTACTGATCATGGATGAATAAAAAGAGAACCAATCGGTCATGTGCATAGTGCTCTGCAGCTCTTCCGGTTGCGGCGGTCCTAGCGAATGCTTATAGTGGTCCTTTCTAATCCTATATAAAATGACAACGTCTATGTCCTTTTTAAGTCGAATAAGGAATGAAATGGCACACATACACGTTGACTTTATTTTTAAATCATAGTTTAATTTTTATTTGTGAGAGTGTGAATAATAGAATGTATCGTATTTTTCTCTTTGTGTACAGGCGAACCTCAAGACACCTTAATTCCCAGAGTTTTAGCGTGACCTCTACTGCAGTTGAAAACACTTGGGAGTGGAGGTTGAATCCATTTATTTTTGACGATGTAAACCATCTCTGCCAGAATACAGTGACACTTTGAATGAGAAACCCCTTCATTGTGTGCATACCCATCGCAAGAAGGGCTTATGTGCTCCTCGCCGCTTGATTTCCGACTCGGGGTGCTCAGTGTTGTTGGGGTAGAGTCCGTTTCAGCTGCACTGCATCAACATGGTAAGTGTGACAGCAGCAAGCCCCTGAACGCAACGCTTTCTCTCATTTGTCGCACTTCATTGATAGAAGATTAGTTGTTAATATCAGTTTTCGTGCGGACTCCTACTGCGACGTTGTTGACCAATTCATGTTTTCAGCCAATTGGTTATTGTGATTGCAACGTTAGCTTAGCTTGCTAGCCACAGCAGGTTCTTGTAGCCGGCCGGTGTGATACCCCTACTGGTTTCCACAACAACTGGTTACCGTCATAGACAGTTAAAGAAAGACAAGGTTGTCCGT
>NC_048411.1:14641570-14675887 GCF_013103735.1 Etheostoma cragini | reverse complement strand
CGGACAACCTTGTCTTTCTTTAACTGTCTATGACGGTAACCAGTTGTTGTGGAAACCAGTAGGGGTATCACACCGGCTATTGAGTGTAACGTTAGCTCTTTAGCTAGCGTTAAGATAACGTTACTGTTTGAAGTAATATTCTCTCACATACAATGTTTGGGACTACTGACATTAGCTAGCGTTGCAGGGTAAAGTGAGAGGTTAAAGATACGTTCTATGTACAAATATGATTAATACCAACAAGCAACAAGTTAAGCATGCCATTCAGCTGGCAGCAGGATACCTTTGGAAAAAGTCAAGGTGTGTTCACCTACCTGACCAGTGCAGTTTGACCTCGGGATGCCCTCAGAGGAAGCGTTAAGCTCATTTGCCCTAATTTATTTGTAATTTCACCAGCATTGGTTGAACACTGTCATAGTCAAACCTAATTTAATTTCAAGGGTTTTATAAAAACATGTCAGGAAATGTTTGCCTTGTGAACTTACTGAGGGGAATTGATAAATGTTAAAATGTGCGCATGTTTGGTTACCTTTGTGTGTGTGTGTTTGTGTGTGTGTATATATATATATATATATATATATATATATATATATATATATATATATATATATATATATATATATATATATGCATGCGCTAATCAAAGAATGGACAGTTATGATTGGTGGTATAACATGGTGTGCATTTTTTATAGCACCCACTGATCCCCAAATGTCCCTTTAAAACACAGTTGGTGTCTTGAATCTCAACACAACTGGCAAACAATTAATTTTGACAATATCAACAGTAAGGTAGGGTGCTATTTAACAATTTGGGGTGCTCCAACACAATCAGGGAGTTTATCTTAGAGGTTTATTTTGTTTGGATTAGTGGTATGACTACTAAGGTGAGTTAATTTATATTATTCTTCATATAATACAATCAGAATGTCCACGAACTGCTGATCTGTGACAGCAGTTTGGACAGGAGGACAATAGTTGCCAGGCAGGTAGTCATTCATGCTTCAAATCAAGCAGGTAGAACAATCAGATAAGGTCTGCAAATTTCCATTTTGTTGTAGCACCACCAGGGTAAGACTATGGAAGGGGAGGGCAGAACAACCTAAGCTAATTTCACAGAAATGACAAACATCCAGGGTGTCAACTAGTCAAATGGTTTTAGAGCCATTTTTATTCACATAGCCAACAGTAGGTCCAATCTCTAACCACTTCTCCAATATTGCTATTGAAAAGTGTAGTCTGATTTTTAACTCTCAATAGTGGAACAGTTTACAGAGAAGGATTTAACACACCCGAGAATGGTCAAGATAAATGAATGAAACCAGGGAAGCATCGGTCACTAAGGAGTTTTGGTGCTTCAAAGTTAGTTTTATGGACAAAATAGTAGTGAGGTGTTTGAGCTCTCATGGATGGTGGTTATCACTGGAGTTCCCACTCCCTACCCCCTGCAGATTTCATTTGGTTGTTGTGGGAAGGGGGTCAAGCAGACCGGGAAAGATAAGAGAGTCCATGCTGGCTCAATTTCCCCCAGGCCTGAGATCCTAGCAGGGCCCCCACAGAGAATGGTCAGCATCCCCCTTGACCTACATATAGCATGGCCAATACTCACATGGAGAATGTCTTGAGTCAGAGAAGTTGTGTTTGGTCTCGCATCACATCTTAGCGAGTATAATTGCCAAATTAATGGCACCCACTCTCCCCTCTGTGACTCCAGAAGAGGTATTGACTTTAGCTTTTGGAGCTTAGTTCATTCTGAGAGACCCTGGGGATCCCCATGACAATCCAAAATCTAGGTCTAGTGTACAGGTCTGGCCTCATCACCTGTCCTGTCTAGGTGTGATTCACTTCCTCCTCATAGACCTACAGCAGTTTAACCATCACTCAGAAAAACGTTTACTAGTATTATGCGCAGGCTTGTTCATTGCAGCCTTATGCTAGAAGCAGAACATATAAGTTTGGGATGTCACAATACCCAAAATCTGGTAGTTGGTACCGATACCACCAAAAGTACACAATACTCGATACCACGGCGTATATAAAAAAAAAGAACAATTATACATAAACATTATTCCTTCATATAAACATTTTAAATATTTAAGGAAGTGTGTTGGGGGGGGGGGGGGGGGGGGGGGGGGGGGGGGGGGGGGGGGGGGGCAAAGAGAGCGGTATTTACATGTAATCTGGAGAAAACGTCTTATGGACCCACAGCCCGATACTCTGAAGCCTGGTATCACCACACAGCCAGCGTATGGTACCGATCTTCCGTGAGTTCACCTGGAACTCCAAGGCAGCAAGCATTTAGTTACATATGTTTCTCCCATTGTTGTTTTTTACCTAGATCTGGTCTGGTTAAGGTTTACATGGTTAACTAGAAGTGACAATATGCAACTTTTAAATGTTTCTAAAACTGTGTAATGTTCCATCTGATGATCATAAATCACCTGTAACAGCGAATGAGACTATCGGTAAGTTAGATAACGTTCAATTTCGTCCCCCTTCTGTTTTGTCTGCGTTCGGGTTGGCCTACTATTTTCTTTTCCCTTGTCCCCCTGTACTTGTGTAAAGCGTCCTTTGGTCTCCTGAAATGTGCTTTATTAATCTAAGTTATTATTACGCTGGTTGCTACAACTAACTTTCTTTGTTTTGGCTTGTAGCCAAAGTAGGCTAAGTTACCGTATGCAACAGTTGAAACGCAACAATGTATCTGTAACGTATTCTCTCATAGTAAGTAAATGATTTTCTGTCTGAGCCAAACATTCATCGCAACTATGTGACCTTCCTGTCACGCTATCTCCTAGACCTTTACGACAGCAAATGTGGTGCAAACACTACCGCTTTTGTCCAAAGGGGCCACTGAAATCAACACAAACTAAAATTAACATTTAGCCACTTCAACGGACGTTATAAATGACCGCTAAAAAGCGTTAAAGTTGGCTAATTTCAGAACTGATGAAAGAGACTTTCATCATCATCAGCAACTGCTTTCAGTCAAGAAAGCAGTTGCTGTAGATGTAATGTTATGGTAAAACCAGAGGCTGACTGTGGTCAGGCCGTCGTGCACGGAAATGGAGATGCTGGTTCTTGTTCTTCTCCAGCATTTAGTGGCAGACTAGAACACTTCTACTTGTAGAACACGTTAACTGCCCCCGGCAGGTCCGGAAAAATTGCATTCCCCGGTAACTACGGTACTGTAGAAAAACGAGTACCGTCACCTTTTTAGAATGCAGGTTTCCACTTGGTACCAAAGTACCATGTATCGTGACATTCCTAATATGAGGTTAGGTTATCATCTTCAACTAATTGCAGTGCAGCCCAAAACCCAATTTGTTGTACAATATTTAAATAAAGGCCCATTGAGAAGGATCTGAAAGCTTAAGTAAACAGAAAACCAGTAAATGGTGAGCTGGGGTTTCTTTTCATCAGTGTTTGTTGCTGGAAGGAGATGTTAGACCAATAACTAATAGGCATACAGTATTCTTTATGCTGCCCAGGAAAGGCCAAGCACCTGCTAGATGACGGACTGCCCAAGAGGACACATTTTTAGAATCTGCATGTCAGCAGAGTCTGTCATTTTTTTTTCATTCTATGAAAAACGTTTAATGGACCGACTGTTTAAATTACCACCAAAGTGCACATTAGGCAACATGGAATTAGCATTCTTAATTGACCTTTTAGTGTGAATGTAGACTCCATTGAGTAGAGTTGAGTTATGGCAGGGGGTTTTGTTTAACCTATTCATATTTTTTGGGGAGGCTTTTCACTTTCTTATAGTGTCAGGGGATGGACATGAAAGGGAGAGAGATATGGGGGGATGACACGCAGCAAAGGGCCGCGGGTAACCCCTAGCCTGATATCATTGATGTGTAAACATCATGTTGAGAAAAAAAAGACGGATACAGGGTTTATTATTTACTGGTATTTTAAGGGGACGCAGGTGTAGATGGACTGGTACATGCCCAGGTGCTAGTACAGATATAAGACTGTTGCTGTAAAAGAGAAAAATATAACTTATTGGAGATTAGTTGGCTAATTGGTTCTCTTTGCTCAAGCGTGTGTAGGCACAGATATCAATGATCCCCCCTGATTTCCAAAAAGATAGGCCACCCCGCAGACCTTACCTACAGTGAAAGGATAAAGCGCACCATGATGGGAATGATTCTGGCCTCTTAAGCCTAAGTGAATATTGATCTAACTGTGCTTGGTTGATATTGAGCTCCTTATGTTGCTAAACCTTTGGGTACCACAGGAGTGCTGGCTGTTCATTCTA
The DNA here is from genome assembly GCF_013103735.1 of Etheostoma cragini. Taxonomy (NCBI): domain Eukaryota; kingdom Metazoa; phylum Chordata; class Actinopteri; order Perciformes; family Percidae; genus Etheostoma; species Etheostoma cragini. The sequence goes on along the minus strand of NC_048411.1, from coordinate 14,671,621 downwards.
TTGGGCAAATGGAGGCTGACATTCTGACAGATGTTGCAGACAGAGTTTAATTTAATGAACATTGTCTTAGCACCACTAAATTTACTCTAAATTTACTCAAATTAGAGTAGTTGGTTAGTTCTTTTTAAATCTTGGAAAATTAAAATTTGAAAAGATGACGTGTTTATAAATAATGACCAATGTATTAAATTGTAACGAGGTAGGTTTAATGTGGCAAGTTATTGTCATTTTGTTTTTTGGTCACATTTAAGTTGGCAAAGTTATTTCAAATTGCATCAACCATGCCTATAATGATTTTGTACAACTTCTGGAAATGGAATTGAGAAACAGTTCAAAAGATAGAACACTATAATCTGTCTCACTCATTGACTTGCAATATTACCCAGAATGGCCCCAATGCAACCAGAGATATTTAAGGACTTTGGTAACAAAATAGAAAAAAAAAATTGTTCTGTTTATCAAATCTCAATCACCGCAAGGTTTGTCGTCCTGTCACAAGGCAATACTAGTTATTCACAGCCAGCCCTAGCTGCAAATTGTAGACTTTTTTCACTAATTGTGCAAGATGTGTCTTAAGAGAGTCCCAGGCAACTAAACCTACCATGCTGTGCATGTTGTCGAATGAGAGATGGACATTTGGTAGTCAATCACATGAGTCATATGAATCAAGGTCTGACTCATTTAGGCACTAAGTATTCTGTTAGCCTAAAAGATGCCACATTCTCTTTGTGGTTCACCAACTCTGGAGGCCTTTAATTTGGAAATTGCCATGTTAAACACATAGTTGCTTCAGGTAAAATAGAAAAAGAAGTTCTATGAGGAATCTAACGTGGCCTGATTCATATTTTTGTTCTGACTGAATAACACTGAAGTGTTTATCTCCTGGGTTCTATAGAGTGAAATTAAGGTAATTCTGTGTTTAATTCTGTGTTTTAAATTTGTGGATGCAAATCAGGGTTGTGGAGCCTAATCTTTCAACAACTTTCCCTTCAACATTATTTACAGAGAAAACATGCTGTGGTGTTTAATGTGGGAGGGTTGACCATCTAGTGTATGCTTTGTTATTGGCTGCATAGTTAATCAAACACCTCACTTAGAGGAAAGAGCCATGCAGATTTGCCAATCAAAAGCATTTATCATCTTGGGACCATGAATGCAAATAGGACATTCATTGCAATGCACAACTAAATTTTGTTTACAATTGGAACTTGTGGCCCGAAAGTTGAGCTATAGTAAAGGTCAGGGGTCATGGTCAGTACAAGTATTACAATATCCTTTTCTTGGGATCATCAAATGTTAAATCTCATTGTCAAAAAAACACCACTAACAATCTACTTAAACTCAAATGAGATCTAAATCTCTTGGCATTGACTCATCATCAGAAACAGTAGAGGCAGTGCTAAAGTGTGCTTATTACCACATATACAGTGAGGAAAATAAGTATTTGAACACCCTGCTATTTTACAAGCTCTCCCACTTAGAAATCATGGAGGGGTCTGAAATTGTGTCATCATAGGTGCATGTCCACTGTGAGAGACCTAATAAAAAAAAATCCAGAAATCATAATGTATGATTTTTTTTAAAACTATTTATTTGTATGATACAGCTGCAAATAAGTATTTGAACACCTGAGAAAATCAGTGTTAATATTTGGTACAGTAGCCTTTGTTTGCAATTCCTGAGGTCAAACGTTTCCTATTTCGCAATACATGGCCCCGGTCATCCTCTCTTTAATACAGTGCAGTCGCCCTGTCCCATTTGCAGAAAAACACCCCCAAAGCATGATGCTACCACTCCCATGCTTCACAGTAGGGATGGTGTTCTTGGGATGATACTCATCATTCTTCTTCCACCAAACACGGTTAGTGGAATTATGACCAAAAAGTTCTATTTTGGTTTTATCTGACCACATGACTTTCTCCCATGACTCGTCTGGATCATCCAAATGGTGATTGGCAAACTTAAGACGGGCCTTGACATGTGCTGGTTTAAGCAGGGGAACCTTCCGTGCCATGCATGATTTCAAACCATGACGTCTTAGTGTATTACCAACAGTAACCTTGGAAACGGTGGTCCCAGCTCTTTTCAGATCATTGACCAGCTCTTCCTGTGTAGTTGTGGACTGATTTCTCACCTTTTTTAGGATCATTGAGACCCCACAAGGTGAGATCTTGCATGGTACCCCAGTATGAGGGAGATTACCAGTCATGTTTAGCTTCTGCCATTTTCTAATGATTGCTCCAAAAGTCAACCTTTTTTCACCAAGCTGCTTGGCAATTTCCCCGTAGCCCTTTCCAGCCTTGTGGAGGTTTGCAATTTTGTCTCCAGTGTCTTTGTACAACTCTTTGGTCTTGGCCATGTTAGTAGTTTGATTCTTACGTTTGTATGGGGTGGAAAGGTGTCTTTGTGAAGCTAACAACCTCAAATCAAACTTAGGAAAATAAATGGAGTGGAGGTGGACATTTTGAAGGCAGACTAACAGGTATTTGAGGGTCAGAATTCTAGCTGATAGACAGGTATTCAAATACTTATTTGCAGCTGTATCATACAAATAAATTGTTAAAATATCATACATTGTTATTTCTGGATTTTTTTTTTTTGATTATGTCTCTCACAGTGGACATGCACCAACGATGACAATTTCAGACCCCTCCATGATTTCTAAGTGGGAGAACTTGCAAAATAGCAGGGTGTTCAAATACTTATTTTCCTCACTGTATACAGTTTGTTGATGTTGCTAGATTGTGTATCAGAGATGCCAAAACCTTTTCATCTGAGATTGGTTGCAGAATTTCTGTCTACAAATTGCATTTGAAGCACTTTTTAAGGTACAATTGAAAGATATTCTTCAGCCTTTAAATCTCTATATAAACCTACCTGTATGTCAAATATGTAAGTGCTTTATGGCATGTATAATTACTATTTAAATGTGAATCTAAACCTCCCATCGTATTTCCACAGGGGGTGATCGGTGTGCAGCTGGTGGTTACCATGGTAATGGCCAGTGTAATTCAGAAAATCATACCTCATTATTCCTTTGCAAGATGGCTACTCTGCAGTGGCAGGTAATGCAGAATATTGTACATGCTGTTTCAGATAGTTTCTCCAAATGCTACCGTTGAATTCCTTCAGTTTACTTGCCTCCTGAGAAGTTTAGTTCAAAACGAGTCCAGAACAATGGGATTCAAAATGTTTACTTAGACGGCGGAGTGTTCAAAAGGATTTGGATAGAAGAAGAAAAAGAATCATTAAATCATACTGCAAAGACTAAAGACCATCAAAATATTTGGATGACCCGAGAGGACCGTGCATATAAATAAAAGCACCCGCCTCCTTTCCTCTAATTAGTGCCACATATGTTTTCCAGTAAACAACTTCTTGGAACACATTTAATAATTCATAATTTTTTTCTTTTCAGTGCGCTGTTGAAACATTTTTAGAAAACTTTTGGCCTAAGCAGAAGTCCTCGAGCGTCCCTCCAGAATATGTTTTCCATAATAAATAAATGTACAAAGGGAAAACGAGCTGTGCTCCTGCTATCCTCCTCTACCACGCAGAGTGTTTCTTAAGATGCTCTCACAAGAGCGTTTCTAAACAAAGTTAAGGAGGTTGCCTGAAATGTTCGTCTTCAAATGGATGCTATTAAATTAGCTCCTATTTCAAGCTCAGTCCTTAAGGACAGTTAACCTTGCTGTTGTAAAGCATTTCATGCTTATTCAGGTGTGTGTGTGTGTGTGTGTGTGTGTGTGTGTGTGTGTGTGTGTGTGTGTGTGTGTGTGTGTGTGTGTGTGTGTGTGTGTGTGTGTGTGTGTGTGTGTGTGTGTGTGTGTGTGTGTGTGTGTGTGTGTGTGTGTGTGTGTGTGTGTGTGTGTGAGATAAAGCTCAGATCTGTTAACAAATGCAGGCTTTGAGTCTCGTTCATAGAATGAATGCTTTTACTACTTTTATGCCACTACTTTCACTAGAAAGTTTAAATGCGAGTTTTAATGTTATGCTTTAAGGTGTGATGCAAAATCTATTTAAGTAAATATATTTCCCAAGTGAACAGACCAGTGATTATGAAATTTGTTTCTTGTTTAAGTTCTAATCACTTTATCTACTCTTTCAATACTTCAGAATCAATTCCATAAATATTATTACGTTGTATGTTTTAATAATTGTTTCATAAGATCTAGCTTCAGTGTTTATTTTGTTTAGAAGTATCTGCTTTATTGTGTCCTCTTTTGATTCTTTCTTTCTCTGGCCATGTCTGAGCCTGATTCCACATCTCTCTCCTTGTCTTTGTTCACAGTCTGCGGTGGTATCAGCACCCTACGGAAGATGAGTTGAGGAGCTTAGCTGGGAAACAAAAAGGACAGAAGAAGAAAGACAGGTAGGTAGAATTGGGGGGGAGAGTAGAATGAAGAAGGGCTATTGTTTGGGGGATGGGGAACTGCAGTGGCACAGAGGAGGTACGAAAAGCACCCTTTTCATCAGAGAGGAAAGAAAAGATGAGAAGCAGACATTTGAGATGGATGGAGACCACAGGCATGTCTGCAAACAGATGAAGCCGATGTGTTTATTTGGCTCATTTAAAGCCTGTTTGAAGTAAGGAGACAGCAGTCTGTTTTTGTTGTTTTGTTCCTTTATGGCTCTTCATCAAGGCTCAGAGCAACTGGGCTTAGAAGTGGCCCCGTCTAGTGGATGTAAGGAAAGTTGGTCCTGTTTTATTTTTTTTGGAGCCATTACTATTAGGCTATTTTAGGGAATGACACTTTAAAAGGATTGCATCTTCTCGGAAATCAAAGTTTCCCAAACAGCGTTATGTCTTCAAAGTGGTCATATGTCAAGCTTTGATTCCGGAAGATTAGTTTCCATCAAGACTACTTTGCAATTAAAAAAAAATACTACTATTCAACTTCTCAGGCTGCAGGTGGAAGTTGAACCATATGTTGAAGACATGAACTAAGTGTTGTTTCCTTTGTAGTCTCCTTTTCAATGTGAATTTAAATCGGAGTTGCAACTGAAAGTTAATCCCTACGGTTGCTCATGGTGTCTAGCTCCTAACTTAGGGGGGTTTGTAGCGCAGTCCTTTCTCTGACCCTGTGTGAGGCAGGTCAAGGCTCTCTAGCACCACATGTTCAGTAATCCCTTAAAGAAAAAGATGGACCACTGTCCTTTTGCCAGCTCGTGCCATGCCGCTCCATTCCCTTTGTTAACGGTCTGACTCCCTCAGTCAGGGGTCAAGCTGAGCCCCTTTTTTTCCAGTCAGGTGCCTCACAAATGAAATCTGTCCAGGGCATGTTTGGCCCTAGAGTCTTACAGTGGTATTGTCCTGTGAATCCAGCGCACACACGGGGCTGAACAAACAAAGCCCAAGACTCAGGGGGCCCAGCAGACAGCTCTTCAAGCCTAAAGAACTGCTCTTCATTTGCCTGCTGTTAGCGATTTAGCACTGCCTATGTATTTCCCCCCCCCCCCCCCCGCTCATGGGAGTAATCCAGGAGTATTAGTAGTAACAAAAGTAACTAGCCTCTACCAACTATTACATTTGGATGACTAAACACTAAAATTATTTCCTTTGGCATAATCAAAGTGTTTTATACTCTGTATCTCTTCCCAGGATAAAATGTTTTAATGGTCTATAATTCTGTTTTTGCATTTGCATTTAACAGTTGCTCATTTCTGTTGTCCTTACACTAGTTGTTGTTTTGCCGCTCTCTCTTCTTTGCCCTAGGAAGTACAATGGTCACATAGACAATAAACCACTAACCGTTCCCAAGGACATAGACTTACAGCTGGAGACGAAATGCATCACAGAAGTCGACACATTAGGTATATATCTAAGCAAACAAATGTCTAATAAAGAGCATTTAATAGTAACTTTCAATCATGCACTCAAGTTTGTGTATACTAGGGCTGGGCGATATGGTGAAAATCAAATATCACAATATTTTTGACCAAATACCTTGATATCGATACCTCAACAATATTGTAGTGTTGACTATTGGTGCTTTCACAAAATATTTACACAATGAGATTTTGGATTAGTAATGTGGATATAATGACTAAGTGGGTAAAAGCAAATAATAGAACAGTTACAACAGTCTGGTAAGTTCAGAAAATGACTGAATTTAGCCTTTAAAACCAAGAAAAGACACCACTTATGCCATATTACGATATCCAAAATATAAGACCGCATCTAGTCTCAAATCTCAATGTCAATATAATATTGATATATTGCCCATCTCTAGCGTATACTGTGCTGTAAATGTTTAATTATTGAATATTTAGGACAAAATATACTCTCTATGCCCCCAGCGTTGCACTACTTCCCAGAGTTCCAGTGGCTGGTGGATTTCACAGTAGCGGCAACTGTGGTCTATCTGATAACGGAACTCTACTACAGCGTGGCTCAGCCCTCGGGAGAGATGAACATCAGTGTGGTCTGGTGCCTGCTGGTACTCGCTTTTGTCATGTATCCTTACATCAATCACTTTCTTCATCTTGCTTAGCCTTTTTTCATGAGAATGTCAAATCTCATCCATGCTTTGGTGAAACTGTTGATTGATAGCATATTTATGCTTTACGTTATGTAGGTGGGTTAACTTTTGAGGTTTCAGCTGAACAACCTTGTTTTCATTGGACTCTCCTCCGCACTCACATTTTTCATTATTTTCACTTTACATTCTTCACCACTGTCCTATATATGTCATAGGTTAACATCTCTTTTGTCTATAAGAGAGCAAATCATTCCAGCTTGATTGTGTGGATGCAGCAGTGGCAGAGAGCGACTATAAAATGACTGCTAAAGCTCCTGCTGGCCTGACCGCCAGGACCTTTTATCCTCCACAGCTACCTGCTATTTTGCCATGCTGAATGATGTTTAAATGATATGCATTATCCTTGCCACCAACCGCAGGGATCAATCTTTCCAGTGCTCCTGGTCGTCAGTGCAGCGCGGTCAGATGGTGTGTCATTTCCTGCCTACGTTGAAGATTGGAGGCCCAATTTTCACAGCCCAACAGACATAGGCTTGGGGGGAAAAGGACAGACTGAGGAATAGATGAAATAGCACTATGAAGATGAGGGAATATGTTGGCTCAATATAATTGTTAATGGGACACTTGATTTCAGTTTTCCTATTTCAGCTTGATGATATGTTTAAGACTCTTTCCAGCTCTACTCCCTTAACCTCCTCTGATTACCCTGGAGCAGCATGATGTTGCTCTTAAGTATCTGCATGTAATGGTAGCTTGCTTTTCCCCTTGAAATGTATAAATGTGACTACATACCCTCACCTTTGGCCAATCTGACAGGCTAACCCTGTGGTATATTTATTGTAGTCCACCACATGATAGCTTAAACATCTCTTTTTAAAATCATGCTGGCTCAAACTTGTCTGATTAGTGTTTATATAGTCCTATATATCCTTGACTTATCACTTCCGGGATGCATGCATTTTTACTGATGCTATGTAATCTTCCGCTTTCTTTGTGTTGGAATTTTAAACTTGGTTAACTGCTCCTCAGATCTCTGCAGGTTAAATCTAGACATCTAGCTAGACTATCTATCGTATCTGAGTTTTCTCTCGCACAACTATTTTGCAGCGGCTCCTTGCGGAGCTTAGCACCGCCCATGATGATTTTGATTGGTTTAAAGAAATGCCATAAAACCAGAGCACGTTTTTCTCCCATCCAGGAATGCTGTGTGGACCAGCCAGACCCTCCTCTGCTTCGCAACATGGAGGGTCTGGAGAAGCCTGACTAGGGTTTATACAGCTGTCTTCACAGTACTGATTTGGGGGGGGGACTCCACTGGATTTAATACCATTCTTCAAAATGGACTAAAAGTGAGGGAAAGTGTTGATATTATGTCACCTGAAGTGTTGCAGAAACTGAGACTTGCTTCTCCTTGGTAAAAAGTTGTTTACCTTATTGGTCAAGGTTGACGGGGACACACTTAAATACTGTAACAACATCAATGACATGCATTGATGCCAAAGACCCTCAAATACCCACACATGATCTGAAGCAGGGTTTGTGTGGCATTAAGGGGTCAAGGGTCCGCACAGGGGCCTGTAAGGATGTACAAACTTTGTACAGTACAGTTGTGGGGTGAATTGCTACATTATGTTCTAAGAAAAGTGTATTGACTGATTGCTAAAACATGTTTCTGTTCCCCTTGAACCTGTACAAGGAATTGAAAATATATCTACAATGCAGTTGGGATTTGCCTCATATGCCAGTGGGCTGCTGGATTTGTTTTTCCTTGACTCTGTCCCAACAGTAAGACCCTTTTCTCTCTAACGGCCCACTACTTCAGGCTGGAGGAAGGAGGGGAACGTTCACTCTGCATTACTTTTGCTTTCTTTTTTTTTGTCAAAGCCATGGCCATTCTCATTGTCACTGAAAACTACCTGGAGTTTGGTCTGGAGACAGGTGAGTGCTTCACAATGCATTTTGTTCACAAATACCCTGTTGGTAACAACCAATTGTTATTACTTTTGGCCCCAGTAAGTGAGTCACTCTAAAACAATTCTTTATTTCTAGGTTTTGCAAACTTCTCTGACAGTGCTCTACAGTTTCTGGAGCACCAGGGCTTAGAGTCCCAGTAAGTATCAGTATTCTAACAGTATCACTGTTTTCTCAGCCTTCGTGAATTCTTTATGACGATGAAACTACAGTAGTATCTCACTATGTGTTTTCTCTTTCACAGGGGTCCCATATCTAAACTCACCTTCAAGCTGATCCTGGCCCTACTGTGCTCCCTGATTGGAGCATTTCTAACTTTCCCCGGTCTACGATTGGCCCAGATGCACCTAGATGCACTCAATCTGACCACAGCCAAATTTACACAGTAAGTCCACTGCGGGAATTGTCTTCATTTCTGTGTCCACTCGTGTATTTTTCATTGAATACATTTGATGTTTTTCTTGTCCTTTTTAATAATAAGGGCAGAAACGGTGCAAAGTCAAGGAAATCTTTGTTGAAATGCGTTCCTTGTCAGGAAAAAAAAATCACTCATTTTAAGTGGTATCTTTGGATGAAAACATACTTTATACATACTTTCATATCATGTCACATAAATGAATTAATTGTTCACTGGAATATAGATGTTTTTGATGATGATGATGATCGGAATGGCTTTAGAATGGTCTTACAGTCTTTGGAAAAGGTGTTCTTGGCTTCATTAATACACAATGTGCCCAAATTCACCACTAACGGTGCTCAAGTACCTGACTGCCCTATCTTGGAGTACCAAGACGCCAAATATAGTGCAGTTGTACTTGTCTCCCACTATTCAGAGTCTGTCAGATACGAGAGAGCACCCTGTAAGTCAGCTGAAGACTTCCTCAGTTGGGGCAGATTTCTATTTCAGAACTCACTGGGTGGCATGTCTATGACCATGATGGGAGGTGCAGAGCAGGGAGCACGTCGCATCTAGATAATCCACTTTGGCATAGCAGACTTTCCAAAATGGGCTCCTCTTCCATTCCCCCCTCTTAACTGTCATGAGTTTACATCCTCAGACGCTGTCACTAGCAGGGATTATCTCCCAAGCCCTTCAAAATCTGTGGCTTGGTTATCTTCTCACCCCTCTCGTGGAAAGTTGCAGTGATATTATGGATCTTAGTTCTCATTATGTTAACTTCAAATTCAGATTAAAAAGCAAAGTAGTTCAATTTCCTTCAGCAGTCAAATATTTCTGTAATTATTAGAAGTCTTCTGAGACACTTGTTGTAGAGGAGGACAAGTTGTTGGATGTTTTTCAGCATCTATCATTATTACTGGTCTAACTGGGCATCTTCTCCTTCACCCCCCTTTTTCTATAGGACTCTGCTTCATATCAACTTCCTGTCCCCTCTCATCATGGTCCTGTTGTGGGTGAAGCCCATTACCAAGGACTACCTAATGAACCCCACTCTGGAGAAGGAGAATGTGCCTTTGTGAGTTAAAGGAATTATCTGGTTCCAACCATCCATTACATGTCTGATCCAGATGTACACAACACCGCAAGTTCCGCTGCCATTCTGACACATCACTTGTACACACTGCATTTGATTTCATTAATCACATTTCTTCTACTGAGTATATGATCTATGTTCTGCGTGCGGTGACTAGACACATTCTTATGTATACATGTAGCCATAGTCAAAAGCAAACTAATTTGATAAGAAATTTAACTTTTATTTACTATTTGTAAACTTCCATTTACTTAAAAGTTTCCAATCTTATTAACATTATTATTATTGTTATCATTATTATCATTATCATATAATAGTTGTAATAATTAAGCAGGGCTAATGAGCTCAATGGCAAAATGTTTTGTAGCTCATGTATGAGATTGCTTTAACTTTTCTTGCAAACGAGTGTACTGAAGTTTTACTGTAGATTGATCAGTACCTGGTAGGCAAACCTCAGTCAGACTCCCTTGATATCTATCAAGCTAATTACCTGCCATTCAAACGAGAGGGTTGGGACAACATTGGCAAGCAGTGGGAAAAAAAAGTATTATGCAGGAAAATGCATGTTAACAATGCAAACGGCAGTTATAAAAATGGGATTTACAACAGTTCAATAAGATAAGAAATGTACTCCGCTTTTAGATGAAGTGACAATACACACATTGTCTACTTGGGCTCAAATTAGACTGTAAACAAATGTAGTCATACCTCAGGGAAAGCGCTTTCTTGTGTCTCTAACTGCTGTCATTTGTTAGCTGGTTATTCATTCTGAGATAAGCTCTTTCATTTGTTCCAAGTTTAAATTCTGTCATGTGTCAAGTTCTTTCTGCTATGATAAAGCCTGATTTCATGTCACAGTAACCCCTTTTCACCTTTTTATCTCTCAATTTCACCCTCTTTTACTTTTCCTTCGGAGTTGTTTATGACTCCTTTGCTCTTACTATCTTCTTTGCTACATCGTTGCTGCTTAACATCCAAATGATATAGCAGATGCATGATGTGTTGAGTTCAGGTCATACTTTCATCATGTGCCCCATCTTACTCACTCCTGTCTTTCCTATTAATACCAGGATGACTGAGGATACATACGATACTCTGCGATTATGGGCCATCATACTGATGTGTATACTCCGGCTCGCTATGATGAGACATCATTTGCAGGCCTACCTCAACCTGGCCCAGAAGGGCGTGGACCAGATGAAGAAGGAAGCGGGGCGGATAAGTACCGTTGACCTGCAGAAGATGGTGAATAAGATTTTTTTTTTTTTATATATATATATATATATATATATATATATATATATATATATATATATATATATATATATTTTTTTTTTTACCCTTCTTTTATTCTGCCTCAATTTAGAAATACAAAGTGTCCAGGTTGGCTCAGTGGTAGAGCAGGTGCACATGCACTGAGAGGTTTATGCCTTGACGCAGAGGTCCAGGGTTCAAATCTGACCTGTGATGATTTCCTGCATGTCTTCCCCCTCTCTCTCTCTCCTTTCTAACGCACCTGTCCTATCAAATAAAGGCGGAAAAGCACAAAAAACAATCTTTAAAAAAGAAATACAAAATGATGAATGCATCCCATTTAACCCGTGTCTTGGAAGGGATTAAGAGGCAGAGCAGTGTTATGATTCAAAGTAAATGCTTAGATGCAGTCACTTTGCAGGTTTTTGCAGAGGTGGAGAAATTTAGTAGTAAGCCAATTTCCCTTTTTAAAAGCAAATATAGACACATTTAGGATCCTGTCTTTGTGAATTAAGGAACAGAGCGCAAAACTCAGTCATCCATCTACAGGAAATGCATTATGCAGGAGGCATGCAGCCCACCTGTGGTGCACTTGGAAATTGGATACATGATCAGTGAGTGTTTTTGGGACTGGCATCAGTTGTGGCCAAACACATCAGTTTACTTTTTTTAAGATTATCTTTGGGGCGTTTCCATTTTATTAGACTGACAGTGGATAGACATGAAAGGGCGAGAGAGATTGGGGATGCCACGCAGCAAAGGGCCACAGGTCAGATTCAAACCCGGGCCTCTGCAGGACTCAGCCAACGGGGGGCAAATACTCTTACCGGGTGAGCCAAAGGCTTTTTAAATGCCTTCCTGACATGTTCTGACCGTACAACAGTGCAGATGAGCTTACCTTACCTTACAACTCACATTAGTGTTCACAATGTGCAAAGAGTTAAATATTATTATACATTAAAGTCCAAATTACCACATATGGTGCCGCAAATACAGGTATGCTGTCAAAAATATCTGTTTAGTGGCCGGGTTGGATCAGTGGTAGAGCAGGCGCACATATACTTCCAGCTTAAAGCCTTGATGTAGATCGAGGCTTAAAATCCGATTTCCTGCATGTTTTCCCCCTCTCTCCCCTTTCTCACCTAGGCGGAAAAGCTAAAGACAATAATCTTTGTTTAGTTGAATTTCATTTCCTGACTTAGTGTAAGAGTGGTGGTCTACAGCAGACTGGAAGAGAAAATGTCTGGCAAAGTTTCTGTCATTTAAAAATGCCATCTTCCAATAAGCTATAACATTATTAAAACTGATACTGGCCAGTAGGCTGAGATCTGTGTAATGCTGCATCCCTACATTTGATGATGTTTGAGTAGAAACAGAAAGCAGCTGTGTTTGGTGTCTTGCACCGTACTTTGTTAAACGGTAGTGTATAGTAATGCTATTCTTCCTCTCTAATTTCACCCAGGTTGCACGTGTTTTTTACTACTTGTGTGTAATTGCCCTACAGTATGTGGCACCACTGGTGATGCTGCTGCACACAACTTTGCTGCTAAAAACTTTAGGTGAGTCCTGCACTGCTTGATGATTTTCCACTTTACATTATCTCTTTGCTTTTCCATAAATCCAAGCTGTTTTCCTCCATTGTCTGATTTATTACAGGTGGACACTCCTGGTGGGTCTATCCTGAAGAAGACCTGCCTTGCGTCTATGAAATGAACTCTGACTCTGTGATGGGGGCGGCACCAGTAGCAGCTCCAACACCAGCTTCAGTGGTAGAAACAGGAGCCCGGGCGTCAGTCGCCCAGCTGTCAGTGGCCTTGGGAGGCCTGCGGACTGTCTTCAGCCCCTTGCTTTTCCGGGGTCTCTTCTCTTTCTTTACTTGGTGGATTGCTGCATGCCTCTTCTCCACCTCACTCTTTGGCCTCTTTTACCATCAGTATCTCATGGCGGCATAGCATCATCAACCCCATAGTGGCAGCCAGACTCCCACAGGGCTGCTGCGGGTTCGATCTGATCAAAAAGGACTGAGTGGGGGCAACAGAGGCCTATTGATGACTCTGCTCCACGACTCCTCCTTCCCTCCCTCCCTCCCTCCCTCCCTCTTTCCCTCCCTTTGACCAACTCGACAACGACTGACCATATCATCAGAGCTCCTGGTTCGACTTCCAGTGCTTCCTCCACAGATGAGTCTGTGAACTCTTGTCATTGTTTTTACTACAACGATCACTACCTTTTTTTTATTTTTATTTTAAAAAGCAAGATTTATAAATCTTAATAACAGACTAAAGAAGAATATTATTTGGTGTCAGTGGTGTATTGGCAGAATAATGCTAAATTGTTCTAGTTTGCTGCAGGAAATTTGGCTGATATGAGGTAAAATTACGTACCTGTGTACCTAATGATGATTGCAATTAATTTTACGCATTGAAATGTAGTGTTGCAGTTCCACCAGTGTTAGGGGAGAGTTTAATTAATGTTGTTGTTAATATTTTTTTGCACTTGATTTCATGTAGTGAGTTTGATCCATAAACATCTTCAGAAACATGATTTTTTTTTTTTTTTTTTTACCTCGGAAGGTCCTAAATGCAACCTCCTATAGCTTTGTGCATGTACTGACGTGCAAAGAGTTGATTTCAGTCCATCATCTTACTTTTTAAATCATTTGTATTTTTAGTGCTTGCTGATGTTTCTTTAGGCTAGTATTGGTAAAGAAGAACATCGCAGAGTTATCCAGGAACCACTACGGGCGATACTCTGCATGACTTGGTGCAGTTTGGTTGGTACTTACTGTATGTGCAAGGCCTTGACAGTAACAGTCATGCAACCATCTATATTCCAGTATGTATTACAGTCCATGATAGGGCTAATTTTCCACAGTGATACATTGTAAAGAAGCTACATTTAGGTGAAAAAATATAATAGAATCTGGAGATGTCCTTGGAGGCTAATGTGTAATTAGCCTAAAATCCCCTTCTGTTTTCCTCATTTTGGGGAAGCTAACAACGGACATTTGTGTCCCATGTGCATCTTTTGATCCAAATTTGTTTTTAAGCAAAATATCCTGTTTTACTCTCATGTCTATAATCCATTGCCACGGACCACAGAAGTGTCTAAAATAGTCTTAAAAAGTCTCTGTCTGTAGGAGGGGGAGGGGGTGGGGGTGGGGGTGGGAGGGCCAGCCTGTTCCCAGAATGGCTGTGAGCTAAACGGGGTCTGAGGGTAGACAACTGAAGAAAAGCTGTACCTGAAGAGGAGATGTTAAACTCATGGGGAGACATCTCATTGACTTGAAGTTGATGTATTTAAATGTTTATTCTGCGTTATTACCGCCCTGGTTTTAACTGAGCCATTTTAGAAGTTATGAGAGAATTTGAAGCTCTTTTTTTTCTGAGCAGCAGAGAGGATTTAAAGGGAGGACAGCACTGAGGGCTCAGTCAAGATATGTGCTTGTGTCTGTGTGTCTGTCTGCATGTATAGGATCTCTGCTGTAGGTCAGCTGTAATCTGAATGGGCATTGTGATGATGAAGAGATGATGTCACCTAATGTTGATAAGCTACCGTCTTTATGTTCTGCTTGCTTCCTATTTTACTTTTACCCATCCATTGCTTTTTAACTCATCTGAGAACGAACAGTTGTTTGTTTTTTTCTAATGGATCAAATTGTGAATTTTGTAAAAGTTTAGATTTTTAAAATGGTGCCATACGAGTCTGTTTCCCTGTCCCAATGGCTATAGATTAGGTGTCTGCTAGTGTTTGGAACTATAACTGGACTACATCTCTGTGGCCTTCTGTTTTCTCTAAATCCATCTTCATAAGGAGGGAATCACAAGCCCTGGTTTGCAACAAGACTTAACGTCTTTAACTGTCTTTGCATACTGTTGAACTGCATACTCTTTGGTGGGTAAATGTATGCCCAGTCATTGTGCTAAATCATACACCGGGCAAATATGATTGTCCAGTCCATTCAGGAATGTAGGTACGTGGTGCCAGATTAATGACAGAATACACAATATTGTGTTTCTCTGGCTTTTGTTTCATTATTATATTATAGAGGTGTACTTAGGTTACTACAAAATCAAACCGCACCATATCACATTCTTTAGCTCCTAATGTCAAACGTTTTAGCTTTGGTTTTGTCTGTTTGAAATGATGGGGAATATGCACATAATGAATGTATCTATCCTGCCTAATTTCTAAATTGTTTTCATGAAAATGATCTGTATGGTGAGTTAATTTGACACCCCTTGCCCTTCCTTGACTCTACCTGTTTACTACCATCTGTTTAATTTTCCTTTCAAACTAAATCTAATTTGTCCTAATGACTATTTGTATTGATCGATTTATCTTTGTTTTTGTATTTATAACACATGTTGAGGCCTGTAAACATTTCTAACTCTGACAGCAAACAATTTATTTTGTTATTGAAGTGTGTGATAACTTAAATCAGTTTAGAAGACGTGTTTGACAAATCATTTACAGATTAACCTTTTTTAATGGTCTGGTCCGTTAAGAAGTAGCTGGGATACTTTCAGAATTCAGTGACCTGATGAGGCAATGTTTCTTCTTTGTTACCACTGAAAGTGTTTATTATTCATTGTTTAGTTCACAAAGTAAATCACATTGTTCTTTCATGTATTTATTTCTGCTTTAGATTTTGTCTTAAATAAATTATGTTCTTTACTATGTCAACTTTTTTTTTTAATCTTTTGCGCTCATTGGCTTCATACACGGCCTTAGCAGGATCAATACAGGGAGATGGGATATTGGTGTAAACTATCTGTAAATTAAAATCAAATATCTATAAGCATTTATTTTAAAGGTGCCCTGCCACATGTATGTCATTACTTTTTGGTAATGTCGGAAGTTCTACCATGGACTCTGTAACATTTTTTGGGAAAAAATGCCTTGGTTACCTTGTTTCAAGCCATTCTAGTGTAGTGTAGAAAGCCAGCCTGCAAGAAGACTGTGCCAGTTCTCATTAATATTCAACGAGCTAAGCTGCTGGAGTCTGATTGTCTAACAGCTAGCCAATGAGAGCCTTGCTGTCAGCATCCCTTACCCAGCGCAACTGGGCAAGCCCATGAATAGTAATGAGCTCAGGCAACATGACATCAGACTGACCGGCTTTTGTAATTAGCCTGATTTCTCCGCTTTTCAGTAGCTAGAGCTGACAGAGGAGGTAGCAGTTCATTTTCACATTCACAACATAATACAAACACATATGGACATAATCTATTTCAACACATGCAAGAAAAAACTGTTTAGTGCAGCAGGGCAGTTTTAAGTGTTAAAAGAACAGCTTATAATTGGGTCAGCTTCTAGTGTAAAAAAGTAGACGTTTGGGATGGATTTATTGGTCAGTCTGTAAATACGGCAGAGAAACAGGAGTTTAGATATATTTAATATAGCAATGTTAACTTGAATTTGTGATGAATGACAAGTCACTTTTCCCATTGAAGTTTGATGATATACTCTGGCCCATACAAGAGAGTGGCTAACATCTTTAGGAGGATGCCTCACCAAAGATTTGTAAAAAAAACTTTATTGACTTAGTCTGTCCTCTTGTTGACTCTCATTCTCTCCTTTCCTCCAAATCATGCCAACAGGAGGAAAAGTCCTTAAAATGTTATAGAACAAAGAGCTAATTATTTGCCATGTGTGTTGCAAAGTTGTTTACTACTTTTTGCTTTTGTAGCTCATTCTGTCATTTAAAAAAAATCTAACAGGCTAATAACAGTTTTCCGTCTTTACAGGAATAATGTAAATGCGACTGATTCATTACAGAGTCAGAATGTAGAAAGCTGTTCAAAAACTTGAATAAATTGAAGTTGTTTTATACATTCATCTTTTTGACTTTTACTGGAGAGCTGTTTTTTTATGGTAGGGCCTTCAAGGTCTTGAGCAAGATTTTTTGTCTTTACTGGATATAATAGTCTTTGAATGACAGTGCTCAATAATACTGTAATTGTGTTTCAGCATCAGTCTACTTATGAAACATGTCCTTGTGCCACTTGGGATTGATTTAGGCAGTCAGCGGCCATCGATTTGCTTTAGTTTAGCTTCTCTATTCTAGTGGGAAGGTTAGTGGAGTAGATAGTAGAATGAAACAACAAACACTCCCAAATTACTCTTACTAGTTACAACAGGCATTCTCTGGGAATACCATTGAGCCATTTAATACAGGCCTTGAGTGCCATTGTCCATATGAGCGGGAAAACTGGGCCAATGCATTCATTCAAAGGTAGACAGATCAATAAGACAGCTTCCAAAACAAACCAGTGGAGAGGTTCCTTTATTCCTCTTGAGTGGGATCTATTCAACAAGGTCCCTTCTCCGTAGAGTGGCATGGAGCTTTGCTTCAGGAAGGGGAGCAAAGACCCCACCCTTCCATCCCCAACAGAGCCGAAGAGCTGAGAAGCTTCTGGAGGGGTGACGCTATAATAGTGGGCTTTCTGTGCGACACAGAGGTCACGTCGATTGTAAGAAGCACTAGCTATACATCATGACTGACCTAACCTCATATTGTGAATGGCCTAAAAGAAGAACACTTTACATTGCCTGGAATCCTCTGACCTGTTTTTACTTTTGTAGAAACTTTAATTAAAGTAATACCTCCAATTTATGACAGAAGAGAGAAAAAAAACAGACCAGGTCCCCTGCTGAATTGAGTGCCAATTACAGATTGGTTGACTGGGATTAGCATTTAGCAATCACCTTCAACAAAACGCACGCGATTATTATTATTATCTTTTCAACAGCTGAGAAGGTAGCACAAAACAGTTAAGCATATTTAGCTACGGCAAGGAAATGGGATTTTGAAAAGCTGAAATTTCACAAAAAAGGGGAAATAGTCTTAATGTTTATTTAGCAGAAATTGTCTAAGAAATTCCACAAAGCAGCTCACAACACAAAAAAGAGAGATGTAATGAGACAATTAATGATTGAAACAATGTTTTTGGAAAGTGCAGTTTATTGACAAGTAGTAGACACACGAACAAGTCACAACTCAGCTGCGTTTGAGTAATGCTCTGAGAAATCAAGACACAAGTGCCAATATCATATTTTGAGATATGGCACTGAAAAGGCTATGTTCAAACAGTAATGAATTATACACAAAAATACAAGTTGGGATTTGGTTTGAATCATGTTAGATAAATATACAGGGTCATCATACAAGTGTATCATCCGGTGATATATAACATGAATCTGGGTTTCATACCATTCACATCTACATACAACAACACAATAGAAAGCCTAGATACACAGGCTTGCATTGTGCAATGTGGAGGACCAATCTTATATTTTACTTTTGTCCATGTTATCCCACTGACACACACACTGAGCTAACCCATTCAAAATTCACATCCATACATATGGGAAATATTCATCTATAAAGCTGTCTGCGTATCATGACCTAATTAAGTTCAATGTGCACCAGTTATCAGAGAAAAGCAGGGGAAAAGAAACCGAGACTCTCGCAAAGCAACATACACTTAAATCTTGTCATGGTTAAAATTTGAGGTCCACCGCCTCGTGCTAGAAATTTGAAATGGCTGACTGCCCTCGTGGTAATCACCACTGCTCTTACATTAATTCATCTCCAGATGAACATTGTTCCTTTGGGGTGTCCATGCTTCATCAGCAGCCTTCTAATAGACACTATACCACGGACACATTGCTACAGTATAGCTACTTCAACATTGTGTGTGTGTGTGTGTGTGTGTGTGTGTGTGTGTGTGTGTGTGTGTGTGTGTGTGTGTGTGTGTGTGTCAAGATATCACTTAAATGAATTGCTTCTCTTTGACGCTTGATGCAAACCTACTGTGACATTTCCCCCCTTTTTTTTTTAAATTCAACATAAATTATATTTTATTTTTATTTTTCCTAATACATCTTGGTCTTTTTTATAATATTGTGAATTAAAGTGAAATGTACTGGGATGAGAGTGCAGCTTATCAATCTCTAAAGCATCACACAGGTAACATAAGTGTATTCAGAAACACCGGCCTGCCCACTTACAGTTTTAGATCAGCCTTTTCTTAGAGGGAGCCAGTATCATTTATCTTATATTGTATCATTAAGAAGCATTCACCTTTACACTGCTTTAGAAAGGAATATAGTCACACACCAAGACAAGGGAATTTTGTGTTCAAATTACTAGAAATATTCTGCTTACCTGTTCAACAAATTGATGGCACATTCATGATGAATTAGCCAAAGCAGCATAAGGCTTTGGGTCTTTCATGGTGAAAAAGCAGCAAATTAAAATCACAGAAACCCAATACATTTTTCAAGGAATCAACATGAATTAATACATGACTTGTTTATTTTTATACATAACTCTTGCCGTGTCCTATTTCTCTTGATATAAAATTCTACTGTAAATGCCTCCTTCACAACAAAAACTAACAGAAGGGACTGCCCCCTAGTGCCACCAAAGGAGCGAGACAGTGTGTGGAGGGGGATGGGGGGAGAGCCTGCTTGCTTTGAGCATTAGCAAAATGCCAGCTTTTCAGTGCCTTCCAATCAGAGAGCACCTTGGTAACGCGTTCATACATCCAGTGGAACTAAGTGGCGAATGCAAATGCTCCAAGATCAAGGTTTCTCCTTGGCAGTGGTGCGGCACTTGTTTCTCTCCTTTCATATCCGAATGATGATGGTGATAATAAGAGGGGAGGACAGGCCTCAGATTGAGCCAAAGGGGGAACGGGCATCGATGAGATCTTAGATATGGAATGCTGCATCATTTGATATTAGTGTCATTCATGGAGTAGTTTGATTGGCAATGTTTGTTAGAAAACTTGTGAGAAATGCACCATTGTCTTCGTCCATTTTTTATGTTTGAATTGCTGACACTTTGATGCACTTTGGTGAACGTGCTGCTCAAACTAGAACAAAGGAGCAGCAGCCTACATCACTTTTTCTTTGCAAGGTGTTCTCTTCTTTCTATTCCAAAGAAATAATTAAAACAGTAGCCAACACAACATGTCTATAATTGCTTCCTTTGTGGTTCTTTGCTTTAGCAAATCCACCTAAACACACACTCAAATATCCACATGGGTACACACACACTCACAACTGAAACCTGGATAATTTTTCCTTCGGAGATCCTGTTGTTCTGCGTGCCTCAAGTCTAGCAGACTTAATTTTCAGCGTTATATTTGATTAGACTGATGATGCACATTGCATTTACTGAGCACTTCAACCTCCAGGTCCTCCCATACATTGCTGTAAAGCCAGTACATGTTCCTAATTAACACACTGTGACTCCGTGCTGTTTTCAGGAAATGTAAAACTGATTGGAATGAAAGCGACAAATTCGGAACATTACTCTGGACAAAGGGAGACATTTATGTCAATTAACTTGTACCTTAAATACCATGAATGGTTTCTGCTCAACTGTGAATACTTTCCTTGTCCAGTGTTAAGTGTTACTTCATTTGGAAGATGAGACCAAAATGTTTCATAAATATGCACACACACACACACACACACACACACACACAGAGTATTATTTCTGTGTTTCACTGTGTAATATTTAAAAGGACATTCCAACAATAATATCCTATCTGACCATGTCTGAGATTTTTGTGTTCACATTAATTGTTTACACTGTGATCCCCAGTCCACTGGATTTGTCTTGTAAGGAGAAAAGGATACTGTGTAGATTTACTGTGTATATATTTAAAACTGTATTTTCTTGAAAGGAGTGTTTCTCCCACTGTGTGCCTCTAAAACTAAATTCAGAAGTATACGTTGTATATTTTCTGAGGTATAACAACAAAAATTCAAAATGAATAACTGTCGTCACATTGCAATAGGAAGACAAATTTAGAATTGAATAACCATGAGTAATTGTAGTTGAGGTCATTTCCATAAAAGGTTAAAACGTCCCCTTGTTTGGAGAGTTCATCTACCGTTTGGTCTCGTTTCTCTTGGAGAAGGTCACATATTGACACCACACTGGTTGAAGCGACCCCTTGACCTCTCGCTGCGCTCTCCTGGAGCGCATGCCAACCACCGAGGAGGGCAACAGGTCACCGGAGTCACTTAAAGGAGTCCCGAGGGGAAACTGGCCCATGGACACTCGGGCCCCCAGCTTCTCTTGGTGAAGAAACACACACATACTGTAGCTTCAGTCTCTTCACTGTCTGCTGGGGAGACATAGAAGTGAAGGTAAAAAGAGAAATAGCTGTTTGAGACTGAGACATGGAATACATATTTATGCTGTATATGCAACAAGGGTGGATGTTTTTGCAAAATCACTTATGTTTGTCTGCATGCCTTTTTTTATAGCCAGCTCACTCAGGAGACTATGAAGGAAAAAAACTGAAAAAGGTAACTTTCATTTCACAGTACAATATTTCACTCAAGAACATGAAAAAGGAGCAGCTATAGAAAAACATAGTAAACTTTCATCAATTTGTTTCTAATGAAAGACTAAGCATTATATATCCCTTTTTGCACATTAGGGGGAGAATATAACATAAAAATGCTAACTTCCCTTTCAAGGTACTTCTTTTATTCTTCCTACAAAAAGACTTTTATCTGGTAGTGGTGAATGCATATTAAGCAAGAAAAGCAACCATCATTCATCTTCTACAATGCATAGCTGTAAATTATGGCATTATCTCTGCTGGCATAGAGGGAAGGAGGTGGAAAGAAGGTCTGAGGTGGAAAAATGGGAGGGTGTTGAAAATAACTAAGTAATAAAATAAAGAAAACACACATACACACAAACACATACACTTCAGCCTGTGTTATGCTTGGGCTTATCCAGTAGGGCCTGTCAGATTTATTTCCAACATCAAGGGACTCTCTGCTGTCTTCAACCCCATCCATCAGTGTCCTGTCTGGGTTTCTGTGTGGTCAGAGTCCTGGGTGGAGGCTAGGAGTGGAGAGCTAAGGAAGGCTGCAGGAGGTGTGTGTGTGTGTGTGTGTGTGTGTGTATGTGGGTGTTGGAGCGGGGTGTGTCTAAAGCAGGAGTGGTTGCCAGGGCACACAGGCCCGTGGCATTCCCCACCGTCTGGCATCCCAGGGTGCAATGGGAGCACTAGTCTTCGATAAGTCACTAGTGGAGGTGAAAAGCACTGTCGCAGAGATGAAAGGGGGTTTCCACCCACTCTCAGATCTGTGAGACAAAATTGAAAAAGACAGCCGAATATGGCGAGAGGGAGAGCACTAGTGAGTTTTTTAGAGAGTGTAAAATCGCTCTCACTGTATTTCATGTCAATATGTCTCACATTTGAAATCCTTATTATAGATTGGGTGTGGAAAAAGAGATGCTCATTCATTGTTCAGGGACATGTCCCCTCCTCACACTCACTCACACACACACACACACACACACACACACACACACACACATGCACACACACACCATGCCTCTCGCCCGGGTGCCACATCACCCACCCCTGTCGTTCGGCGCATTGTAACCTAGCAACTATTTAATTAAAATAGCATCAGCAACGATAGAGGCTTTTTTCCTCCCTTGCAAGGGTTTCCTCCAATCTCAGCGCTTTTCAGCACACCATGAATCAAAACTGACGTTACACACGCCACTATATTGTACACCTTAAATTCCCTTCTTTGTTTCTACATTTGATTATTTCAACAAAATCCTATAGCTTGCATCATTGATACCTGACTGGTAGAATGTACCTGATGTCATATATCTGGTATCTACATCTACTGTTGGTTTTAACTGGCCAGAGATTTAATGCAGGACATTATTATGCCACAGAGTTGTACAAGCAAGGCCATCACCTCTCTGTCCTTCAGAGTAGTCTATCAGAAATAATAGAATGCCTCCTCTTCAAGCCCTTCTCCTCCTCCTCATCACGCTCTCAACACCCCCCCCCCCCCCCCCCCCCCCCCCCCCCGTGCCTCCTTTTCTCTTTGTATGCCAAATCACAGCACCCTCTGTTTCGACCTAAAAAGAGGCGCCTCTTACCATGCTCTACATGTGTGCCAAGCTTTGGCAATGCGGAGCAATTAGAGGAAATGTGAAGCAGCTCCACATGTCAGCGTACATCGGACTCACTGTCACTCAAACCACATCCATGACTCCTCTGCTCTGAGAAACAAACAATGGAGCCATATTCTGGTTCAGGGCTGTCAAAACAGAAGGCCTGATCTCTATTTCATTCTCCCTTTCTCCCTGTCTTTTTTTCTCTTGTGCTCTTCCTGCCGCTAATGGATACCCTGATGTGTCACAGAGCGGTGAAGTTATCTGTCCTTTCTTGATTTTCCTTAATGTAACGTTCTGTAAAGTACAGGTGCACCAGAAGGATACACATAACTCTTTTCACTTGCTGTTGATAGGAGGACCTCTGTCATTACTTGAGAAGCAATGCAGTGAAAGCCATAGTAAATGGCTCTAATGATCCTTCCTCCAAAAGGTTACATTATAGGGTTGACCTCCACTTCAGGTACATTCATGCTTTCGAACAAAAATTACATATTTCTACCTTTTATGTCCCTCTTTACCTCTTTTCTCATGCACACACTGTTTCCAATTCTGCAGAACCGCAAAACCACTCCAGACACTGCAATTCAAAAACAGACTATTTAGACCATTGAAAGAGGAAAAAGTTAAGAAATGTAAAAGCATAAAATCACACGTGCACTCCTACCTAATAGTCACTGAGAAAATCACTTTAAACCAGATTTAAGGGGATGCTGGCAGTGGACCATTTAGTATGATCTCTTTAACAAAAAGTATCAATGGAGGAAAATCCTCTTAACTTGAAGAGCACATTAAGCAGGTGTCTGACTGACTTGACTTGAACTGGAGGCTAAACAGATGTGGATTTGTTCATTTGCTTCCCATTCTGCTTTTAGGTTTTGAGATTCTTTTTTATCTGTACTTTGGTGTAGAGCAACTTTACTTATATGAAACAACTCATAGTAAACAAGTGCTTCTTTCTGTACAGAAAACTGGCAAAATGCTGTAAACATAATGTTGCATTAATCAGCCTGGACAGAGATGATAAAGGAAGTAATTGTTTTGTTAAATGGAATGCACTTATATAGGCTAGCACTTTTCTACCTCAACTGACAAGTTGCTTATAAATGTAACCCTCATTCAAACACACAACAATTGCGACGGAGCTGCTATACTAAATACTGCTATATCCTGCCCAAGACACGTGGACAGAAGGGTTCAGAGATCAAACCATCAACCCTGTGATCAACCCCCTCTACCTCCTGAGCCACAGCTGCCACACACTGTACACGTTGCAGTTATAATGTATTAATCTTTAAGAGAAAATGTAAAATGTTCCCTCATTTCAATTAACGTATACATGCAGTATGCATATCTCGGATTCATTCTGTAATCATGTGAATTCAACACTACCTACCATAGCCCACATAGCCTATGTAAATCTTTGAGAGTGTACGTTCACACAGTGATTTGCATAATGGCACACGATTTTGACAGGCAGGCTGAGAGAGGGACCCCTTGACATTTTTATAATGGCACTTTACAGGGTGGACAAGGTTGGGGGTAGGATGGTATGTGGGCGGCATACTGGTGGAACAAAACAGAAGGACCTCCAGTGTATGTAGCATTCGTGAAGTGAGATAGCGACCTACAGTATTTTCTGTTTTTCAGTACACTGTGTTTTACACGGAAGTAACTGCCTTGAAAACGAACCGACCAGAATTGGAAAAAGGGTGTTGCAACTGGTAATTAACGGATGTTTATATTTATAACTCCACCATTTAAAATAATGTTTTGACTTTGTTGTAGCCTTTGTGCAAAAGATAAAACCTTAAACTATTAAAGCTCATAGTGGCTGTTTAAAAGTCTACATAAATCAATTAGTTGGGAAAAGTAGAGCACATTTCTTCAGTGTATCACGTCTATGCTGGGTCACATCCTCTGAGATATTCGTGCTGATGCTCGAGAAAAGAATTTCAGTTCACTTCAAAGATGAAAATTTCACATTTATGGCCTTGTAGCAGTTCTTTCACAGGCCATAACCTCATAGCATTTAACCTAATTTATCTCCCCCTCTTCCCCCATTGTGGAAATAATGTTTCATACATGTCTGCATTTTTATAACAAACCTCTACTTATGGATTGTCCTCCTGGGTTACATCAGTCGAATTGAATTGACCAAACATGTCCCTTGTCAATATCGATAAGATTGTTAGAGTCCCAAATCACAGAGTGGGGTATGTATGGCCGACACAGAGGTCTGTGGGAGAGGCCACCGGCAAATTAAAAGGTCACGCACTTCTCTGGTGTTCCCGTTGCCCTGACACACGCCCTTACTTCTGAGTGACACGTGCAACAATGGCGTTTTTTCATCTACGCAAACAGCTCAGAACAATGCTGCCTATGGCCATCCACAAGTCCCCCATCTATCCATCCGTGGGAACGGCGGGTAGACAGAAAGGGTTGTCTGGAGTGAGGCCCTTAGCAGATCTCCAAGGATAATTTTTGTCATATAGTCTGAGACATGACAGACACAAGAGCACTGATGAACAGCATTCAATGTGATGGAGCTAGTCGCGAGAAAGTGAGACAGACAGGATGGTTTTCACCATGCAATGATCAAGACAGTGCAGCTTAGGAAGTCTTTTAGATTCTATGAATTAATAAAAAAAAACTAAAATTGATTTATTACAGTTCTTGATTAGTTTTAATCAATGATAAAATATACAGAATCTGCACACTTTTGGGGTTTATAGCCTATGCAGTCTGCAGCAGCCCCTAAACTATTATATTATACATTATTAGAGAGCAGTAAGATGATGTTAGAGGCAGACTCGAGTCTCAACTTCAGGTAATTCCTGACAAATTATGTCTAGGCTCTTCCTCAGTGCATCTGCTGTATTCTGCACTCTTGAGCCCCAATTTTTAAACCTGGTCGCACATCTGTCTCACTCAATGCCTCAAATCCCTGTCATCCTGACATGCATACACACACTCACACGTACACAGGGACCTCATTAAAATGCATAGAACCCTTACTTCCACGCACACCCCTGCCGCATGCATTAATTAGCACGCTGGTAACAAGCTAGCCTCTTCATTCACACCCTGTGCCTCTTTCATTAGCATGATAGTGGCGAGCAGGGGCCAGGGGCCCATAGGCTGCAAGGTTCTCTCCTCAGGGCCCCTGATTAAAGGGAGAACCCCCTAGGACGCAAATCTCTCCATTCCTTTCATCATTGCAGCCATGCGTCTCTCGGATGATCCCGGGACCGCAAACTGTCAAATATACCTGTTTCTATGGGCCAGACCCCTTTTCCGTCTCTTTGACTCTCCTCTCCATATTTCCACAGTCCATCCTTCTCACCTCACGCTGACCCACTCCAGTCGACTTTCTTCTATCTCAATCTAATTGTCACCGTCTTCTCTATCCACACCCTTATGGGCTTCTTCTTTTTCTGACTAATACATGTATGCAAAAGCGGGAGGCCTGGCCTCCTCTTTGCGCACAGAGGCAGATCACACAGGCGTACAATTTCAGGTTCACAATGGCAGCCCCAGGTGACCCAGAGAAGGGTGTTCATGTTATAAAGGCTTATCCTTACTTCTCACACCTATAGAAACCACCTTTCCCCCTCTCAGCAGTAAGAGATCCGGACAGCCTTACACCTGACGTACAGGGCAGCTATCATCTCCAGGCCTCGCCCATCAGGGTATCTCCCCATTCAGCCTGGATTTCAAGGAAAAATGTCTCATTAGCTGTGGTCCTTGAAAGAGGGGCACTCAATTTGAAATTCAGTTACACATTCCCTTTGAATGGAACTAGGAGGGAAAAGAGAAGAGCGAGGGAGTGCAAGGAGAGAAAGATGGTGGGATGGGAGATGGTCTCAGTTGAAGGCTGAGGCCTTGGACCCAGAGGGAGGGAGAGCAGAGAGGGGAATAAGGTCTGCTGAGGCAGCCATAATTTCATGCCATCATTACCTCTATGTACTGGAGATTTATGCTAATGCCGTTTCAGGGAAGAAGTGCTGGACAAAATGGGTTTAGAGGGTCAAAAGAGAGCTGTGTAGTTGCTTGGCCACGGCACAGGCCTGATTTTTCTACAGCACTGAACATGCATGTCAGTATCTGGTTTTCAGTTTGCTCAATTTGTATTGTAGATTATTTGGACTTATTTAACACACTAACTCACAGTTGATTTATGATATTTGTACTTTTGCTGATCTTTGGTATATTAAATGATAACGTTGTGTAAGTATGTAGGTTTTTGGAGGGTTGGGGGGGGGGGTCTGGGCACTCCTCCATCACTCATGTCTTAAAAATAGAGATTTGCTGCATTCCATGAGACACAGTTACCTGAGCAAGTTCCTGACATCCATTTGTTTGTCACCCCCATGACACTGCATTTCTCAAGCCAGTCAAAACTCCATCATAACTTCACACCAGTCTAGACTGAGGTGAAAATCACATTTGGCTCAAGCGCGTGATCCTGTTCTCTTCCTCTGCAGAGCTGCGTGCCCACATGGATGTCATGCTAGGTTTTATGGTGGACCAGGACTACTGTGGGCTGAGTGGTGTAAGATTCGGGATCTGGGTACCGCTCCCGGATAGCCTCCCAGAGCTCAAGAATGCTTGTCCGAGAACCCTGCGGCTTGGCAGCCACATACGGCTGTCACTCAGTAATCATGGTTGCATGGCAGCGGCTACATGCAGCAGGGGGCGGGCTGCCTTTCTCCTAACGAGGAACTGTCTCACAGAGAGACAGGTCAGGGGTGTGAGCGCCAGGCACATATCATAACATAACACATCAGACACAGATGAAGAAAATGTCGTAGTCTGCTCCTCCAGCTAGAGCGGAACTAATAATTAGGATTAGTTGATGTTACAAAACGCAGGCAGGGGTGATGGCATCCTGCTGGGTTTCGTGGTTAATGATCAACACGTAACAGCAGAGAGGTTGCAGTACAATAAAGAGGGAATCGATCGGCGCTGACCTTTCAGTGAGCCCTCATTCTGACCTATCGATTATGGCATCTATTGATCTACCTTTCGGCTGTAACTGTGGACATCAGAGATGAGATCTGTGGTTGAGGCTTGCACCGTGGTGAGATGGGAGGGTGTGGATGGATAGTAATCATCAAGACCACCTGTCACTCCTCGAGTCTTCCTCGACAACCTCATCAGAACTCTCAATATACACCGCAGGAGGTCAGGCCATGGTAATAATAAACCAGTTGAAAGGATAAGGACACAGACAGAAAGGAAATGGGCTATGACAGGTTTCACAGCAAATGGTAAAAGCCCCAGTGACACTATCAACTGAATTCAATTCCACCATCTCATTAATTCAGAGAATCAGCAATGCCTTGACAGCACTGCGTGATTATATAATATCGATCATGTAAAAGGGTAAAGGCATGTTTGCCATAAAATCAATCCTGGGGAAACACAATGATTAGTAATACAGTTGCTGAGCATATTTCAGTTGCAAACTTTCAGCTAGTCAAATACTAGAAAGCATGTCTTGGTAGTGATCTCAGTGCAGCAAACTGCACATGCAACACTGGCGTTTAGCAGCCTGAGAGTGTAATTCTTTTTAATTTCCTTTAATTTAAACATGATAAGAGATGCAAGAAAGTCGAGAGTTTCTCAGAATAGGGTGCTCATAAACATATAACTTAGGGAGGATGGGATTATTCCTCTCACACAGCCCCTTGGGATTTAGGCCAAAGGAATGGGCACATTTTCACATAACAATCTTGCTTGTGTAGCTTTAGTTTTGTATCAGAAAATTTGCTTCAACTATTTTAAGGACAGAGATAAAGCTCGGATAACTTCCCTTGATGTTTATTTTAAGCGATGTGATTTATATGCACCTACTGTACAAAGCTATTCATGTCAGACTGTTTCCTTGAATTCATTTGTCAAATGAAATGTGATTGCCTGTCATGGAGCCTGAATTGAGCACTAAGGATGTCTTCACTCCATTTCTCAATCAATGCATGGCATTTGGCTTCACTATAAGCGTGTTTTACCAAATTTCTTAGCTTCCACACAACCAAGTGCCAATCAAGATGAGTCTATACATTACGATGATGATTTTCAGGCAATGGAGTGCTCGTCACCTCCAGACACTGATACAAATTTGTGAAAGTGTGCATACTTCCATGTAATGGCTGTCAAAAGTCAATTTCTCTCTCCTTAAGCCATCTCTCATTGCTGCAAATTGAACCGTGCCACACCGAGTGTAGAAAGAGTTGCACACAAATGGTGAAAGCTTGGAGGAAACTGTGCTGATGCAGCACCAGGCAGCTGCTGTCTGTTAGCAGTACAGGAGGGTGAGCACTTGTGCCCTACGGCACACTGCAGGGGCTAAAACGTTCCTCCACATCTACGCAGGAAGCTAAGAGACTGGAGGCATACATGGGATTAAATCCTGTGCTATTGCCCTAGGCAGTCACCAGGAGAGGCCCTCACACACACGGTAAAACCGCACACAGCCACATGCATGCTCACAAATACACACCAAATGTTAATGTTGTGTGTTTACAGTATATTCCTTTTTTTCTGAAACACACACACACACACATTAAGATGCAACACGAGGAAATATAAGCATTCTGTTTTCTTTTGGTCATTTATGAAAAACTTAATATGGCTCTTGTTTCCTGAGGCAGCCAGCAGGTTACTCTCAGAGGAAGCAATCAGTTTTAAAGAGATGTATTTTTATCTGAGGAACAGTTGATGTATAGTGCAAACAGTCATTCAAATATGGTTAAAACTAAATGATCAAGTGTCAAATTAAAAAGAGTTACTGTTTCTGCAAAACAAAAAAGTATGTTTCCTCTCTTTGTTTGAGTCAGAGGTGACATCTCTCCCTCTCAACACACACACACACACACACACA
>NC_048411.1:14519333-14641560 GCF_013103735.1 Etheostoma cragini | reverse complement strand
CACACACACACACACACACACACACACAAACAAACACATACACACACACACACACACACACACACACACAGCAGGAACACTGTGGTGAGCAGATGAAAGTCTTCCCTGCACTTTTCTTGGCATTGTGCAGTAGGACCCAGGGGGTGTTCTTAACAGTCTGGTACATATACAACACTCTACAGACAAGCACACACTCACTCACAAACACACACACACACACACACACACACAGACAGTAATGTGTGTGTGTTTTTTCAAGTGCAGGAAAACTCACTCAGTAAGAACTGACAGGTCACATAAGGGCAAGAACGCGCTCCAGTTACTACTTCAGTCTAGAGAGAAAATATCAATTCAAAATGTATTTTAAACATATATCCGTTTTGTAAGTAACTGTTCCCAGTGGACCATAAGATTAAAATCTAGTGTAAAGTAAAGATTTTGTGGCTGCGATTTCAATATTGCACATCTTTGAAATCAATCCCCATTCAGGTTTAGGTGAGTTTATGCTTCACCTTACACCTTTTGATGTGTTCTTATCCTAAGCTCAAAGTAAGATATAAAGAGAAATGTCAGAAACATTTCTCTTACTCTTTCAACTCTTGTGCCCATTAACAGTTAGTGCTTGGAGTAATTGTGATTTGAATGTAACCCCAAATCTGTTTAATGAGAGCAATGATCCTCAGAGGGAGCACAGGTAAAGTGCTTTTAACGAGAGGGCCCTTATTTTACCAGCCTGAGAGGAGCAGAGCTGCTATTTCACATTCGGCTTCAAAGCAGCGCTTCAAATTGTGCAGACGAGACTTCATTTCCTCTTATCTGCCAGTGTATAGGTCCTCCAGAGTGAGAGTGCACAGAGTGAAAATGTGAGGGAATGGTGGGTGAAGATGTATGGAGCACACAACACCACAGACAGACGGGAAGACTCAAATTAGCTGACAAGAGGAGTAGAAATGGAGGAAGTTGTTAGACATTACAGCTACGAGCTTTGGAGTGTTGGCTCTGTAGTTATGTCCTCCTCAAGACAGACCTTGAAAGATACTTTACAGGGAGGGATAGTCTACTATATGAATTTCACAGGGTCTCAATAGGCATAGCCTCAATATGATAACTGCCTTGGATCAGGTCTCTACTTTGAGTTTTTCAGTTGTTCTTAGGGTCCCATGTTTTATATTGTTTTTGAACATTATGATGCCAAAGGTCAAGGAGGGGTGCTATCATTGAGCTGAAGTAAATGTGAAGTCCAATACAAAGCAAAAGGGAAAAGGGTGTTTATATAATTGCCAGTCTAAAAGTCAAAGTCAAAAGCATTACAATTTCTGTTTTTATAAAAAGTGTATGACTTTGTGCTTATAACATGCCTTTACTAAAGCAAACACACTGTAATAAAGTTTAGCTAAGCTCTTGTCTACTCATACTGGTGTCATGTACTAGGTATTGTTGACATTTGCTAAACCTTCATTTATGCCCAACCTATTTCTCAATTTACTGATTGCTTTTCTTCTGTATTTTGGTTATTTCTGGTGATAAGAAGGTGATTTTGTGGCATCAAAGTCACACTTTGAGGGATTAGTTTTCACTCTATTTCCTTACTGCAAAAGCTAGTTTGACCCCAGTTCTAACAAAGTATTGACAGAAAACACTCCGGTGAAGCTTTGCTTATACAATGTGATGTGTAACTGGTGATTAAATTGACTCTAGCTGCTGAAATTAAAATCCCGTCTTAACGTGTCTCTTTGTGTCTATTATTCACATTGTATGCAGGAACGACTTCATGACACACAAGGTAATTTACTATTGACGCCATGTTAGATGTGCCATAAATAAAACCCAAATTGGTAATTCAATTGAAGTTAGCCACTTGGTCAAAACTACAATTAGGCCTAGTGAATTGTGTGAACATTATGCAGTATAATATAATACATAGTATTATTATTAAATAATAAATGTATTATTTAATATTAAATATATTTCTAAATTATTAAAAATGTTCACAAGAAAATCAACACTTCTGGTAAAAAAAAAGACAATGTACAATGACAACAAACAAATAGATGTGAATGGTGCGTCAACCTAACATATAAAGAGTTGTCTCCCTTTGAATGAAAAGCTTGAAGCTACACCAACATAAAAACAACTAACAGCTGTGCCCTCTTCTATAAACATGGGGAATAAAGAGCAGGAAAACTGACAACCTTGACCAACATTAGAAAACACAGCCTGAGTTTCCCTTTTCCCGACAGCTACTTGCCTGCATACTGCGGCCTTGACCACCTAATTAGCAAAGCCTAATTATTAAGCACATTTGACAGTCTTCATCTTCTCAAATAACCAAATAATCAATTCCACATTCTCACCTCACAATCCAAAGTGTTGCCTTTATATCTGCCAACACAAACACAGTATCCCTGCTTTATCTTTCCCCATCATTGAGTTCTGTTTTCTACAGTGTCTTCCGATCAGTTTTGATGCCATAATCCCATAATCCCACTGTTATCCCAAATGAGCGAGAAATTTGTGTGGAAACCATTTGCCTTAAACCATCTAAGTCTGTACACAAGGTGAAACTTAACCGGTCAAGCTGCATTAACACAGAACGGCAAGTTGATAAATGTTGAAAAATCAAGTTTACATTAGTAGTCGTTATTACTCTGGAAATCCACAGTTCTCGCGAGAGCACAATTTAAATTGCTCAGCGAGTTACTCTGCTCATTAACTATACCCTTGTAGCCGAGCTGCGCCAATCACATTGGTGTATCTGATATAGGCGGGCCAGAGGCGAGCTAAACAGATGACGACAGTTTATTCTACCAGTTAACTCCGCTGGTGGCTAAGCGCATGGGGCTCTAGATACGTCGCCCCATGGGTTGACGTGATTGGTTGTAGTGTTATCCAATTGCTTGCAATGACATTTTCAAATGCACGCTTAGGGCCGCCACTCGAGATGGGCAACTTTCATTACTCACTGCCAGACCCTTAATCTTTTGGATTTTGGGTCTGGATTTCCAGGCTAAGTCAGTACTAAAAATCATTAGTAAACAGAATAATTTTTTTCTGAATTCATGTTGTCTAAAATGTTAAGTTAAGGTGAAGCTTTAGTGCGATTCTTTTTAATCGTAATGAACGCCTGTTACATTCCACCCACTGTCAAATGATTTTCTACAGAGCTAATTCGTAAATTGAGACTATCAGCTACACACAACTCTATCATTATGGCTATGTTCAGAAACTAGTGTCATCCGGCAACTTTCGTGTGCAAAAAATCAAGTGAAGATAATTACCTTTTCTAAAGAGTCCATCATGTTTTTTTTAATCCTCTGTGTCCTCCTTGGCTACTAGCAGCTGCGTGGAGGAGGGGTGGAGATGGTGCGCAATCACTAAAGGCTTGTATTATATGAGCGCGCCAACAGTGTTGTAGTCTTTACTTTGAATTCCTCATGGAGGAGAAAGAAACTATGCACTATAGCTTTAAACATGCAAAGAACTATAAGAAATATAAAACATTAGGCTTCTTATCACTAATGCAGAAATAATTATTTAGTATAAATTACGTTTGTTTTCCTTCCTGACAGCAAGAGACCATAAACACACATAGACCATTGCAAAATGTAAATATAATGTGTGGCATGGTAAATTTTACTCAAGAGAAGCATTACTTTTTTCTAATCTGCATATTAATTACGTGATGATTTTTCGCTGCCCAGAAATCATGAATCCCTTCCTGAGTCTCGGTCATGGTGCAACAATAAATGATGATAAACATGGACACTAAATCAACCGTAAAAAAACAAAACCTAGATAACACATACATGAACATTCAAAACATTAACAGAATCATTACAACACACTTACTAGGACCCAAACCATTCAGAACATATTTTTCCCTGAACCTTTGCATTGGTCCAGCACAGAACAGTTTCAGTGACCCCACCACTCCCATTCAGAAGCTTAACATCCTTATTTGTCTCTTCTTAATATGATCTTTGCACTGCATACGGTGATCATTACAAACATCTAATGTGATTTAGCAATTACTAGGGTTTTTAACAAAACATGAAAGAATAGTTTTAGAAGAGTTTAATTACAGCTAAATCTGGGTTTACAAACGTAATAATACGATTCAGTCACATGGTTTGGCATGATGTAATAATATCCAACAACCCATGTCAATGGTATAGTTGTAATGCGATAATATCTCAGTCAGTGAAGATTGGCGGATAGAGGCATAAAACATAATATGAACTATGCTATATGGGCTAGCATAAGCAGTTAAAGTGAGTGCATAAATCAACTGTCAATATCGAGCTTTGTATGTGGGTATCTGTGTGTATGTGTGTATATGTGTGTGTGTGTGTGTGTGTGTGTGTGTGTGTGTGTGTGTGTGTGTGTGTGTGTGTGTGTGTGTGTGTTTGAGTGTGTGTTTAAGAGAAAGCATTTTCATGTGCAAATGTGCTTCAATGTACCTTTGTGTTTCTGACTTTTATAAAAAGAACTAAATCGGAGCAATCTAGATGCTTTATAAGCAAGGCACATAAAAAAATACATATTTTGTCAGTAACATCCTTGCCTAAATCTCCTGGTGTTCCATTACCCAGTATAGATAGAAATCCAAGAGCAACCCCCCATCCATACAAGAAAGCATCTTGTACTAAAGAAATACTGCTGGAAACCTTTGAGGTTGGATTGAATGAATGAAAAAAGAGAAAATGTCACCAATTTCATCTTCGAAGATTTCAGATAGAGAGTCTGACAATGAAAGTACATCAAAGGGAAATGCAGACCCCACAGTCTTCAAAAGGCACAGTGAGCTTCACATTCAGCATTATTAAATAGTCGAATATTGACAGGGTTTTTCCTATTTGAGGTGAACGACACCTCAGCTATCTCCACAGATCCAACAGGACCGGGGAGATGGCGAGTCGAGCTCTCTCCCACCTCTCAGTCATTCAAAGCAGCCTTAATTGACAGGCGAAACCCTATAACGACCATTTTTTTTCTCCTCTCACCTCCTCGCTGCTAACTTTGCCCACTGGACCAAGCTGTTGCTGAGCCAATCAGGGGAGGTTTTGTTTGCTGAACTCCGATATGTCCTTCAGCACTTTGGCCCCATTCATCTCACCAAACAATCCCCCTAAGAATTTAACTGGTGGGCAAACATACAGCATATGGGTAATGATGGGGGCACCTTGGCTGTCTCTGTGAATATTTACCCTGTCATCAAATGAGGGGCATGCATATAAATCTATGCCGCACTCCCAAGTTTAGGTTCAGGCTTTGGGAGGGCAGGAGGCGAAAACAGAGAAAGACAGCAAGTGAATAGTCCTCAGATCTTACAACCTATGGTAAGTGATAGAGCCTTAAACCTATGGAATAGGTTTAATAAAAATTAGCTTGCTATGTAACTCTGCAGGCACGCAAAGGTTGTTTAAAATGTCAGATTCATGAATAAATACATTTGAAAATAAAATGGCACCCACCCATGCCTCAGGGCTATTTGACAAGAGATGTGTGGAAATGCTGTGGTGCATCCAAAGCACCTAGCACTTCTTTCTTTTTTTCACATCCAAAGGTTTTGTGCCCTCTTAACGCAATGAAATTGAAACAAAGTTTGGTTTTGAGTTTTGTAACAAGTTGTGACCTTTTCCACAATATTCTTTTCTCTTGTTTAACACCTGATAAACCACCCCTATTCCATTGTTCAACACCTGATAAACTCAATTCGTAAGGGCCAGGAAACAATTCTGCTGAAGAGAGAAGCAAGAAAATAGCTGCAATCAGCCACTAGATTGCAATGTTTTGTCTGTGTTGTGGAAGAGTGGAGAGATTCTATCAGGCTAGTTGTTGTGGCTGATATGCTACTGGTAATATGTTCTGCCCAGGTAAATGTCCAATGGGATGAATAGACATTTTATATAAACTTCCATACATAACACTTAAGAGCTGGCATGGTCTACTGGAGACAAACAAACCGTGCTTCTCCATTTTTTCGATGTGCAAAAAATTCCCATCTCTGCCAACGTGATTCTTATATCCCCTCAGCCTTGAGCAGACTGTAGCTTTATAATTACTTTGTGTTCCGGAGAGACAAAAAAACTGAATTAAATGCAGTTAATGAATAAGAAATGATTAACAGGAAAACATGTCATTATTCCGTAAAGAAGAGAGAACAAATCAAAGCTCAGGTGTGTGGATTTTATTTTTATTTATCATATTCCCCGGGGATGACTTCAAAACATTTAAAGATGTGAGAGGCACAGAGTTGATCGTAAGGCATGAAACAAAATGGCTGCCATTCGTCACAACACATGCAAGCGGCACCAGGAGAAGAAAAAACGGCACAGATCCTCTCTGTGCACTCTACACCACAGAGCATTTCTCCTTCAAGATCCTCTGCTGCTTCTATCTTCACTCTCCACAGGAACAGTGCTCGTCCGTGTGTGTGCGTTCGGGTGGACAGAGTCTTTCTTATCGTCTCTCATAGCTAGCGAGCATGCATCTCTCTCAGATCAACAAAGCCCTAGTCACACATTACTGTACACGTCTGTTCCACTGCAAAGCCAGACTCCTAAAAACCTGTCAGAGACCCTGAAGATACGAGCAGGCGAACATTAAAAAAGGATGACCTTATTATAAGTAGGAACGTCGGTTATATTTGTTATGGCATGTAGACAGAGAGAGGTTGATAATGGCAGGATGATATGTTTTATTTATTCATTTTGCTGATGTATATTTATTATTCAATAGCTCAGTGTGTTAGCTTTGAATGACATCCTAGGACTACAAGAGGCAAAATGTAAATGCACATCTACTTAGTGAGTAAAGCATAAGGAAAAAGGAATTTGTGGGTTAATATTGCAGGATCATGTTGTGATATGAATAAACATGTGCACTACATGTAACAAAAAACAAAGTAGAAACACGCAATTTGCAGTACTGATAGAAACACTTGTGATTGCTCCAAAATCCCAACTAGTAATTAAACTAGTTAATAAATCGTGTTTTTGATTTCATTGTGGGTCACAAAATGCAAATATTTTATCCTGTGACCTCTGGAATTTATTCTCACACACACAATGTTAATCCAATTTATTATTTAAGATATTTTATTCAACTTTTTTTGCGTTCTACTTACATTACGTTGTTATTCATTTGGAATTAATCAGCAATTATGAGACAATCCTGACAACAACATCATTATTGAATAATCATACCATATGTTCACGAAACACACACCTTAGTGTATTTTCTACAACACAGGTTGCTGCTCTTACCCTGCTAAAATTACCATGACATTATTTGACGTCCTTATCCATTATCACAATTAGTTATTAATAAAACCGGAGATTGGAATTTAAAGCTAACATGGAAAAATAATAATTTATACTCACACAAACCTGCACAGGTGTATAGTCACACACACACACACACACACACACACACACACACACACACACAGACAAAGCCCTTTGTACTGTGTGCACACCAGCACTCCTCCAGGGGCCAATACTGTGCTCCAAAGCCCTTTAGAGGGGCAGCAAGCCGGAAAATGACCCCATGCTGTCCCCGCTCGCCTCAGCCCCGCCTGGTTACGCCCGTTTCCCAGGGACCCGCTGAGGGTCCAATGCCCCTAGGCCTCCCTCTCACGCCACACTACCTCCCAGGGCCAAACGTTAACGGGGGCTCCTCAGCACGGACAATGGGAGCCTGGAAACGTGGGAAAGAAATGTCACAAGGCTCTCTGACAACCAAGGTTCAACCCCCTGACCCCCAGGGCTGGTCCCACTGGGCCTCTTTATGTAAACACAGGGTGTCCAAACAAAAGCAAACGCTGTGTTAATCAGATTCATAACCCATGTGAGAAGATGTATAGAAGCTAAGGTGTTGAAGATTTAGATGTAGAAGTTTGGACTGATAGCAGCATACTCACTGGACTGAAGAAATTATTGACATGTGTATAAATCTTTTTCTTGCGTTTTTATATATTTCTATGGGAATAACTGCTACTTAGAGCGCTTTCATTTGGATCAATTAGTCGAGATTATTTCAAATAAATTGTAAAATCGTACAGTTTACCAATAATGGCTTAAACACTCCATGTCGCTGCTCTGTCCGCCTTTAATGGAGTCATTAGCAAGGTGAGGACAAAGACTGGACAAGCGTCTGCTGTTTGAACTCCCCGTTGCCTTGTAAACAGTCCTGGTCATTTAACCTCTGACCTCCCGGCAGTGTGTCCTCTCTGTCTGTCCAGTGCCTCTCTCCATATGGGAGATGCAGGTCAAATGAGGATAGGATAGGGGTGTGGCACTGGATGGACACAGACAGCAATGGTAGTGGGGCAATTTGTTGAGGAGTGGGGGGTTAACCAGGGAGTGATAGGCATTAAGCAACACTCGACTTAACCTAGACTCCTTTGCTTTGACTGTTTTTTTTGCTGGGATCGATGTGTGATTGGTGAGAGGCATGTTGGAGTATGTTCTGTTTTAGCTTTTTTTTAGCTGCTATTTTTCATTGTTTTTGTAAATTATTACACATTGCTTAAATTGTAGGATCAAATTTATGCCTTGTCAAAAATAGTCAAACAATATTTGCATGTTCTCCTGCTTTTTCTCAACAACGAGGTGTTATGCAAACTCTTTGTTGAAAGATTGTGCAAAGACACATACATCTTACCAAGGAATGCCGTTAAATTACTTGAACAACCACTTGAGCACCCAATAAACTGGGCCTTGTGTCAGTTTACTTCTTCACAGATCCCATCATTGTAGTGATGGGCAGTGAGGCAGCTGGTCATCCTATTACAAACAATGGGCCTAATCTGTTTGCTCAAGACCCTTGACAATGTCCCACTGATGACCTCATTGGTGCAAGAGCACATGTGTGGGTCAGACCACTGTCGTCACAAGAGGTCAGAGTTTGCGAACCAAACACCCCGACCTCATTCAGACTCTTACTGAAGGATTCTTTCGCTTGTGAGTGGACATCATTAAGGACTTAGGGTGGACAAGTGAAGGATTAATGACCCCTGACATGATGAGTTACTAACCTTGCGGTCAGAGTTATGACTGAAAAGCAAGGCAAGTACAGCACATTCAGTTTCAATGCAGAGAAAGAATAAAACCACATTGCAGTCATTGAATTCCCAGTCCAACACCTGCCCAGATGAAACCCCATGATAGAAAGCATTATAGTTTGAAAGGGGGGGAAATGCACTGGAAGTCGTTAACAATGCTGAACTGTAAGTGGGAAACCATAATTAAGTCTTCGAATGGGGTCTAGAGGGACATTGGGGATTGGATTTTCCAGCGTTGATTTCAAGGTTAACTATTCAGCATTGAAATAAGGGGCCAAAGGTGCAGCTTTCCCTGGCCATGAGCTTCATTCAGAATTAGCATCTTAATGTGTGGTTTGTATCCATGTGAGCATTTATATGGTAGTTTTCATATGAATTAGAACTGAATTGGTTTGGCT
This sequence comes from Etheostoma cragini, assembly GCF_013103735.1. Lineage (NCBI taxonomy): Eukaryota > Metazoa > Chordata > Actinopteri > Perciformes > Percidae > Etheostoma > Etheostoma cragini. The sequence continues at coordinate 14,632,095 of NC_048411.1, read as the reverse complement.
CTATTATCCATCCAAAAGCATCATGATCACAACATTGTGCGCAACAGCTTACTTGCTGTCCTTCCCCACCTTATCCCAACCTCCTATTTCTCTATCGCCTCATCATCGCCATCATCACCACCACCCCCATGACTGCATACAAACTCACAGGACTGTACTATTTATATGAGTATAGATAAGATTCTGCATTGTCCCATGTCTTCTTGCAACCCCCATGATCATAAATCTGCCAGCATGGCCTGTAATCGTTTACTAGCACTTTACATGAAGCTCACTCTCACAAACAACGCCCTTCAGCCAGTAATGAAAGCCAAGCGTCAAAGTTGAAGATCAATGTCAGGTTACGACCCATGTGTAAAGAAGAGCTCAATGGGATGTGAATGGCGAACAACGGGAGATACGGGACGATCCATTACGACCGGTGACGTTTTGCTTGATATGTCATCAAAATAATGGTATGTGAGCACCTTTTTTCAACTGAACCTTGGGCCTTTAAACAGATCTGCCCATCAAAGGGCCAAAAAAAGCAAAGCTATTGTTGAGTGTGAAAGTTAATTCTTGACCTGGAAAAGCTTCTTCTTCGTATTAGTTTTTTGTCCTAATAATTATATTATATTTTCAAAATCTGCAAAATCTATAGCACAATGTGTGTCCAGAACTTGATACTGATAGATCTTTTTTAAGCCACAGACCAACTGAAATAAACTGTATTCCCAAATTGGGACATGCTTTCAGCTAGTAAGGTGAAAGGTTAAATGGCTAAGGTCAGAGAGTCTCAAACCTCTGTCTAGGGACCCTTTCAGATCAATGAGAGGGTGTTGAACATATGTACTCATAATGGGGGATTGATTAGAGGAAGGACAAGTGTCAAAGGGGTTTATTGGTCTGTGGTCAGGCTTACCAAGAATTGTTTATTCTGTTATATCTGTTATCCAAAACAAAAAAGAATGTTATATTATAAAAGCATACAAAGTGGATATTTTGGTTTTGAATGCTTGAAGACATGTTCACATAAAATGGATGTTCTTGATTGAGAAGCTGACACTCCACATGAAACAACGAAAAATAAGTTTGTAACTGCAACACACACAGGCATGTTCTGATCTGACAGGATGTCTAACAGAACCACAACCTTACAAATCCATTGCATGATGTGTTCAGACTTTGGTTAAGATTTGGTTAGGTTTAGGTACAAAGATGACTTGGTTAAGTTTACAAAAATATCTTAGTGTGGTTTGAAGTTTATAGTTAAGGTTAGGGAAACATTGTGGTGTGGGTTAAAATGACTAGTTCTGTAAAGGTGAGAGCCGTGGTTACAATAACAATAACCACTTGGAAAAGGTTAGTGAATGATTGTGGTCTTAGTTTGAAAAAGAGAACATTGACTAGCGATTTGAAACGGGAAATGAATTGCACTTCCGTGTTAAAGTCATTTTTTGTTTTATCTCATCCACATTGCCTCCTCGTTGTAACATAACTTGAACGTAAACAAATGTTGTTTAAGGGCCCTTGCCGCAATGTTTAATCTTGATCTTGTTTTCTTGGGAGGACAGACTGGAAAAAAATAAAAACGAACCTGACCTTCATTACAGCAATACCTGTCCACTTCTTCTGCCTTCTTAAAACCTTGAATGCCTGGTGTTTACCTGATGCTGTGACCCGACGTAGCCCTTGCTGGGCTCAGGCAGGTGCCAGCTTAGATCAGCACCCCACTCTCTAGCCTGGGCCAAAGATTAAAACATGTCTCCCTTTTGCCCACTTTCATCTACGGCCAAATGTCCAGCCAAGAATACCCTATTCCTCCTCACCCCTGCCTCCTCTTATCCTCATCCTCCTCCTTCCTATGCCTTCTGTCTCATGCAGGGGACCGAGAGTGGCATGCAGGGACAACCCTGAGACCTTAAAAAGAAGAAGAAGAAGAAGAAAAAAGGATGGGAAGGACATTGAGGGGTGGGTATGGGGAGGAAGAAAGGAGACTAGGAGAAAAAGAGAAACGCACATTGTACTTTTCAAATGGATGGGAAATGATTCGCTGGGATTTGCTGACAATTATACGGTGGGGTTTAATCAATTCGGACCATTCACAGCGTGGAGAGGGCTGATCCTCCAGTACAAAGGAACAGACCGTGGGAGGGCGGTACCTGAGAAAGCGCCGGCCTGGTGTAAGTAACATGAGGCAACACTCCCCTCCCCACACATAGCACCGCAGCATATGGCCCCTCTCTGAACTTATTAGCTGGCGGATTAAGGCCAATCGCAGAGACCCAATGGCCTGTGGCTGCCTCCATCGCACCCTCCCTCGTCCCTCTTCACCACCAGGAATGAGGCTGACTGACAAGGGGCATTGTGTCGGGCACCTAGATTGCCACACCCCTCACTTACTCTGTCATGCGGTGCAGTTTGATGAGGTTATTTGGTAGAGAGAGCAGGATCTGACCATTAACCTTACAGCCACACAACACACTGTACATGATCTTAGATAATTACTGCGTGTTATATCAGAACAGCTCCCTTCAAATATGTCTACATTTTAATTTTTCATAAGATAATTTTAGCCTTTTCCCTTGACCGCTATATTAATACTACCTGCAAATTAGCAAGCTGCTCGGCTATGGAGTGGATTAAAAGCACCTGAATGTGAACACGCAGATTAGCCCTGTAGATATGAGGTCTAATTAGCATCTTATTGCAACTCAACATGCAAGCTCAACATGAGTGCAGACACGCTGAGAGAAAAAGGCTCCATTGGCCAGAGGTTGATTATAGGTCCATTATGCACACAGTACTTAGTGATGGGCTGAGAGTAGGAATTAAGAGCTTCATGGCTACTGTGAGGGGACCTGGGCTGAAGTACACGGGTGTTAGCAGTCAAAAGGGTCTCAGGTCTACAGAAGGCCAAGGCTGGGGGAGGCTATACAGTAGTCTCTGGCCTTCCTGAGTATTCATGGAGAGAGATTTGACAAGAGAGAAGCCCCCTATTTAAGCCCTCATTTGATCTGGCAAGCGGCAGGTGATCCTCTGCCTCTTTTTGTGTCAGACCACAGGGGTTTGTCGACCTCTCATGACCTGTCTTACCTGGAGCCTTTCAGGACACCTCATTTAGTGAGGAAGAGAGAAGCTAATTCAGCAGTGGGTACCACCCATCGTGGAGCTCCACCTGGCCACAGGGCTGCAGGGTCAGCTCCACACTGGGACAGCGGGTGGTGCTCGAGGCCCGCTTTGCTAATCCCCTCATATACTGGGAACTCTTGGAGGACCCGAAGGCCAGAGATGGAGCAGAGAAGCCATCTTCCTGGGTCTTTTAGACAGGATTAGAAGCCCAGCAGGGGTTGGTCTTCAGGAGCGAGGCCTCACGCTTGGAGATCATGAAGGCATTTCTCAGAAGGGCAGAAGAAGAAGGGCCCAGCTTTGCTCTGCTTCCCTCTTGAGACCACCTGTGACCTATGACCTCATCTTGATAGCGCACATCCACAATTTATCCTGACAAGCACGACGCTGGAGAGTTTAGTGGACGGACAGAGATGAAAATAAGCAATATTGTCTACTGTGCAAAGCCTCTTCTCCATTTTATGGTTCCCACCTTCCAAGTGAGTGCCTGTTTGTTTGTTTGTTTTCAAGGAGTTCTCGTTAGGCGAGAGCCGAGCAGTTGATCTTTAATGAGAGGGGAAATCCTCTTCCCCCTGCAGGATGGTTCACTATACTTTATCTCAACCCCCCCCCCCCCCCCCCTTGCTAGCTTTCATGTGTGTCTCGTCATTCGATGGTGAGTGACTGCTCCTCAGACAAACTGTGTCTTTGAGAACCAGGGATTAATTCTCTTTGAGGATGGAAGTGTGTGTGTGGGGGGGGGGGTGCTGCACCTCCCTTCTTTACATACAAAGCAAAATACCCTCCTTTTTCCTACACAAACGGTGATGCCACAGAGAAAGAGTTGGTAAGAGAAACGCACACAGGCTGCCCACACACAGATATCCTAATAGTCAAATCTTTTTCTCCAACCACCTCTCCCCAATCAGCACTTCTGCACTTTGTAGCTCACCATTTCTGACACTCTCTCACCTCTGAAAACACCCCAGAAGCCTGGCCTCTCTCCTCAAAAGCTTTTCTCACAATAAAATTAGCCCCGGTATGGGCAAGATCAACTATTTTTAAGAGTGAATGACGGATACGGAAATAGAGATGAACACAGATGCTTAGTGGAATCAAAAAATTCAATCAAAAATACAAACCCATGAACAAAAACAAAACACGTACACATGATTGCATTTGGATTACATTTGATTTCTTTCATTTACTGAATGCCAATGATCGCCACACTAAATGCTTGTAATGCTCAAGAGCATTAAGCAGAGGCTATTAGATAACCATAGTAATAAAACCAAGTAGCATCAGCGCAAGGGCAGCTGTTAACATTACAGATTAGCGCCATGCTGAACCGCGGGGTTCATTCGGCTGCGTTTGCTTCCATTATCAACTGAATAAGCAGATCCGGCTGGCAGAGATCCATTTCTCTCCACACACTGTACCACTTCGCCTGAGCCCACTCAAATCCCGTTAGCCAGTCAAATCAGGTTAGCTCCTCTTAAGCGTCAAACTTACTTTTAATTCAAAGCATCACTTCATCGACACCGACTTGTTGGCATGCCAAAGCCTGAGTTGTCAGTGCCTCTGCTGATCCACATCCACTGGGGTCAGACAGATCGGGATATTGAGCCAGTCTGCGTGTGTGTGTGTGTATGTGTGTGTGTGTGTGCGTGTGCATGTGTCTATGAGATATTTTAGGGCTCGATGAGAAGAGTTACTGACAACCTGGCAGTCCCTCACACTGACACGTGTGTTAGACGGTACACACAGCCCGTCATCAGACTCACTGACCCAGTGCTGACACAGAGGGTCGTTATGTGACAACGTGCTGCGGAGGCCCGCGGTTTGTTGAGGGTGGGATGGTGAGGGGCAAGGACAAGGCTGTGGGTTGTCGCTGAGGACAGGGGTTGTGTCGAGATTTCCACTCCTTGTGGTTGTGGGTCATGGAAATACACCCACCAAGTTTTTTTCGCCACCATCTTGATTTCACAGAAATCACAACAATGCAATCGTTTCTCCACGTTTTTAAATAGACACACATGGAAAACAACACATTTCACTTATCTCCAAAAATTCCAAATCTAGATAGACTGGCCAATAGCACATTTTTTTTAATCTTGACTTATCAATGTGTCACTTACCATGTGCACTTTTTCTTGAGGTCATTCATTTCTGACCCACTGCAAAAACACATGTAAAGCTGCGTTGTAGGCAGCGGAAACACTGTGTCCTGTCTATAATAAATCAGCAGGTTGAATGCAGAACAGCAGTGCTACACAGAAACAGTATTTCACAGCCTTTCACTCCGAGGGCTTGGTGTAGATATTGTTAGAGTCCCACTATGAACCCAGCTTCATCAGAGACCCCTGGTCTCATCCCACTCGCTGCCTGCCAGGTACGGCTAATGTCCATTTTTATAAGCAAAGGAGCAAAGAGATGTACAAGGTACAAATGAAAGAGAGAATGACTCTCTGTCAAAAGTCTCTTTCAATGCGCCTGAGGCTACACTTGCATCATGTAAGACTAAATAAGACATTCTGACCATATGTGAAATAAAATCACAAGGGATAGACTGAGCTGCAAAGTTCTTAAGTTGCAAGAATAAAACAAAAAAAATCTTATAACTGCATTTGCAACACACATCGCACTGTATGCTTTTCCACCATACAGGAAATATTCGTTTCATGATTGCTGAAGAATCTCTAATGATTCTTAGATATCTTAGATATCTCGGATATTTTACTAATATCTCACTAACGTATTTGTTACAGTACCAGTTTTCTTTTCACTCTGCAGTGGCAATTTGATGCACACCATACACATAGAACAATTATGCACTTGAAACTGAGACTGCGGGTTGTTCTGACTCACACATATATACAGTATATGCTGCAAGGTGGAGTCAGGCAGCCTGATTGTCTGAGGCTAATAACAGTAGAGTGGGAGGAAGGGGTGCACAGAGGAGAAGTTAAAAAAGGCTATGAGGCTTGCAGTGGGTGTAGGCGGATGTCTGGGGCTAAACGTGTGTGCTGTGTGTGTGTTTGCATGAGGGCACAGTGAAAGTGTAGGCACATTGTGGTACGCTAACCCTATTCTGATGAATGTGTGGGATGGGAGGATCGTTGTGAAGCCCGAGAGCCAATCTGCCCAAGACCCTCAGTGCAGCCTGAGGGCCTCCTCAGTGCCTCCCTCTACCTGCCTCTCTCTATTTTCCACTCTCCTGCTATTCAAACACTCCAGGATTGACTGAATAAAAAGGCTTTCTTGTTGTTTCAAATGTGTGAATTTGTCCATTTTTTTGTAGGACATTTCACAGTTTGCAAATTTTACCAATTTGTCAACCAAATTATTGATACTTAGCCCTGACTTGAAATATTAAACAATTACTAAAACATTTGATCTTATGTTGCGTTGATGAACCACGGGCAAAACGTCTCCAAATCAAATTCACACCCAACTGACTATACTTGAAAAAGGTAAACCAAGCCAAAGTTTTCCTAGCCATAATTACAATTATTCTTCTGAATTCTTCTTCCATCTTTAAGAGCGGCCCACATTACCGTAAACGCACAATGCCCTCCTCTGTTGAAACTGAGAATTAGCTGCTTCGTTACAGCACAGCTAGAAGCCTCACGACAATCACTCTGCAGCAACACTGTAATAACTGCGCTGTGCCTCAACAAATAGACATTACAAAATGTGAGAAATATAGATGACACAAACACTTTGTAAATGTAATTTTTTGCATTTGAAATGATGAGTGGTGCAATATACAGGGCTGGAATCAAATAAAGATTGTGAGAGAGAGAGGAAGAAGAGAGTGATGCAGAATCAGTGTGCGTCATGGAGCTGAGCAGCAGACAGAATAAGGTGGTTTTGATCAGGAGTTTCTCTGGGATAATTGTCAGGATCTGCTGTTTGGGAGATGACTGACAAAAGGAAAAATATGACAGTGAAATTTGTTGAGGAAACATGAAAATGTGTCACACATCCGTCAAACAAAGAAATGCAATATTTATGGATTCTTGAAGAACCTCTCTCTCTCTCTCTCTCTCTCTCTCTCTCTCCACACACACACACACACGCAAATTGTCAAAGTCTTCTCAGCGTCTTCTCTGCGAATCATTCCTCATGTCGTCATGCGTCTCTCTAACGTTCTCCCATAAAAGGATTAACATGCAAAAAAGGCTGTTTACATAACAATGACAAGAGTGTTTAAAAATCCACACTTCAAAACGTGATTATGATAAGCGTGTAAAAGTTTTAACAGAGCCTCAAGCTTCTGTGGGAGAGCATTTTTATTCTTTTACTAGCAGTAATGTCATTGATGATTAAAAGATTACTATGAGTACCGTACAAACACTTCAAATAATGTGTATTTCAATTTATATACAGTACATACAAATCTGTTTTTCCTAGAGTAATTGTTGCCTTCTTTTTTATTATCAGAGTGTGTATATATATATATATATATATATATATATATATATATATATATATATATATATATATAAAACTAGGGGAAAAAATGTATCCAATAATTTTATTTAACCAATGATTTGATGCAGGCTATTATTTTTATTCTGTTATTATTGTTGTTTTTAGATATAATCTGATAACAATATTTGTTCAATTTTAGGTTGAGTCTATTGAAACATTACACACAAATGTGCATTTGCACAAATAAACAGACCCATACATTGTTATTGCTAATTGAAAGAAAGAAAAAGAAAGAAAGAAAGAAAGAAAGAAAGAAAGAAAGAAAGAAAGAAAGAAAGAAAGAAAGAAAGAGAGAAAGAAAGAAAGAAAGAAAAGAACACTGAAGGAAAAATCCTTTTTCAGAGAGCCAGTTGATTAATTAGAGCTATCTGTCTGAAGACCTCCTGGTTAGACAACCTCTCCTCCCTCACCTCTCTTTTTCTCTAACACACACACACACACACACACACGGACACACACATTCAGTCACAAAACACTCACACACCTACTAAGAAAACAAAACCCCACTAATCATCTGAAGCCTGTGCTCTGTAGGTGGGGCCCAGTCATTATCAGGCCTCAGCAGTGCAGGTTTTTGTTGGTTTTAGCTCTGCATCCTCAATCAATCGCTAACAGGAAGAACTTTAATCAGGGTTTTAATGCAGCTGTACAAGAGGTGGGCCGGCCCATTGTTTGGGTCTGAAAAGGTTGATCGGAGGGGAGTCCTCTCGCGTTTCTTTACATTCACCTGCTGGGCCCTATTGGGTCTCTTTCTGAAAGAAAAGGACAAGGGAAATGAATAAAGAACACAGTGTGTCCGCTCAACCAGCCTATGGGTTAATCAAAGAGCTACTTGTCATCTCCACAGAGCCTCACAGTTCTGGCCGTTAAGCTCTCCTCTTCTCTTTCCCATGCCAATTCAGACACGCTGAGGAGCTGGGACAAGACGAACAACAGCGGGCCATAACACAACCATGAGCTAATGATATGCTACTCTGCAATCAATGTACGAAGGAGGAGGGGGGTGGGGGTGCTGGGAAAGGAGGACAGAGAGGAAAAACTTTATGAATCGCAGAGAAACGCAATGTTAAGCGTCTAGATGTGCGTGGGAAAAAAATGACATAAAACCTAAAATGGATTCAAAAATGTTGAACTGTGGGAAAATGCGTTTTTTATTGAGTTATTTGGTTTAATACGAAGACTAGTTACATTCAAACACCCACAGTTGGCCTACTTAAACTGCTGTGGTGGTTCCACACAGAGGTTATGAAAACATTAATGCAACACACACACACACACACACACACACACACACACACGTTTTGTTACTTTGATATTTTTCTTTGCATTTGGGTATTTTGGTCATTATTGCTCACACCTTAGCCATGCACACACGTACATTTGAGCAGGAATGCAATTCAAAGACCTCCTTCAGAGATTTAAACCATGCACAACTTGCTAAGGTGGCGTAAGTTCAGCCCTCACCAAGACCCTGGATTTTTTAAAAAACTAAAAGGAATTAAATTACAATTTCATCAAGAAATTGCCATTTGCAAAAGTGCAGTGGGGAAACATTTGCTCAGTTTCAAAGCCTTTTAAATGAGGCTCTTTCCCCATCTAGTGAAAAGAGAGGGTAATTCCCATCATCCTCACAAGTGTGTTTGTGTGTGTGCTGTGCGAGTGCTGTGCATGTGTGTGTGTGAGTGTGTGTGTGTGTGTGTGTGTGTGTGTGTGTCTGTGTTCGTTGTTTCTCTTAAATGAACATCTCAAGACTACCAAGAAGCAGAATTAAAAAAGGAAATGAAAGTGTTAACATAATTAAAATAATTTAATTGGAGATAAAGTAAAAGGGAAAAACTGTATTTGTACTGTTATCACATTAATTATGTATTTCCTCTGCTTAATTTTCCTCACACAAAGACCACAAGAGGGCATTATTTAATCAGGGCATTGTCTAAATCTATTGCAGATTACGATAAAAAACTGTGTTTCATTGTTTCCAATAACGTGACGTAATTTGCCGCATTATTATTATTATTTTTATTATGTTTAAATTACCATTAGAAATTGTAACGCATTTCAGACTAACTTGAAATGCTTTTTCATACAAGAATTTGTGAATATGAATTCAGAATTATAATAACAAAGTTTCCTTTGATGCCAAAAACGATGCCATGCCAGTCAGCCTATGAAAATAATGGCAATCATTTTCAACAATTAAACGTATTTATTCCCATATTTTCTATTGCGATAGGCCTACATTTGAGGAGATGGGATTGAGATGAGCAAAGGCAATCATCATTTTATATCAACATGTTTTCTGTTAAAAGTTCAACCTGACATTTATGACAATACGTGGTTAAAACACATGCAATTTGTGGAGCACAGAGGGTGCTTTGGAATTATGTGTGTACTTTAAACGTCAGATTTGTCAGAGACAATGTAGACTGGTGACTAATGGCTGATCCACCTGACAAGGCTTTTTGTTGGAGTCCAAAGGAAGTCTACAGGAGGCCTTCAGTGCTCTGAAAAAGGAATTGATGCGCTTGTATGAATGCTCTTTAACAAAAGGGATGCCGGCACTTAGGAAAACAAAAGAGAGGAGGGTGCCAGTGATTATAGTTGGAGCACTTCAACAGCCAAAGCCCAGCTTTCACACTGTCAATTAGAAGAGCGTCAGAAATTATACCTTCTGGTGATTCATATTTCTGAAATATGTTTTGATGAAATGTCTGTGGTTATAGTTACAGAAAGTACAAACAGAAATATTAATAATTTAAAAACTGGATTTGTATCATTCTTGGGCAAAAATGTATTATATTTGTTTGTGAGAAAAACATATTTTGGCTTTTTCCACATTTAAACAGGTATTATATCTGTCTATCATTACATTTGGTTTTATTTCGGGGAATCAACGAGGCATGCAAACTGTGAATCTTTCTGAGTGGAAAATTGTAAATGCCCTTGTGTTTAATTCATAACGACTGCGTTTAGACTCACTTGAGCTTGCTTAATTAAAACAATTCTAAATGAGAAAAGTACACTGTCTGCACATGTCGGTTTAATTTTCTTCCCTTCAGCTTTCATAAGCAACATTTAAACGCTTATTTTGGCTGATTTGCAGTGTTTGAGTGCTGGTGTTCACAGGCACTCACTGCAGAAGGTCAGCCTTTCACCTGTAAGTCGAGAAATTACCCTGCCTAATTTTTGCCGTTCTTCAGGTGCAGCCTGACAGCCTCCTTTGCATTTTAATGCAGACAACCTGGTTATTAAATCTTAGAGGGCTTTTTTTTTTAGTCTGAAATAAATGGTCTGGGTTGCTGGGCAACCTGACTTGATCAAACATGGTCCCCCTCCCCCATTTTCAGCCTCATAATTCTCCATCTGTATTCAGGCATCTAGTTCTTAATTAGATTAAGATGCAAAAAGCCTCTGTGAGCAAATTCACACTGATGTGTGTATCTCATCCACTCGCCTTGGTGATGTACACACACATTTAAAATAGAATTTTTTGGTGAGGTATCTAATTTTTTTTGTAATTGATGCAAGTTTGTGAAGAAGAATGTATCTATTTTAAATGTAGGATTTGAACCAAAATGTTAAATTTATTGTGACATTAGATCACTATTGTGAACGTTTCCATCTCTGATAGAAATTAAATACACGTGTGTATTAAATTATATATGTATGTATGTATATACACATACATATACAATATATATGTATATATATACATATATGTGTATATATATATATATATATATACTATATATATATATATATATATATATATATATATATATATATATATATATATATATATATATATATATATATATATATATGTATGTTACAAATGCATATATTTTAAATGTAATATTTTTAAAAAGAAAAAAAAAAATGCCTCTCAATTACACAATATACAACCCACATAGTAGACACGTCCATGCTTGAATACACACATACACTCCAGTTCTTTGGCAAGAAAAAGAGAACAGTGCCAACAGACTTAGACATTACTCTGCAGCACACTACACATGCATCCATTTCACCCTAAAGGCCTGGCTATTTGGAAAAGTGAGAACATTGCATTGATATAAGGGGTCATTTGGAGGACTTGCTGGAGCTTTGTACTGTGAAGAATTTGGACTTTCAACAGAATGGCTGCACTTTAACATCACTCCATCTGCCCTTCTCTGCATTTCCCTCAAAGCTACAGTGCTCAGAATGATATTTGTTTTTCACTCCCCGGTGATTTAAATCCTTGCAGCCATTCACAAATGAACACTGAAGTTACATTGTTTTCTAAATAAAACATTTCCATGTAAATTCACTGAGGGAACTAACCTGAAACACTTTTGCACTGCTTGTCTTCAAGGTAAGGTTAAATGCATCATTTAATTACACTCAATTCTCACTGGTCCTACTGTGGAGGAAGAAGTATGCATATAGCAAACCAAGGACAGTTGGATTTGCCATAAAGAGCATGCCATTTTTTTTCTCTCCCTGGAGCCATGGCTTTGATTGAATCCTGAAATGAGTTGAAATGTCACAAATCCCTACCAATAAGCTAGAAATGAAAATTGGCCTTGGGGTTTTAATCTTCCCATTAAGGACATGCTTAACACAGTCTGTTAAGTGTGGTTGAAGTGCATCAAAAATACAACATCATTACGTGTATCTGCGCACTCAGGCAAAATGTCCCGAAAATTCCTCGATGCTGAGGAAGTCTCTCTGAGGAAGTGCAATAGAGTTTAGGATCAGGCCTCCACAGGACTGAAGCCAGAGAAAAGCCAAGGGGCAGCTGGGTCTGAATCAAACCTGGCAATATTTGAGCAAAACAGCTAGGTAAATCCTGAATTTCCCTGCAGAACGTTTGTGATATGAAAAAAAAGGAAACTACTGATAGGTTCTGATGTCTGAACACTAACATATAAAACTGGCTTTTTAATCACAATCTTCCATTACATATACCACAGTACATCTGGCTACTTTTATATTAAATTATATATGATACCATCTGCAATGTCTTGTTTTATTAGAAATAATAAACTCTTCCTCTACATCAGCATCTGCTTTCAGGCTGGTAATATCTGTCTTGCGCTGAATACACTGATTTGATACAACCATCGTCCTTCCTCTCTACCCATCATCGCTCAGGTAGCTGTGTTTTCAGGAAACAGAAAAAATGACTCTCCTCGCTGCTTAGTATTCACGTCACGTAAAGTGGGTCTGTGTTCCTCATTTAGTTCTGTACTGTACAGCTGGGGAGCTGTCCGGCGTGCGGCGGCAGTATGCAAATGACTCTGGATTTGAATGGAGTTGGAGGTAGACACAAAGCTCAATTAGAGACAGAGAGGGAGAGAGAGATGGTGGGGGAGCTTTGAGTGTCTGGAGGGGAGGGGGAGGGAGACAGGGGGGAAAAAAAACATTGGCTGCTTAATGCCAACCTGAGGAAACCAATGTACGGACACATTCAAACACAAAGGCACACACACTGATGTGAATGCAGTTAAATAGCCAGGCAGATTTGAACATTCCTCAGACAGGCAGCTGATCTCTGACAGGCTCAGACAGCTCAGTTCTGTCATGTGTTTCGGTCGCACCAATCACACTGAGAATATCCCCCATCGTCCATATCACACATGTCATCAAAACAAAAAAGGTATCAAGCAAGCACAGGTGCACCTCCTGTTTTGTTAAAGCCCATGCGGCAAAAAGTAGGTATAAAGAGGATGGTGGCCATTTTGTTCTTGGGTGTTAGCCGATGCCCAGTAGCAGTACACATCACCTGACCCAGCGCCTGCATGACTGTCCTTGGAGGAGTCTCTGACATCAGCACTGCCACTCCTGGTTGCCACAGCAACTGGAGCGCAATGGGGGGGGGGGGGGGGGGGGGGGGGGGGGGGGTAGGGCGTTGGTGCTGGATAGAGGGCAGAATAATTAATATGCACATACAGGGAGTTTGAATCAGGATTTAATTGTATTTGTTGGTGTGTGAAGCTGAAATGGATTGAACGCTACAGCAAAAACGGGAAATATCAGAGAAGGGGAAAAAGAGATTAAGCAAGCTCACTGGTCAGATAAATCAATTGCATCGTTGTCAAGGTTATTTTTAATTATTTCCATTCATACAAGAAAGTAACTTCAGAGATGAGATGAGACGGTGGGGAGGTGGGCTACTAGGTGGGGATTATCTTCATCCTCTTCCTCCACAACATTATCATCATGAATAGTTTACAAAGCCAAGGTGATGCTTCACACAGCATAAATCCGTCAGTCAACGGCTGACTTTGTGTCCATGAATTGCAATAATTTCAGCATGCCTAGAAAGGTTTTCATATGCAGCTGAGAAATAACAGACAGGAGTCGACTCTGGGTTGATGAGACTTACTTGATCAGAGAGGCTCAAAGATCATTCTGATGATCTGGTGATGCCACCAAATAACCCAAGTCGGATTTTCCATTAAACACTGCCTGTCAGATAATACAGGCACAACCTTTTGTCACAGACATACACACTCAAGCCTGACTTAACATTTTGTCTCTCTCTTTTCCAAATCACCTCTCACACACACACACACACACACACACTCATAGCGATACACACAGAGAGTTGTACTTGCTGCCTCGGTTTCAATAGCATTCAAGCATTTCTTCTGCAAGCTGCATTGATTACTGCCAAAATTGTGAGTAGAAAATTCAACATGAATGTAACAAAATGCATTTGTTTTTAAGATATTCTAACACAAGATAAAAAAAAGACAAAAATGTGTCATCTACACCACCACACTGCTGAATTATGCGAAATAGCAGGAGGAAAAGTGTTTGGTTATACTGACAACACAGACGTACAGGTATATGCACACAGTCACTCACGCACACATGCAAGCATATACACACAGGCGCGCATACAGTACACGTTGCAATGGTCTCATCAATAATGCATCGGCACTTCATGTTTATGCAATTGACAGGGCAAGACCTGAGCGATGGATACTGCAGATGTAAAGCTGGCGCACATTGAACGTGGGCTGGAGCATTTTACATCCCATCACAGACAGAGCTCAGACATTAAAGTTCAAATCTTTTCCGCCTGTAGAGAAAGAGATTAAGATAATAAAACAGTCCTCAGCACATACCTGTTAAAGCCTTATTTCTTTGATTCTGGTTTATGCAGGCTTGAAGGGCTTCATGATAACACCGCACTACGGAAATAAAACTGTAGCTGTGGTGATATGCAAATTAACGGCTCCCGCTGAATGCAAGGGCATTTATTATTCATAAATTACTCATGTTTATGCAAATTACGGTATACGCAAACACAGGTGGGGGTTGAGTGGCTCCATCTAAACATACTGTGATTCAATTTCTGTTAGGCTATGCTCTTCATCTAAAATGATCCAAATCCAGGAATTTGACCAACATGCTCGTGAAGCAACTATACTGAAGTTTAAACCAGGTAGTGAGGGAGGAAGTGGAGGGAAATCCTGATAACTGGTTGGCTATTGTATGGATAAATAGTCTTACGCACCATGTTAAAACAGGACTTTGTGGATAAACCTCATTTATCTGATTTTATTTTATTTTTCAAGAGCAGGTTGGTTGTGTAAAAAATCTCAAGATGTGGGACACCCAGAGGGGGTCCTTTGCATAGGTGGTGTATGTTTTGTCAAAAAGGCAGTTACATTTTTTCTAATCAAAATGTTTTGATAAAAAATAGATGGCCAAGGCTACATTTAGCATTAAGTAGGCCTTTGTAAAGTATACATTACAGCAGTGTTGGAGCCAGATACTTGGGCATTTTATTTTATGAATGTAATCCCAAACCTACTCAAATTATTGTGTGTGTGTGTGTGTGTGTGTGTGTGTGTGTGTGTGTGTGTGTGTGTGTGTGTGTGTGTGTGTGTGTGCGCGCACGTGTGTGTGAGCGAAAGAGAGAGAGAGAAAAGAGAGAGAGAGAGACAGAGAGAGCGAGAGAGAAGCCTGATAAACCCATTTGTTGTGCGTACTGTGTCCTAATTTACGGTATTAGCACGTCATCAAAACGGGACAACATTGACGCAAGAGAATAGCGACGCGCATCAGTGTTATTCTATTTTATGGTTAATACAGCTGGTGGTGTTTTTGTATTTTTATTTTAAGTTTCACGAGGAATTAAAGAGGCGGTTTTGTACACAGCTGCCTTCTGCCTCATTACACCGTTGACGGTATCCGGGTGTGTTGGACTAGCGTATATTTAGACACAAATAAAGCGAATTAACGCTAATACTAGTGCAAAGTTGTTCCACTGGGAGCAACAACTGTCAGCGTTACTGTTCCTTCGCTCTGCAGCCATGTTCCACAACAGTTCACAGGGGAAATACTGGATTTTTAAAAGTGACAACGACGTTGAGCAGAAGCGATACAAGGCCAACCAGAAATTTCGTAACAAGATGCTAGAAAGTGGGAAGGTAAGTAAAGCTGGTAACGTTTACGTTACACAAAAACCACAGAAAACCAGAACAAAAGTCCAAAGTGTGACGGTTTCCTTCACCTCCGCCCGTCTCTCTGTCTCAACCAGCCCGGGGTCAGTGAGGACAGGTTCTTGGACCGTCATGAGGAAGACATTCTGCTCCGACACTATGAGAAGAGGATGCTGGACTTCTGCAATGCTTTCAAGCCGATAATGCCCAAGTCTGTTGTGGTATGTGTCTTCTTTCTTTACATCTGCATGGGGACTATACATTTAAATAATAACAATACTACTACTAATGATAATAATATATTACTGCCCGTATGTGTCTCACCTATGCAGGGGACAGCTATCATGTACTTCAGAAGATTCTACCTCAACAACTCCATTATGGAGTACCACCCTAGGATTATCATGTGAGTACACAGAGTGTATGTTTTAGGGGGAATAAAATAAGCATTTCCAAAGCTTAAAAGAAGAATTAGTCCTAGCTCTAGATAATAGTGGTAGGATCCACTAATTGAATCAACACATGAATTAATAAATAAACTCCAGTTGTGTGTTCCAGATGCTGGAAGCAATACTATTTGGAGCAGATGCATAATATTACCAACATATGTTTTTTTTTTGTTTTTTTTTATTATCCGTGGTTTTAAAATTATGTTTACATTAGAGCTGGGTGATATGGAGAAAATCAAATATCACAAATACATCTAAGCTGATATTGTAGGGTTGATTATGGTGCTTTCAAAACAGATTAACACAGTGGGAGTTTTGATAAATTATCACCAATGATGTGGATGCAATGACTTAAGTAGGCAAACAATAAAGTTCAGAAAATGACATCACTTTACTGTAAGGCAGCCTTTAAAACCAGGAAGGGACTACACTTTCACGATATTAGGATATCCAAAATGTAAGATGACAGCCTCGGAATCGATGCCGATGTAATATTGATATATTGCCCAGCCCTAGTGTACGTGTGGCGTGCCAGTTCCGAATATGTTATCAGGTCCTCTCAGCTGTAGCCTGGTTTCTGGACCTCTAAATGCCCGCCCACATCTGCAATTTGATTGAAAACACAATGGCAGTAGCATCTAATTATCTGGCAACTAGAGCTGAGGGGGGGAAAGTACTGATCTATGTTCTATGCAACCTATTTCAAACTCCCCTTCCTGTTTTCAGGCTGACATGTGCATACCTGTCCTGTAAAGTGGACGAGTTCAACGTGTCCAGCACCCAGTTTGTGGGCAACCTTGTGCAGGAGACCCCGGCAGGGCAGGAAAGGGTTCTGGAGCAGATCCTGGAGTATGAGCTTCTGCTGATCCAACAACTCAACTTTCACCTGGTGGTGCACAATCCCTACAGACCGATGGAGGGCCTGCTCATCGACCTCAAGGTAGGGGGATTTCTGGAGAACTTCAAATATCACTCTTGTACTCATAAAATGTCCCAACTAGCTAAGTAAATAGAAGGGCTTTTTTTTTTTGCGACGATTTTTGAAATTGATTCTTTTCCCTTGAATCTGTATTTATTATTTCTTTCTTTCATGTCCATCCACTATAAGAAAGGGAACCCCCCCCCACAAAAAAAAAGTGTTGGTTATACGGTACTTCTAGAATCACAATAAAGGAAAATCCCAACACAAATTGAATCAGCACCCATTTATTGTGAAAGAATTGAATCGGGACAAAAGCACATCGTCCCATCCTTATTAAATAGTCGTGACTTAATGAACTGTGTCCTATTTTTATACATTTCATCTCTCAGACAAGATACCCCACGATGGAGAACCCTGAGTCACTGAGGAAGAGTGCTGATGACTTTCTGACACAGGCAGCCATGACAGATGCAGGACTGCTGTTTCCCCCCTCCCAGATCGCTCTAACGGCTATACTGAACAGCGCCTCGAGAGCCGGCCTCAGCATGGAGAGGTGGGTCTATAGACACGCTCAGATTAAAACAAGGAAGATTGCTCAGTGTGAAGTAGATTTAGTAATGAAATGGCCTTTAAAATAATCAGCTGATAAACATGAACTCTGTTTGGATTGCCGTTAAAGGCAAATGTGCGACCAGAATAAAAAGAAAAACCATCATCTGAAATGTCACTCATGAAGAATTGTTAGCGTGCAAATGAACAATGATGCTTTCGTTGGTTGTTTCACATGCCTAGCTACCTGACGGAATGTTTGCGACTGAAAGAAGACAAAGAGACTCTCTCAAAGATGTATGACTCAATGAGACGTAAGTAAACTGCACCTCTAATGTGACACCACAAGATGGTGATAATGAGCCAGTGTTATAAAGATGCAAAGGGCGAGTTTATGTGACATTTGAAGTAAATGTTTTCTCTGTTCATCCAGGGATGAAAACGCTCTTAAAGAAGTATGAGCTTCCCAAACCAGAGGAGGTGAATGCTTGCAAAAAGAAGTTGGAGAGGATTCATGCTGAATTTGCCAGTTCAAGCAGGTAAGGAGATGAAGTCAGACATTACAGTATGTCGTCACACTATACACTAGCATGACAAAAGTCAACACATGTGACTTTATTGTGGAGAAAATGAAATGTCTTAACTAGTCCTTGTACTGAGACAGAACTAGTGTAGTGACATTTTGGGCACTTTTTTAGTTTCAGCAGTTAATGTTACAATAGCAAAGAGTCATTCTGTTCTGAAGAGTTGTGTATTGGTGCTGGTAGATGTATGCCTTTTGTAATCACCAGTGTCATTTCTATGGCCCACACCCAAGTAAGCAAGTCAAGTTTTCTGTTGTCGTACATAGTAACAGTTTTATTTTTTAGCCAGGTTGTCGTATCTAAGATGCAAAAGGTTCAAGGTTCAGTATAAGGTAGAAAAATAAAAAGGAACGCATGATCAGTTGTTTGAAATACAGAAAGCAAGTACAACACGGCCACATTCCTCCCTACATCACCCATACCATGTAGCACAGCTGATATTGGCATCGCTGATGAGGAGACCTTTAGGCTCATTCGACATCATTAATCTGTATTTATCACAGGTGAGGTTTGTGGTATCTTTAAGTGCAACTACAGTAAACAGTTTGGTAAACTCTTGAGCTATGACAGGCACAGATTCAGACTCTGCAGCTGCTTGAATCATCAGGAGGCACACGACGCCGACCCCTTATGACTTTGAAGTTGATAAATCTGTGCGTGGCATGACTTCTCAGGATGAATCTATATGAAAATAGTCGGTGCAAGAGGTGTGCTGAAACGCCACCGGTGATGGCAGGACAGCAAGAGAGACTGCAAATGGATGAAAGCTTTTGTTCACACCCCCAAGGCTCATGGGGGGTGCAGGTGATGTTTGTTAGAGCAGCAGATATGTAGGCCCACACACTACTGTATAGCAGGATCCATTCAGGGTTAACACATGCACAGGACAGGTTACAGAGATCTCCTACAAACTCTTAGACTATCGTCCAGCTCTGTTCAGCTAGACCATACACAAACACCTTTTACTTCTATACAAGCCTAAGTATTTAATATCAACAAACAAAGCATCATATAAAACTGTAACAAGTGGTTCCAGCGCTACCTGGTAGGTTATACACAAAGACAGTGGAAGTCATTAGTGGTTTAAAGGAAGAGCTTGTATTAAAACCAGGTGGCCGTGCGGATGGTGTGTAGAAAGGGGAGTTAAGGCTTGTGTCATCTTGGAGAGAGGTGCTGTGTTTAAAATTCCCTGATGACGGCAGAAAACGCTACTTCAATACTTTGGATTGCCTCCCCTGTAATCCTCGCAAGTTTTTGTCCAAGGAAAGGAGTGGCTGATCAGGGTGCCACTTTTTGTCTGGTTGTCACGTCAATCGCCAGACGTAACCAGTCAAACTGAGGGAGTGGCAGGCATACCGGGAGAAAAGAAGGTCAGGCCTTGCTCCAGTAGAACGCATCTCAGGTCCATCTTCATAGAAATCATCTCTTCGAGGTCTTATGCGACAAGGCTTCTTATCAATTATTTATCAGTTCAACACACTGTCTGTGTCTGAAATATTTTGGGGCTTTGGAAGGACAGGTTTCAGATATGCAGCATGTAGTTTCCCATGGAGAACTGCCATATTTAGTTTGAACGGTCAAGAATCTAGGCCACATGCTTATAAATACAAACTGACTCAAGTCTTCGGTCGGGCACCTCATGGGATGAGGCCTTACTTTGGCTGGCTGGCTGTGCGCTCTGACTACCACACTTTGATTCTCGGGGAGGGGGTGGGACCTGTAAAACTCACATTACCTGGATGGCAGCAGCCAGTGACATGATGGTGCACTCTGTCCTGTAAGATAAAGTGGACATGTTTGTAAAAGACACATGCTTGGAGAGTCACTCAACTTAAAATGCTATGTCTGTATGCATATTCACACATGGCGTGAACTAGGTTGAATGAACTTCTTGAACTAGAAATGAAGTTGCGTAACGGTTGAAAATGAAAAGACATGGGCTACTACAGCTACTATTGGTGATTATGGAGGTGTAGTATAAAACGAGATGCCACATTATCTACATACTACCTTAATGAGTGTTAAATGGGCTTGAAGGGGTTGGTCACAAATGTTGAACAGAATGAACAATGTTCAACAATTACGGCTTGTAAAGATAGGTTCTGATTCAGAGTTATTCTAAACTTGCTGTTTTGGTACGCGTCGACTCGTAGTAAAATTACTTTTGTATTGCAGCAAACGTAAGAGAGGATATGAAGAAGACGGTCATGTTGCAAAAGAAGCACGTTTAACAGAAGAGGTGAGACAGTATTTTGCATTACAGGCTGGCATTCTGACACTTAGTTAAGCTACATCATTCCTGTAAAATCCTTCTGAAATTAACTTTTTTGTCATTGCAGGAATGGACTGATGAAGACCTGTTGTGAGCATTTATGGTTTTGGATTTAAAGTTAACATGCTAGTTAATTTCAACATTAAACTGTCAAGTTTGGATGACCAAGCCATTATGTAAAGCACAATGGAGTGTCATAGACAGTTATAGTTGCATTTGTGTATATGTTATATTTACTTTTCTATGGGCTATTGTAGACATTTGAGTTTGCTTTTGTCCTGCAGTAAGAATAAATATATTTTTCTACATTTTGTCTTACGGTTTCTGCAGTTAATAAACAGAACAAAAGCCACATGATACTGTGTGCATACATTTCTCCACCTTTGTCAGGGGACAATGAATGACTCAATCTACTTTACAAAAACTGTTTAATAAGTGCATGCATGTCTGATACAGTCCGTACTATTGACATTTTACTGCTGTAAACACTTTCATTGTACTTGGTTTCTGATTATGTGTCTTGTCCGGCATTGAGAAGTTTCAAAAAAAGACTTAACCAAATTATCAAAAAAAAAGCTGATAAAGTCTGAGGGAAAAAAATGCAGCTTATCTCACTTATATACTCATGATTCCAGCAAGAGAATTTATTCTTAATATAAAATAACCATACTTTTCTAAAGACTTTGTTCCAATCTAGAAAACGATGAAAGAACAAAACAAAAAAAATAGACAGAAATGCTAGTTTTAGCACTTTGCGGATATTGTCACAACCTTAAAATAAATCAGTCAATTACAGTATAAAAAGCATTATCGCTCATAATCCAGTTACAAGAAAAGGTCACTGAGAGAACTAGCTTTTTCATGTCAGTTTCCTCATACTGAATAGGAAGGGGGGGTACACTTTGGCAACCTGTGCTATCAAAACACAGTACAAAAACTCTTGAAATCTTAATATTTGGCCCTCATGATGAAGGGAATGAAATGTACCCAAGTCAGAATTGTGAACAGTTTATAAGTGAACAGTATGTTTCCTGTGCATACAGCTGGCAGTCCCTGGTGCAAGTTGTTTTTGTATTTGTGTTTTTAAGTACTGTATTGGTTGTTGTTGCATAGCTCTCTGGTGGTGAACGGGACAAGATGGTGGGTGGGGATGGGCAGGACTATTGGAAGAAGACGTGATGAAGGGGTTGCCATGGTGATGAGGGTAGAGCATGCTAGGTCTCTTCTGCGCTGCACTCCGGTGGAGGATGGAAAGATGGGAGGAGAAGAGGAGTGCAGTACTACCTGTTGCTGTTGGACATGGCATACTGAGTCTGCTTCTGCTGGAGCAGCTCTGTGATGGCCAGCAGCTTTTTCAACACATGCTGCAGACAGGAAACAGGAATTAGATAAATCCTCTGAAACAGGACGGCAGTTAATTGTCCTGTGCGTGCACAGCCATGCATCTCATCAGTCTCTGACCTGCTGTGCTCCCCTCTCGTTGCTCAGCGTCCGGAGCTCGTCTGAGTGTGTGGCACAGACCTCGTGCAGCGCAGCCAGGTCCCGGGACAGGTCCGTCCTAAAGTGCTCTGTGGCTTCAGGGAGGTCAGGGACATTCTACACACACAGTGGACAGTTTTTCTAAGCTTAGGAAGCTCAGTTGGCAAGGAAGAATAAGTGACTTCTGACGATTTGATCAGAAGGAAAAGAATGTTACTCACCCCCAACTCATCCAGAAACATGATCATCCTGTGTTTGTTGTTTTTGATGAAAGGGTTCACACCCTCCATATAGGGCTCCTGTTTGAGGAAAGAATAACCCTTTGTAGAATGAGTCTATCATAACTTACAGCAGACATTACAAATACCATTGAAAATGACTGCACTGATGTATAGCCACTGTCAAAACAATATTTCTACTCAACTGCATGCTATTGTTTCAAGTACATACTCCTCACCTTAGCACCGAATTCAACCAGGTTAGCCAGGTTCTGGACAGACTTAGCCACCAGTGTGAGGGTCCTGCCTGCTGCTGAAGATGGAGGGTCTGCAAGAAGAGAGGGTGGTATAAAACACACATTATTACATTGTCACATGGCAAATAGAGGGATTTTGTGTGTTGTTCAACCCATACATACCAGCAATGATGTTAAACAATCTGGGGTTGAGGATGGCAGGGCAGATGAGTCTTAGGAAGACA
Source organism: Etheostoma cragini (assembly GCF_013103735.1). NCBI lineage: Eukaryota > Metazoa > Chordata > Actinopteri > Perciformes > Percidae > Etheostoma > Etheostoma cragini. The sequence goes on along the minus strand of NC_048411.1, from coordinate 14,609,113 downwards.
AAGCCACTGGAAGAAGAATAGATGAAGTAAGTCGGACTGAATGAAAACTAACACAAAATAACATGCTGAAATTAAAGTTGTAGTTCTAATGGGCAGTTAACACAGACAAAAAGGTATGTTGACAGCTTTTCAACTCTCAAAAGAAGTGTGTCCATTGAGTATTTGTTTTTCTTTACCTTACAACTCTTGTTCGCATGGTGGTGTTGGTGGGCCATTTCTGCTGCACCGATTTCTGGAGACAGCCATAGATGAACCTCAATGTCCTGGATGGGTCATCATCACAGAAAAACAATGACATATTATTTGGGTTTATTAGACATTTGGCAGCCAGTTTTGAGTGATCTACTCGGAACAACACTGTGTGAGTATATGTGGGTTTGTTCTTACGGTGGCAGGATCTCAGCAGCCATGAAGATCTTCTCCACCAGTTCAGACAGGATGTTGAGGAGATGAGCAAGGTTCAGGTTCACATCCTCATTCTTTTCCAGTTTGGAAGGGTTCAGCTTAAAAGCAAAGAGGGAAAGACAGCAGCAGGGGGAAAGCAGAAAACATGACGGTTAATTAAAGCGTAACTCTCTCTCTAACCTAGGGTCTTTTTTGTCAATGTACCCAAGTCAAACTTTCGTTTAAAAGCATATTTAGGACGGAAGCACCACTTTTAAAATATACCATATTCTTGTTATTGCGATCAAATGGCCTTTTGAATGGGAGAGCTAGGGGCACTTTTACACTAGCCTCAAAATAGCTATTTTTAAAACACTAAGAAGGCTCGAAACAACAAGCTTTTGAACAACTCACTGTAGCGGTTGTTCTTCTGTCACCGTCTGCACGGATAAGTGTTAAAATATATATATATATATATACACTACCGGTCAAAAGTTTGGGGTCACTTACAAATTTCCATTCCACTCCATTATAGACAGGATACCAGCAGATCTGGGTGGGTGGCTGATCTTTAATGCAATATCTACGTTTCCCATTATCAGCAACCATTCATCCAATGTTCCAAAGGCACATTTTGTTTACTAATCTGATATTATTTTAAAAAACTAACTAAGAAAACATTAAACAACCCTTTTGCAATTATGTAAGCACATAATGTAATCTGGAAACTGCTGCCCTGGTTAAAAAAAACAAGGCAACTGATCTCAGCTGGTATCCTGTCTATAATGGAGTCCAATGGAAAGTGACCCCAAACTTTTGACCGGTAGTGTATATATATATATATATATATAGAGATTCTGACTAAGGCTCACAGAGCAGCCTCAATCTCAGCCTGGTTGATGCTGTGTCACTGACTGTTTTTTGGCCAGGCTTGCAGAGCAACTGCACTGATAGGATATATAAATGCCAAGTGCTTTTTAACCATGTACCACAGATCCGTTAAGGGGAAAATAGGTTGGAGACATTGTGTATTGCCGTGTGTAAGAGAGAAAAACCCAGTGTAAGTCTTTACCTCACAGGACTGTTTGCTCTCCATGATCCTGAGGATGGTGTCTTTGAGAGCATGGTGGACAAATGGTGTGGCTGTGGCCTTCATGTACTGCTCCATCAGCGTGCTGGCCAGTGTGGTCGCTCTGAACAATGTTGTGGCTTCGTCTGGTTGCAGTGCACAAGCAGAGAAGGTTTAGCAAGTGTTTGCACACATGGTTGTACATGTTTCTGGCTGAAGCGTCTCAACAAACAATCAAAACATTAAAGCTGAACGCTGTACAACACTGCAGACCGATGTGTTGCTATGCAAAAGGATTGAAGGTTTAGCACCAATTTACAATACATTGTATTCAACAGTATTATACTGTGGGTTCCTTGGGTAAAATGTATGCAGATCCATTATTTCAGCAATGCTTGTTTTTACATCACTTCACATGTCTTGTTATTACTGCTTGCTTTCTCACCCTCCATGTTAATCTCTCTGTCATTGAGTGTCCTGAGTAGAGGAGCTTCAGCCTTCTCGTGCCTGAAGATGCGCAGGAGGAGGCTTGCCAATAAGGTGCGGTCCTGACCACACACATGGGCCAGACCGTAGATGACGTGGAACTCTTTCTGCAAGATCATCTGCAGAGGACACACGACAATGATATCATTGTCATTTTAAGTGAATAAAAGAGCAGCAGACATTTAATGGACATTGCAATCAAAAAACCCTTTTCGGCAGATCAGACCTCTTTGAACTCGTTGTACTCCTCTTCAGGCATGATCTTCTCCATGGAGTATCGGGCACGTACACGTAAAGAGCCCGGCTCGATGCCCTTCAGAGGCACGTGGGAGCTGAGAGGGAACCACTCATCAATCATCTGGCCCTTCTGCAGACGATTCAGCTGGCAACGCATGAACACTGAGAGGGAGAGAGATTGAGGCACGAAAAGGTGGGAGAGATGTCAGTTGTGAAATGAAACAAAAGAAGATTAGGTGAGTGCAGAGACCTACAGAGATTACATTTGTTTTAAAATGTGCAAATATACTTACAGATGTCACTTTCTTTGCTCTTTTTTGTTTTGTTGCTCAGGCTGATTTCAAATCTGTTGATTTCACTCGACAAGTCACTGAAACAACAGATAAATATATTCTAGAATTCTGTAAACCATAAGCGAAGAATGTTAGCAATTCAAAGCAAAATGGGTTGCTGGAAATGTGAGTTGGATAACATATAGAGGGAGAAAGAGCAGTGGAAGAATCCAAGGTCACATTCAGATATGTGACAGACTCACTCAAAGATAAACTCCTCTGTGAAGACGGGGTTCTGCCCCTCCCTAGGGTGTGTTTTAGCCACCTGGACGCTGTTCAGGTAGATGTTACAGTAGGGGTTGGTGAAATACTTTACTGGCAGCTTGTGGGCCTCCTCCACATACAGCACCAGGCTGCTCACCTGAGAGAAGAAAAAGCTTAGGCATGTTAAACATATGCAGTAGATAACATACATGCATACATATGGGTGGGTTGTAATAATTGCTGAGTATATTCAATAGTATTCTCAACTAAAAATGTATATAAAAATCGAAACCATTAATGAACACAACAGTTTTGAGAATGTGAAATGTTAAGGAGGACAGCAATCTGCACTTGCTTTCTTCTACAGTGTTTCCAGCCTTTACCACCCTCTCCTGATGATCCACCCCCCCTCTACAGAGAATCTCATCTTTCCCGTTCACAATCTGTCTCGTCACACAAAGAAAAGAAAACAAGTATAGCACTTGTATGTATGGCACAGATTTTTTTCTTTGCCTAAGAATTTATAATAGTTCCTCATTTGTTAAGTAAGCCAGCTATAAACAAAAATAACTTAACATAAACCTTATTGTCTTACCCATTTTTGAAAAAAGTACTAGATTAAAAAGGCAACCGTTTAGGTTTGACAGTACCTTTATCACCAAAATTATGTCCAAATAGACATTTCTAAATATGTTCATCTATCAAAGGCCTTTGTACAATCAGCTATAGATACAGGGTAAAGAAAGAAGTAGAAAGGAGAAAACAAAGAAACAAAAACAGTGTAAATGTGTGTAGGTATGTATGTAGGCTGCTGTGTCTATGATGTGTAAATAAGTGAAGTTTCCGATTTTGTATTTACTAAAGAATACAAATAGAGAGAAGGGGTAGGACCTGATAAGTTTGTTTATGAACTTCTTCCTAAATAGAGAATCTTTGGAGGGAGCTCAAACTCTGTGTTTCCAGAAACCTGACTGATCTAGAGAAGATCTGTGTGGAGGAGTGGGCCCAAATCCCTTCTGCAGTGTGTAAAACCTGGTGAAAAACTACAGGAAACGTTTGACCTCTGGAATTGCAAACAAAGGCTACTGTACCAAATACTAACATTGATTTTCTCAGGTGTTCAAATACTTATTTGCAGCTGTATCATACAAATAAAAATCATATATTGTGATTTCTGGATATATATATATATTTGTTTTTTATGTGTTCAAAATAACTACTACTACTGCTACTGCTACTACATCTGTAACCAAATGTAAGGACAATGTCAGTTTACTATATGCATACATAAAGTATGCAAAAACTTTAATGACAACAAGAAAGAAAGTAAAACAAACATTTTAGGTATCGCTAGGCATGAAGCCTTCAAAAAATTGAGTTGAGTGAGGGAAAGGTGTAATTATGCAGTAAAAAGATTGACTTGTCTTACAATGGCAGTACAATTAACCTGCTCAGTGTGTGACAAGCCAGCCAGGATAAGCAATAGGATAATTTTAATAAATGCATTAAGCCACTTCAGACCTTTCGACCTATTTAAAGTCTTTCTAATCAAGTGGCCTCCCTATCAAAGTTATGCTCAAGTTTGATTCATTCTGAACTGCTGGTGGTCTTATGCCTGAGTGATAAAAACATGTTCACTGACTTGTTGGATATGACCCATCTACTGCTTTACTTTGTCTCCATGAACACACACTGATGGAATACGTACCTGTCTAAGTCTTTTGTTGGAGGTCGGCTGAGTGGTTTTCCTTAAATTACTGCAGAAAGTTTGAAGGCATTTCATCCAATCCTGCAAATACAGACACTGTCAAAACACCTGTAAAAGTTGTCATGGGCTCTGTCTTCTTGAGAACTCACAAAACTATAAATTGTTCACACACTTTGTACTTATTCGTTTTATCAAGAAATAAATGACTGGCTTCTTGCCACATACAAAGGTCCTGATTATCACTATAACTAACTATCCAGAAGTCATCTGTATCTGATGAGAACAAGTTTGGGCTGGAAATGTATTTGTAATGTATATATTTTTTCAAACAATGGGAGCAGTTCACAGTGTTGAGAGTCATCTTCAAGACAGAACACATCAAGCTTATTTGACATAATAGATGTGCATGTGCTTCTGCCGTTTGATGAGACAGATATCGGTGACAGGGAGGTGCTGAAGCTCTTATTACCTGGGCCTGCTCTGGAGCCTCCCCCGCAAAGTAGAATATGTACTGTTCCTCGCTAAAGTGCTGGACCACAATCTGGAAACAGTGTGGCCTGAAAAAGTAAAATAGAAAAAGAGTACAAAGTAAAAATTACTTTGTACTGTGTGATACATTATTTTAAAGAAATTGCCTTCATGTGGTGTCTGGTTGACTGATCTTTCAGAGCTGAGTGACAGTACTTCCTACCTACTTGACGGAATTAGACCAAGTGCAGTATTTTGACATCTCACCTGCCAAAAAGACTGTCATGAACACCATACACGGAACACACGCTTAGGTCAATCAGCCCTTTGGGTTTGGTGGCCCTCTTCTCGCTCTCAAAGTAGATGAGCTGGGCATCATTACCCTCCAGGATGAAGTAAAGGTTCTTCCATCGTTTGCCTTTGCCTAAAGGTTGAAAGGAACAACAGAAATGTGTATTGTAATGGTAGATCATTACTGACATGACAACAAGACAAGACAGAGATACAATAATTCATGGTATTACATGGGGGCTACTGCATGTCCCTATTAAACTGATATACAATGCAGACGTTACATATTTACCTTTGTTGAACTGGAGGTAGCCTTTCTTGACAATGTTTTTGTAGAAAGCGTCTTTTGTTTTCCGTCTGATAGTGTTATATATTTCTCTCCCATCCACTGTGTCAGTAAGAACTTGTTCCTGGTGCTGTAGGGAATATAAAAACAAAGCAATTATTGACACAACCATCAAAACAACTCCATTCAAAGGGCTAGCTTACATTAAATTATAATTTTCTCTGCAATGTATATAAGTTCTGCAATATATTCTCTTCAGAATTCAGCATTTACTCTTTGTCTAAAGTGGTATATACTGACATCCAGTTGTGAAAGACACACACACACACACACACACACACACACACACACACACACACACACACACACACACACACACACACACACACACACACACACACACACACACACACACACACACACACACACACACACACACACACACACACACACACACACACACACACACACACACACACACACACACACACACACACACACACACACACACACACACACACGAGAATGAATAATGCAATGTATATGATTTAGTATCCTGGATCTATGGAATAACTGGCATTTAAAAATAAAAATCTGCCCGCCTCTATAAGAATTTAACATTGGTGTGTGTATACTTATGCCCCCTGTATTTTAAGGAAGAACATTTATTGATTTAAAATACATTATTCATTCACAAAGAAAATTGGTGTCCTTAAAAATGTTGTATTTTCCTAATTTGTTTTTAATTAAGGCATTAAGATCAATTTCCAAAAGATGGCTTTTTATTCCTGTTTTTAAATCAACTTTTGCATGGGTGTGTAAAATTATTTAAGCCACTGATACATTTACATTTTTAACACCCTTCAATCATGTTATGAGTGTTGGCGTTGAATAGTTTTTCCACCAAAGGGCACTCTACAACGTCCCTGTTGGCAACACCAATTTAAATTTTTGTTATTATTTGTTTGTTTGTTTATTTATACACACACACACACACACAGTTTATACTGTATACACACACACACACACACACACACACAGTTTATACTGTATACACACACACACACACACACACACTATATCGGCCGGTATATCAGATTTTTAAATCACCATGACTTGTATCCATATCAGCCTTAAAAGTCCTAGCATTTAAATCCTATCCAAGCCCTTAAACTGCCCTTAAAATGCCATCCCATTAAGGTTCAACAATGCTAATATACATTTTTACGTACCTGCACTGAAACTGGCTCTTTCAGGTTGTAGCCCTCAACAATCTGCTCTTTCTTGTAATGGTCAATAATGTCATCAACACTGCCAGTGAGGGAGTGAGACCAAACAAAAGGCATCATGTTAACGGCAAGCCAAAACACACAGTACAGCCTGGCTACGACTTCAAAAAATGCTACAATTAGCATACAATTTATCTAGATATTATTCTGTATAATGACCGATGAACATACCTGTTATAGTACCTCCCACCCATCATGTACTGATTTGTGGGGGTGGGTGAGATCTTAAACCTTTGGATGTTTTCATTGGTGCGAAAAAAGAGGGAGTAGTCCCCAGGTGTGTTGTCTGATGGTCGGACTAGAAAACCGCACACCTGGCCAACTAAGAAATGAGAGGCGGAAAAACAATCAGAGCGAGGGGGAAAGAGATTTTAGTGCATGCTCAGCATTGTATTTTGATAAATGTAGTTTACAACTTATTTCTGACAAATACAATGCACAATAACGTCACAAGTGATTAATAATGTTCGCCTAGTGAAAGAGAAATGGTACCGGTCATCAGCAGGTTGTAGGCTTCTTGCTTGGTGATCTTTCCATGATACCAGCTGTTCAAGAGATCGAACAAGAGAACATGAGACACAGGCAATACAATTAGCTCAATCATCCAAATGTTCAGCAGAACCTACTGCAACCACATCTCAGTGTGACATGACAATCAACATTTGCAAAAATGTATAACTAGATTCTAAAAACATATCGCATTTGTCCTTTTATTATCTATGCATTGTCCAAAGAAACACTTAGGTGTGACCATCATGCACTCTCTCACAGGGACTTCTAGCATACTAAAGGTTGTTTTATCAAATCTTTAATCATGACTGAGTCCCTAACTCCGTCATAATTAAAGATTTGTCAAAGCTGAAGGACATTGTAGGTGAGGTGACAATAAAAACTAATAATGTGTACAAATTGCTGCCATGCTATTCATGAGGACAAAGAAAACGAGGTTGTGTGGATAGAGGTAAACAAAGAGGCAGAAATTACAAGGTAGATACTATTCTGTAATGATATTTTGTCTAAAAATATAAACAAAGCAACCGCTATTACAAAATAAAGTTGCCTAATAAGTCACTGCATCATCGAGAATCACATTTTATGGGAAACGGAAGCATGTTAACTTTTACATCCTGCTTTGGAATTTTACAAACTGATCAGATATTGGACAATAAGACAAGTGAGTTCAGCTCAACACAACTTACGCTTTTCCCTCATGTGGATCTTCCTCCCGCCCCTGAAAAATATGAGAAACAAACATCTGTTAAGAGACCAACTCTAAAGGACCAATGACTGAAGTCTTTGTGATGTCTATGGAATGCTGGGCTGTATATTCCTATTATGTCAAATCACTATCCTGGGTGCTATGTTAATGCCACTTTGGTATGATATATTCTAGTCACATCACATTGGTTGCCACTATTAATTTTGTCTTTATTGTCTTTGAAGTTTTGATACACATCTTCTAAAAACAGCCTTCACATCTTGTACTGTACTTACCACCTCCTCCACCAGATCCTCCACAATGAGGCCCTGCTCCTCTGTGCGTACATTGGTCACCCACATCCAGCCATCATCCAGTTCATTGTGAACAATAAACATGTCCCCTTTCAAGAAGCTGAAGATACAAGTTAGTCAAAAAGGGCATTAGGGAAAGCCATAACAGTGAGACATTGTAAATATTGGATGAAAAAAGTTAAAAAATAATAATAATAATAATAAGGTGTGTAAAACACACTGCAAATTGCTATGCATATGACACCATATTTCACTGTAACACTTTTGCTACGTCAAAGCACTCTCATATGGATGTTTAAAAAAATAACTGTCTATTTATTTAGTCCATTGTAATACCAGAGCATTACCAGCAGGTGTCTCCTCTGACTCATAACATTTGAGGTGAATATTCATGTCTATCTACTCCTTTAAGCCAGTGACTCCCTGGCAGACTCAGGGTTGAGGTTGACTTCAGACAGATGTTTATCTGAAATCAGGGATAGCTGGGATCATCACTAAGTTTTCCTACTGCATCTTAATGACAGGGACAAGACTGTTTTTTATTTAACAAGTGAGATGATGAGCTTTCCAGGCTGCTGTGAGGGGAAGAGCAGGCATGTGAAATCTTTTTAACCCCAGGAAAAAACATCAGGGCTTGTCTGTGTCTCAAAGATTACGGATCATATTTATGACAGTAGAAAGTGGCTGGTTGGATTAGAAAGTGTTATACCACAAGGAAAATCGTTTTTGTACAGTTACACACAGATACATACCTGATCTCATCAGTATCTGGCACTTTGGTGTATGGAAGTATGGCCCTGACTCTCCTCCTGTCTTCTACAGGCTGTGGAAACATGCACACAAAGTATAAAACTGTTATTCTTAGGCTTGACCTTCCAAAACCACATCCATGTTAATACTCCTAATTGTTGCACAAAATCAAGTAGTCTCCTACAACTCCCTTCGGGAGCTATCACAGTCGGCTACAAAAGCTAATTAGCATTAGTTTAAACTTTGCCTAAAACAGTTCTGAATACTGCTTGAAGGCAAAAACAAGAAGGGATAAGGAAGATGTAATAAAACATGCTCTTGTACATTGAACAAGTGGCTGAATAAAGGAATCAAGGTTAACTTGATAAGATAGATTTTTGCCACTCATCTTAAACCCTCAAAAATGAAATCAGGTACTTTTACTGGACATTTCAGGAGATTAGGTTTTGGTTTGCATACCTTACTGTTGATTCTCACCGTTTTTGCATGCATTTGACATGTTTAAAAAGTTCTGAATTTAGTTTTTGTTAGATCTCTGGGGAAAATTCTTTCGTTTTCTATTATTAACAGACCAAGAGACAAATCCACTAAGTATGGGTGATCCATTTCTGAAAACAAGAAGCTGCCAATTACATTTAGATTAAAATGCTACTATGTCTATTTTCGCTATATTGCAGTGTTATACCATTTGTACTGCACTTTTATACGGCCAAGATTTAAACGGCTTGTTGTTCAGAATTGTTTTTTTATTGGCAAAGATCTATAAAATGTGGAAAACAGAAAAATGTCTATTTTCAAAGATGCAAACCACAGTAATGATTCCAATAGAAAAAAAACAAGATGCCCTAACCTTACATTATTTATAGTCTTTAAAACAAAACCAAAAGAGAATTTTTAATATTGCAGAATTTCAGCTCAAATATAACACCCTTAACTTACTGGAAGTATGTCATGTCACACAAGCAATTAAATGAGTTTGGAATTGCAAAACATTGAAGGGGAGTGCTGCAAAATTTCAAAACATGCCAGAATTTAAAATCTACTTTTTACTCCCAGCCATGAAGTCAGTCTCACCTCTGGGGGTGCCACTGGCGATAGCAGTTTCTCTCCTTTTAGCAGGCAAGACACATAGCTGTAGTAACCAATCAGGTCTGATAGAGAAGAGAACCGCCGCCCACCAATGTAATAGTCCCCACACATGGCGATTATCCTGTTGAGGGAAGACACAACAACTATAAAAGACAGCACAGTTATTTTTAAATACAGTCTAACTGCTGGCCATTGAAGGAAATAGAAAACGTTCAACTTTGATTCATTTGATAATGACATGATCTATCTGGACTGCGTCAACGTTGTTTTTTATCAGTGCTTCTTCAAAGCAGATGACCCACAGCACATATAAACTAAGATATAAAATAAGACTAAGCAGTGGAACTACAATCCTTAAATGTCTGAAAATAGTAAATACATATCTAAAGAGGATTTCAGACAGTGAGAGAAAGAGATGGATAGAGGCTGTCCTGTTGAATCAAACCAACACTGAAATGCCATTTACATTTTGGGACTGAAAATCACTACAGTGAATGAATGCAATGGTATGATAAAAGTACTGTTCCAAACCATATCCCATTTCAGAGCCACTAATCCTAATTCTCTGTTCATCAGTTGAGTGGATGTCTGATGATAGTTTATAATAAATGCACTTGTGAGATTACTTATTTAATCTGTGCACAATCTAAGGACATCAACTGAATCAATTGAAGTGTAGGTGTCACACAATTAACCTTATGTTCATAATTCCCCTACAAAAGGGCTCCTTTGTTCCAGCATCAATGACATCATGGGTCCAAACCAATGTGAGTGAAGGAGATGAAGTCACTGTAACTTAATTAATGAAGTGCATTTTCTGGAGAGAACACAAATGTCCATGATTTCTCAAAGAATAAACCTTTTGGTTTTCTTTAGACTAAAATTAGGACTAAAAGGTCAAACATGAGCGGTTTACTTACAGGTTCATAAATAAACAAGCTTTAGAACATTTGAGAGAAATATGCGCTTATGCATAGAGGTGTTTTAATGACCACAATTGGTGCAATGGCCTACACACCCACATTATGTCCTCAAGTACTTACAGTTAGTATTAAATACACAAGGAATGTAGAAACCTGGGTGCCACCTGTGAATGCAAAATGTTATTCTCAGTAGCCTGCTTAATGATCAATAATAAATACTTCTACTTTATCACATCCCACCTTCAAGTGAGCCACTTTATATTAGTCAAAACAACTAAGTAGAAGATGTCACATTGTTTGCCCTTGATCACAAAGAGCATATGTTTACCAGTAATGTGTGTGCTGCATGATAAATGGGCCCTCATTCTGATGATAACATATCCATTGAAGGAGAGGACATATTGTAAGGCCTAATCTGTTTTGTTTTATTGACTATAAGGTTAGTAAATACCCCAAGGTATTGTTGCTAGACTGTTTTCTTTCTGTTTTATTTCAGGTCCACCCACACACAAAGGTTTTCTGTGTCACACAAACACACATAACACTTAGTCATTGGTTTCCCCAGACATCTAAGTGTGCAAGTTGATAGGAATAATGTCTGCATGCTGTTTGTTTGTATGATTGTTCCATAGGTTGATGTTGTCTACGAAGACATGGCATGGCACTGGAAAGCAAATGTCAAACCTAAATATTCTCCTTTCAGTATTTGCTCATCTCTGAGGTTAATCTTTCACTGCAGTGTCTGCGGCTCTCTGCCCTTTTGGGTAGCGGGTAATGAATAACTTCCTCTTTCCTTATCTGCTACTTTAGGGTGGCATGCTGCCTGCTTACTTTCAGATGTCATGTTTTGTTCTGTTTCACCTACTAAAGGGCTCTATAGAGAATAGAGGTGCAACAGTTTCTGTCGGACCAAACTATTCCAACTACTCCACCCACATTGCTCTCTCAGTTATAAAACATTAGCAATACCATGCTAGACAGGTTAGCTTTACTCTAATGTAGTTAATAATGGGTATGGTAAACACAATGACACATAGAGTTACTGTCCTATTTCATATAAATCCAAAATTGTGGAACATTTTGGCTTTAAAGCAAATTTTAGCAATGGAAAACAATAGATAAAAAATTGTTCATTGGACAAACCTTTGTGTTTGTATCAGCAAGTCAAGTCAGGTTAGTTAAGGTTACATCTCTTAAAATAGCTACTTCAAACATGCTAAATGCTTTGCAACGAGACCCCCTGAATGTGTCAATACAAAAACTTACTTACTTACTTACTTTTCCCTAAGGCATTTAAGTAGGCTCTTGTTGTAGATCAAGACTGGCCCTATCACAGAGATGACGTTATTTCTGCCTGTCGCATGTACTCTGTCTTACCTGAAATGGTTGACCACGTTGGTCACACTGAGGAAAGACAGGACAAAGGAACCGGGCCGGCGGTCACTCTCCCTGATGAGGTAGCTGCCAGGGTTCCGGGCCTGACGCAGCCGCTCCTCAGCAATGGTTCGGTCTAGCTTGCCATGGTACCACCTGAGACAGACAAAGAGTAACAATTTGATTACACATTTCTAAATACACCATAATTTCAACTGCTTGTTGGGCTGAATTTTGTGGCAGGTAGTGCTGGGCAAAATGGCTGAAAATGTTTACACAAAACATTCCATATCATGCTATAATAATGTTTATTACAATACACTAGTAGTACGCTATTTGACATTTCTGTTAAATGTTACATTTATCAAAATAAAATAAATACAATCAACAAGCTCATGATGTAAACATTATAGAGGAATAAGGCATGTTATTTATTCATTCAGAAAAATGTAGTCTAATAATACATAATAGCATCAAGAGAATGACAAAACTTTGAGGACACAGTTCTTCTCAGATCAAGACATATTTCTAATGATATAGCCTAGAACATTCTTTTGAGTTATTCACAGTCCAGTTTTATGAAATAATGATAAATAAAAAGTGGTTGCTGCAATCACAAATAATAATCTCAATCATAATAGAGATCTCAAGCACAGGTTTTCTGAGGTCATGTGTTCTACATTTCCAATTTATCCTTGAGAGCATATATAGTAATTATTTTCCTTTCAAAAAAGTTCTGTAAACTTGGTGACGGAAACACTCAAACAATCAAAAAAAATATTGATAGACTAACTGAAAATGAAATCCATATTAGATATAAAGCTATAAGGAATTGTACTAACTTATTTCAGGAGAGTACCACCCAGACAGAATCAGCAGTTCATGTATTCTTAAACAAATGGAAGTCCAAAACCTTTTTATTTTTTTGAGTTTTCAGCACACCATTAAAGGCTTGCTACTCTCTGAATTAAACAGAAGCCTCAGGAACAACACTGGTTAAAGTTTTAGCAGGTGAGGCTGAACTTTACTGGGCCTTGCCAGCCGGGGTAAAAAATTAACACGCTTTTCCAAAATTAGGCCACTGGGGCCTATCAAAGCGGAAGACAGTGACTGCAAAAAACATCCAGCTGAGAAAAGATGATTAAAGTGCTGCAGTAGTTTTTTTTTTTTTGTTTTTTTTTTTAAATAGAAGACCTACAGGGCTCCCATCCCGTTTAGGTCAGTAGAGGTCTCTACTTATACAGAAATTGCGGTGAAGTCTGCTACCATGGAGTAAGCTGGAGAAGGCTTGTAGAAGAGGGGAGAGTTAAGTGTCTGTGAGGGGGCTTTGGGTGATAAGAGAATTGAAGAGGGCGATTGAGAGCTGTTGGAGAGTAACGCCAAGCAGTCCGTAAAAGGCTTGGGAAGCTGGGGGAAATAACACTCAAGGAGAATGGAACATTGAAGAGGGAAAGGTCTGTGAGACAAAATAAGAATGGCAGAAAGTAGAGCTGGGCACACCATCCTACCCTATATAACCCTATATATATATAATGACATTAAAAGCCAAATAAAAGACATGTGACACAAACTCCTGCCACTAATCCTAAACCAGCCTAAGAAAGACCTGAGGTCTCAAAACCAAATTATCAAAACCACAACGTCTACAAAAACATTTTAATTCAACACTCAAATAGCCACAAAACAACATGAAAAACAGTGTGAGGACCACTTACTGTTTCCATTGCTTTAAGCCATTATAAACAACCAAACAGAGGGAGCAGCTAGTGTCAGGCCTGCAACTGGGAGACTGGCAAGACACAATACTGTATGGATCATGATGGACAGGAAGTCTTACCAGAACTAATTAAAGACATTTTTAGAGTGTGTGGTATATGACAGGTACACCCTCCTTAGATCCAGTCCTTACATCACCAATAAAAAAAAAAGAATTAAAAAAAAAGCAAACTCGACTGGGTTACATTTTTAGCCATGATATTAACATTTTGCAACAGAATTATGGCTGAAATAGCATTAGATTGATAGAATCATATGAACTGCTTAACCCAACATTTTTTAATCACCATTCTGCTAATTAACTGTAAAGAGAAAAAAATAAATCTGCCTCTAGCTGCAGATATGTAGTGTTGCACTGTGTCGCTCTGCCCTGTTCAGAGAACAACATTATTTTGTGGAGAGGCTAATCCTACATTTGTTGAGTCGTTGTTCTCATGAGACACTGTCATTGGCACAGACGTTTCAGAGTGATGAGAACAGCAATGTGAATGGCTAAGTATTTATTAATCACCCCAACCTCCAATCTAAATTCACCTTCAAGCTCCTTCATGATTCTGCAAATACATGAACCAAAATAGCAAGTACATGGGTATTGTGGTGCTTCCATAGGGAACTCTGAGGCCCTGTGATAGCATACACCAAAATAACTGAGCAAACAAACTTTAAAACATTTTGCTATATAAAAACAGGCACCCATCAACAACCAACAGCACCCACAAATAACAAAAAATGTAAGGGAAACACTTGGGTTTATATATATATATATATATATATATATATATATATATATATATATATATATACATATACATATACACACACACACACACACACACACACACACACACACACACAAGCAAATGTGCAAACTACAAATTCCCTGTGTTTTTGTCTCACCTCGGTTAAGGTAGACATGTTGTTATGGCTATACTTGTTGAACGTTTATAGATTGTCAAGCTTTTTTAATTCAAATTCATCCAGGTTTGCATGTCTGCATTAGGCAGTCTAATGAAACCATTAACATTAATGGGGGAACCAAGCCTAATTCCAGCCAAACTGTGGCTCAGTCTACTGTATTGACTACACTATAGGCCACTTGACAGTTCTTCAGCTTTTGTCATGCACTTCTATAGAAGGGAGCTATGCTAATACAGCAACATGTTCAAACTGATAAAACTCCCCACGGCTGTGCATTGTGCTGCCTGACAGCCTGCTGCTGCGGTTGGTTAGGCTGCAGTACGCATGTCCAAGAACTGCATCAGCTAGGCTGTTTTGGACTGTTTAAAGCTGACGATGAACACAATATATGCTTTCTATTAGTGTTGTCAGTTAAACGTGTTATTAACAGCGTTAACGCAAACCCATTTTAAGCGTGTCCATTTTTTATTGCGAGACTAACGTTCGTTTTGGCCTAACAAACTAAAGTTTTTTTCAAATGCTGTTGCAACAACTAGTATTGTAAAACTACAACACCACACCAGATCTAGCTTGACCGGAAACAAAACAACAGGCACACCACACACACTTGTTTGGGCTTGCGAGCCAGTGACGTTAAGTCGAGTGTGAGATGCCGAAATGGATGCCAATGAGATTCTGCTTGGAAAGATTACCTTTTAACAGTTGCCAAATGGTTCTATTGACAAGACCAAAGTGATCTGTGTGTTTTGTCGTTGTGAACGCAGCACGTCCAGTCTGAGGGCGTTTTAACACCGACAGCCTTTAGTTCGGTTGAATTGAACTAAAATTTGTTTGCCCGCTGGTGCAGCTTGTTTGGGCTGGTGAGAACGTGGCAATCAAACTCTGGTGGGCACCAAAAGCTGACCAAACAGGCGTACCGAGACCTGCTTGAAGAGGTGGTCCCGGTACGCTGTCAGACTCTGGAGTGGTTGTGGTGAGAACATGATCAAACCGCACCAGCTATACAACCTCCGCCAGCGTGAGCTGATGTCTCCTGTAGTCAGGTGTGTTCAGCAGTCTGTAATGCAGCAGAGCAGCAAACTGTAGCAGCTTGCAGTGTTTCTATCACACAATTGGACAGCGGTCAAGCTCGCCGTCCATCACTTGTATCTCCATAGTCAAACAAGCAGCTGTGGAAATTGCGGACAGAAGCCGGCAGAGCAGAGTAAAGTCTCGGTGACCAGAGCAGATGAAGTAACGTTTCTTGCAAAACAATGTCTGATAATTTCAATGAAATGAGCTGGTTTGACCACTAGATAAGAACACAGGCTAGATGTTTTTGCCTGATTTGTAATGATGCAATTTGGTACGCTTGGATTTGTCCAGGTGTGTAACCAAACCAAACTGACCAAAGGCAAACTGCTCCAAGTTCACTAACTCACCAACTGATTTAGATAGATAGATAGATAGATAGATATTTATTGATCCCAAAAAAATGGGAAATTACAGTGTTACAGCAGCACACAAAATATACATACATACAATATACATGAAATAATAATTATTATTATAACAAAATATAAGAATAAAATATAAGAATGTAAGAACAAATATTTAAGTATATACAAGATCGGAAAAAACTAAATGTGCAACTGTTTAAATATAAGTATGCTAAAAAAATGTAAATGGACCAAAGCAAACAAACTACAGGTGTGAAAAGGAAATACCTGAAATACCACTTGATAGCCAAGCACACAGCTAATGGGAATTGTCCACCGCCTTGTCAAAGTATTTCTTTCACCCTTTTACTGAAGAACAATGTTACATTGTGTGAGAGATTATTTGCTGCAAGTGAGAATTTTGTGCGTGTGAAATTGAACACTACAGTATGCCATATGCCAATGCTGTATTCAATAAAATCAAATAAAAACATTTGCACAAAGCAAGGTGACTTCTCCACGTTCATAAGAGCATTCAAATGAGAAAAAAATAGTGGGACAAAATTAAATCAAGGGTCGTTTCGGCGACTGTGGCTCAGTGATAGAGTGGTCGCCTGCCAATCGGAAGGTTGGGGGTTCGATCCCCGCCCCTGCAGTCATTGTCGAAGTGTCCTTGGGCAAGACACTGAACCCCGAGTTGCCCCCGGTGCTGCGCATCGGAGTGTGAATGTGTGTGAATGTTTATCTGATGAGCAGGTGGCATCTTGTACGGCAGCCCCGGCCACAGTGTGTGAATGTGTGTGAATGGTGAATGTTCCCTGTAGATGTAAAAGCGCTTTGAGCAGTTGTTAAGACTGGAAAAGCGCTATATAAATACAGCACATTTACATTTGGAATAGATAAAAATGTGTGATTAATTACAGGTAACTATGACATTAATGCAATTATATATTTCAATTGTTTGACAGCACTACTTTCTATAAAACCAAAAGAGCCGTCCACTATACAGTCCAACCGAGTCACAGAGGGGTAATATATGTGTGTTGACTTTAGTACAAGTTCAAGACTGTAGGGATCCAACACATTAGAAGGTAGAGGTGTGACATTTCCTAGACAATAGTTATTGCATCGACCTTGTCACTTTAATACTTTTAGTGCATTTCTATTTTTGGATTCTGAAAGCTGTTACTCATCTCCCCACCAACCAAACACACGTCTAAAATAGGCATGTTAACGACTGAAAACCGACAATAACAATTTTGAGACTTTTAATATATTAAAAACAATTTTGGCTAAGATATGCTCTGTGGACAGCTGCAGACTTGTGGACAGACAATGGCACGAACGCAAGCAGTTTCAGGAAAGTGGCTTCATGTCTCCACAACAATGCACAGAACACTGTGGGTGCACAACCTGTACAAGTCACCAACTGTCCACGGATGGCGGAAAGTATGCCTGAGTGTCCTGGATCGGTTAATTGGGACTTAACAAGGGTCGACAAGTTATCTAGCAAGCCTAAACCCATGGGTCACCACCAAAAGATAATTTTTTTTCAACCAAGAAGTTCTTGATTTAAACAAGAAATAATCAAACTAAGGTAAAACGTAGTGTCTGAACCTGACTGGCAATGCTACACTTAAACCACTGACTTAATGTTGAATGTTGAATTTTCCTCCAAATTGAAAATCTATCTATACATCGAGGAAAATCTGTGCGTGTTTCTACACATGCGCAGTACTGCAGAGGGGGCGGGGATTGGTTACTTCCCTACAAGGCCCGTTGATTGCAGGTCACCGGCTACTGGTGTCATGCCAAAAACTGATGCCGTCTACCCTACATGCAAATTATGAAATGGGGAACACTCTGGCTCTCTAGATGAGCAGCTGAACTGCAACTGATTAAGCCACGCTGCATTATACGATATGTTCAGGGCGTTTTAAAAAAACATTCACTACTAGGCGCTTCACCTATGCCGTATGGTAAAACTACCTGTGACTACACCGTACAGTCAAAAGAGAGGCATTATCAGCACAATGTACTTTAAGGTGGATATTTTAACTCTAATATAATACTGGATAGTTTAATGATCATATTTTGTTCATATTTTGTGAAACGTTCTGTCAGGTAAATGTAGTAGTGCAATGTTTTTACTCTGAAATACAAGTACACAGCAATTCAGTAGGCCTACAGTTGCATTGGGGTCCTTCTGTAAGTTATTTCACAGTACAGTGGTTCTGGAGAAAGCTGTAACCAGCGACACAGGAGGCCATGCAATCAACCAATTCCAGACAGGCATGTTTTGAATTGGCACTGCACCAGTACATCTAAAAAGGTGTTAATAGTATTGGTGGCCTTGCAATTGGCTCCTAAAAATGACATTGACAATGCCTTTGATGCATGATGGAGGCGTTTTTAACTGGGCACGGTTGAATGGGGACTCGCTGACCTCTGTACACAAGTCAACAATACAGGGACTACTCCAGCAGAAGACTCTCCATTTCGAATGTTTTTCGACCATAAAAATTCCAAGCCACTTATTCCAAGTGTGGATGAAAAAGGATATTTGTTTGCATTATACATTTGAGCCAGGACCCAATACAAAATGTTTTAGAGTAGGATGCAGGGGAGCTCCACTATTGGTGTTTTATGGAGCTCAGCAAGAGGTGAGTTTTCAAAATACATGATAAACGGCAGAGACAATATATTTGTTTGTCACCTACCATATGTTTTACTGTTATAGACATGTGACAATATAATCCTTAGATTAGTGAATCCTGCTTTTACTCTATGCATTAAATATAGACAGAGTGAAATACAGACCTTTTTATTTGGGTTGTTGAATCAAGCAGGCGGCACATAAACTGCATAACCCAGTCTTGTTTGTTGAGTATATTTCAATCCAGTATTGATTATCAGTATTCTGCACAAACAAACTTTTGACTGGTTTGCATTACTGTACTTTTGTTTTGACTTGCTGTAAATTGCACCAGAAAAATTTATTTATAGCTATGGTGTTCCTCTTTTACTTTACCGCTGTATTATAGGTTTTCTGCGTTGTAACACAACCATCTGGATTTGTTGTTGTACAGCATCATCTGCATTTTTTAAGCAGCCTGGTTGATTAATTTACTATACACACACACACACACACACACACACACACCTTTGTCTGCATCTATTGGTATTTTACATTTTGTGAAACTTTGTACTATAAAAACACTTATTTACAGATTTGGAAACAGAAATTTATCAACTGTTACAGCAGTTTCACATATATGAGCATTAATACTAAATTCTTTAATTGCACTGTCCATGTTGACATGTGATGTCAGTGAGAATAAAAGGCAGAAAGGGTGTTATGATAAACAGGATCTGAGCATAAGCCATGACAGCGGTGATTGGATACAGAACTACTATCAGCTTGAGGAATGTCCTGTCATGTCAGTACATGAACAGTGAATAGTACATGGACGTCCTGGTTCTCTCTTCTATGTATTCTTTCCAGTTCGGGAGGGTTTGCATGGGGGAAGGTTCTGAATCTAAGAAGGTTGCAATATGTGTTAAAGGTCCCATGACATTGTGCTTTTTGGATGCTTTTATATATGTCTTAGTGGTCCCCTAATACTGTATCTGAAGTCTCTTTCCCAAAATTCAGCCTTGGTGCAGAATTACAGCTACTAGAGCCAGTCCCACAATGAGCTTTCCTTAGGACGTACCATGTCTGTGTCTGTAGTATGAGGAGGAGGGAGGAAGGGGAGGTGGAGGCTGGGGGTGTGTCCTTGACCAATGGCGTTTTTCCACTGCTGGTAAATGCTCGACTCATTCTGCGTCCGTTTTTCATTGCAGATTACGTAACGCCTTAGCGTGGCTGATCACCATAGCTACGCGGGTTGATGTAATTTTCAACGCAACACAACAGCACGTCGGCTACCTGCCACAGCCAGAAGAAATGGTTTGTTTCAAAAGAAGATAAAGGAAGCAAGAAAAATCACCATTTAAAAAAATAGGAGTTTGGGAATTCCTACTGTGTTCAGACGTCGACATCACTATTGTTCGGCAACACTGATAAGTTAAGTTTCCTGGTAACGTTAGCTAACATTTGCATGTGTAAGTATTCTGCAGGTTTCCAGGTTACCTGTTGATATCGCCTCAGATCGCTTGGAACCTTGACTGAGGTAGTACTAAAAACCGTACCTGGTAGCAGGTCCCGCGGACTTTTTTTTCGCCTACAAATCGTATCCTACAGACTTAAAAAAAAAGTAAAAAAAAAACAAAAAAAAAAACTTTGTTTGGTACAGATCCACACAAAAATCATACTACAATCATTTTCATTTTTTAAATGTTATTTTTCAATGAAAAGCTTGTTGCTCAATAGCAAATTTCAATACCTAAGGAGTATATTGCTCTCTACCAAGATTTATTAACACTGATGATTGTCTGTCTTCCCATCATAGAGGCATTCAGGAAAACTATGTTATGCCAACTATGTTACGCACAGAGACAAGGCTTACGTGTGTGTGTGTGTAAGTGTGTAAGTGTGTGAGTATTTTGGCAGTGCTTGTCACATAACTGTAAGGGAGCTAAAAAAAATAAAAGATGTGTACTGTAATGTAATGTTGTAATTTCTTTTAGCCCTACCTAACTACCTATTAATGACACCATCACGCCAAAATTCAAATTACTGGGGGGAGTGAGACAAAGGAAGTCAACAACAATGCCATCGTTCACCAGTCCAATGCCCACATACTGAGGCTCACTTCACACAAAACACCCACTTAGTCAGTTCATTATGAGACAAGCGCTAAAGACAATCCTTTCAGCTGTTCCTGTGAGCAAACAAGTTACTAGGTTAAGTCATATGCATAGTTCAGCTACTTGTGTCATGCTGTCACAAACAATATCACTGAGCATGCACACTGCGGAAATTGAACAAGCCTAGAGAGCTTGGGCAAGATGCCAAAATATAGGGCTTAGGCTCCAGCAAGCAGAGCAGCATGATTTACTGTGTATATAATCCTTCTGGCTATATTTTAAGGTTGAATGCCTTAAAAATATTGCATTGCAAAATCTCTGACAAGACAGGGGTGACATAGGCTACCGTTTGCAGAGCCTGTGGTGTTGAGCTAAACAAACCTTCTGTGGTTATCTCACAGTTTATAGCTTTAGATTTGGATTGAACAGCCTGTGGCGTACACAAAGTGAACAGTGTAGTTTTGTTCTTCCAATTGGGATGAGATATTTAAGTTCAAGAATCAATCCACAATTGCCAGATAAACTGCACAAAGATCACCAAAGTGAATACTTAGCAAAAAAGAATATAATACTGTTCTGAGAAAGAAAGAACTATTCTAAAATTGATTAAATTAATAAAGTAAATTACTTTACTTCCAATTCCAATTCAACTTTATTGTCATTGCACTGTCACAAGTACAAGCAACGAAATGTGATTTACATCTATCCAGAATTGCTATATACTTGGATATATATGTATATTTCTAAAATTGTAATGTTGTTTTATTTAAAAGATAAAATTACAGCCTAATTTGTGCTTTAACTGCAGTAACTAATATGTGAAGGCATAAGATGCATGTATGTAATTGATGTTTTAATTAAATAGGCAACAGCTGCTGGATACAGAAATGTCTAATACAGCAATATAAATAAGCTCTCGGCTAAATAGCATACGCTGCACGCATTGCTTGGGTCATTATTGTGCACCCAACTCATGATTAGGGTGTTTTAGACAGCACTTAAAGAAAGCAATACTCGCATAAGTATGTTGTATACCCCTAAGAGGTATTACGCAATGACTTAAATGTATAAATGGATTAAGAGAATTGATAACATCATTCAACATTTAAATTCTCTGGGCAAAGGGCGTCATCCCAAGGTGGAATCATTGCTAAAATTAGTGCAGACGTTCAGGCAATGACAAGCTATGGTTTGAATAGAACACCAAGTCTTCGGACATTTATGTGCTCAAAATGAGGACACTGCATACTCCGCTGAGCAAAATCATTCAAGCATAACTATTTTTAAAAAGTAATAACCAGGGTATATTGGGTAGGACTTAACCCTTGAATAAGCCTTGGTTAATCGTAGGGATAGACCCGATTCTCAGGCTGTCTTTGACAGTTCGGTGTCTGTCCCTCTGCTTCGGTTTCACTCACCACTGAGTCTGACTTAATGTCCCGCCCACAACACTATCTGACTATCTTTAACTGTGTATTATGTTGAGAGTTTCTGATTTATTAATTACTTAAATTATCTAAACTAGGTTTTGTGTTGGAGTTTGTAAGATTCTAAAATCTTAATTTTGACCTAAAGATTTTCATTTTTCACTGTTAATGTAGATTGGTTCCAAATTTCGGATTTCGGTATCGACCTTGAAGAGCCAAAATTGGTCGATCCATTGTTAATGGATAACTGAAGCAGCTGTGCATTATGCATTTTTTAAAGTAGGCCTACTGTAAATATACAAAGTATCATTGGAAATTACAGGTAAACAAAGATTCTACTATTTGTGCCCCTTCACTTTATGTACAGCTTTATTGTTACCACATTCTAGAAAAATCGGACAAACTGTGTTCTTTGTGTTTGCTGGAGCCTCATCTCCAGGGGCAACGAGACAGGACAGACACAGATTGCTGTGACTTGAGTGAGTTAGACCTTGTTTCTCTGTAGGTCTCTGTCAGTCTGTCTCTCATTAAGCTCTTTTGTGAACTCTTTCGCTCCAGCTCATGTCTTTCTTCTTCATCTTCTGTCTTGATGGATGCAGCTGAACTCAAACATCTCCACAGACATACTGTCAGCCCTCATAAGTATCAAAAGGAATGAAACATTACATTACTGTTGATTAGCTATGCACCTCAGTGAAGCTGCCCTCTTTCTGTAGGGGGTACTGAGTACATGTTTTCTACAAACAAATCAAATGCCCAGTAAACACTACTGCACTAACATGTTTCAATAGAGACAATATACTCAATAAGGTTGTCTTGGCCTCATGCATTACCATGTAGTTACACATACAGTATGTACACATAATATGACCTTTCCTGACTTCCATGTGCCAGGTCTGTGAAATATGTGATTAGACAACATTGGCATTATTGGCAGTATACCATTATATAATATTATAGGTGTTTGTTTATCCAGTTAACACTTTTCCAAGCAAAACCTTAAGGACACACAAATATCTATGGTAGATCCCTTGTGATATTAAAACTGAAAAGTCAAAAGATCACAGTTGGCTTAAAGATCTCACATTTAAGAAAGTCCCCTGCATAATATAAAATGAATAAACTGCACACACATAATCACCGATTTTCCGTTTTAACAAACACTATTTTAACAACTACAAGGAAATTGGAATCCTGAAATAATAAAAGAAAACAGTTGACAAACAGGAGTTGTCAGCTGTCTCTACCAGCCCATTGTTGGGGACGCGAGGTTAGAGTTGCAGGGTTTTTTGATGCCCCACTTACGCCGAGTTCGCCCTCTGCTGCATCTCCCTCCTGTGTCCCGTGGTTTCACAAGGTGCACCGACTCCACTGATAATGCTGCTGGCCAGGCAAAAACTGTGAGCTCCGAGGTAGAAAGCAGAGCAAAGGTAGCTCTAAATCCATACAAGACATGATGATGTGACCCTGCTGTCGACCGGATACAGTCATCTCCAGTCACTAAAGGCAAAAAGCAACATATATGGAGGTAGGATGAACAGTCAGAGATGTAGACTGACACTCCACAAGCATTTAGTTGTGCTAACTAATCTGAGGAAAATTGAAGTACCATGTCTGGTTCCATCAGCCTTTAGACACTGTTCTTATGAAGTTTCTTTCAGAAACTGAGGCAAATTAGTCCTGTCGTCTTTGCTCCCACTTTATCCTGCTCTGACTTTCTCTTACCCTCCCCTCTTTCTCTCTCATAAAGTCACGCATCACGAGCATGCTGCCTATTGGTTTTTGAAGCAGTGGGACAGCAAGGGTAGGGAGTGGCATCTAACTGTATGAATACACATAGATGTGCTGGCCATGAACAAGGGCTGCACGATTATGGCCAAAATGATAATCACGATTGTTTTGATCAATATTGAGATCACGATTAATTATCACGATTATTTGTTGATTTTAACCAAAACAAATTGTATAGTCACATAGGCTATTTATAACTGCTTTCACATCCATATTATGCTACATATTTCTGTCTTAAGTTGTATGTTATAAATATATATACAGCTGCAACACATGTAAATGAAGATTAGCTAGCTGAAATGAATAGACTGTGATGTATTTTTTTAATTTTTTTATGTATCTCTGAAAAAAAACTCCTTCACTTGTTTTCAACAATTACTGATTAAAAGAGCACGGGAGAGAGAGGGAGTGCGATGGCGTATATGCTACTCCCAGAGTGACAGCGGACTCATTATGAATGGGTCCAGCACGGGTCAAATGGCGGGTCAGCAGAGTTACACACGTCGTCTGCATTGTCACTGCGCTGCATTTTATGAACTATGATATTCAGAATCAGAAATCCGAATACTGAAGTAGAACTTAAGTAAAAATGCATTCAATACCTTCTTCTGTGTTTTTTGCCGTGGCGGCCGCAATAGCAGAGTTACCAGCGAAAACACTGGTACAAATACAGGTTTGCCTCTCATGCTTAACAATATACCGCTGTGTTAATAACAATTAAAACTGTGGACAAATGTCAGACGTGTGCACCGGCGGCCGCTCTGTCTCTCCATGTTGCAGAGGAGTTGTGTGTGAGTTAATAGGGGCGGGGCTGCACAGAGAGTGGGAGGAGAGATCCAAACACAGGCACGGCTTTACAGAAGAAATGAGTCATGTAACGCAAAATTAAACCAAATTGATATAAAAACATTGCTTCGTTTGTGGAGAGGCAGCGGATGCAAGGACATCAGCACCAGTGCAACATAGAGGAAAAATGTTAGTCGCACCCTAGAGCCCTGTGAGCTAACAGACACTAACTTCCACTGGTCACTGCTGTGTCTGAAAAACAACACAGACGGAACAAAATGTTGCGTTTACTAGTAAACTACCACCTTGTGACCAACGTATGACTGACTGGTATCTGTTGTGGAATTTTCCTACAAGTTACTCTATCCTCCGTGACTGTCTCCAGACCTTTTCTAGCCTTAGTGAGTACTAGTTTTAATGTAAACACCGTATGGGTTTATGTACTAACCACCCAGCCAAACAACTATTACATAAACTGTTGTCCCTTAAACATTTACTCATATTTGTGTGCTCAGGTTTCCACAATGGAGCTGCGGAGGCCTGACAGCAGCTGTGAATTGGCTTTCTTTTGCTTTGAACATGATGGACTGCCACAGCTTGTTGCCTATGGTGAGGGCATGAGAATGACAGCATGCAGGGGCAGACTTAAAATGTAGAGATAGAGAGATGGAAAAGGCCCATCCATGTACATCTCGGCTTTCCTGCTGTGAATCAGCCTCTCTGAATACCATCATTACATCAGTTATAATAGGCTTCACTTTCATCTACCCATACAATATTTCTCCTGTGCTTCTGATTTCTACAAATAAGGACATCCAGTTAAGAACACTTACTCTCTTACTGCAGAATTAAAGCCATCATTTCTTGTCAAAGTTAATGTGGAGTAACTTATACAAACCTTCACAAGACAAACCCGAGATCTCAATAAAATGGAAACATGGCTGCTCTTTTGTACAAGTAACAATATACTGACACCACTATTAAAAGGAACACCTTTTTTATACTTTGATAGGAAAGCATATAATCTGGTACTTAAAAATTAAACTGGCACTGTAAAATGTTCTATGCAAATTATCCAATTTATTATTCAGCACACCTAACTAATGTGAAAAGTCATTCCAATCTAGGTATTGTCAAATACAACTGAAATGCTTCTGAGGATCCTGTTAAGCCCACAATGAGTGGCTCAACAGTCTTGAAAACAGGATGTAGGAGAGAAAAGGCAGGGCAGTGTGGGTATTAGAAGGGCATGACAGGACGTTGCGTAATACATTGAAAATGCATGGAAACCATAGGCTTTGCCTTATCAATGCACAGCTAAGAGTTTACACTAATAAAAGTGGGACTGGTAATACAATCAATGGGTCTTGTAAACCACCCCTAAGCATGTTCATCGTTTGCTATAAAGCCGGAGGACTGAGGTGGAATGTTGTGCGACAAGATGCTTACATAGTTCCATAGAAGTTGTAACTTTCCAGCGAGGAGTGTTACAGTCATTTCAACAATCTACGGCAGGAATTTACAGGGTTAATACTAAATGCTGGGCTCACCATTCATCAAAACTGTGTAATGACTGATCCAATCCCATTAATAAGACCATGCTTTGTTATAAAAGTGCTGTAACATTTTTGGCGAGTGAGAACAATCTCCATTAGGGAATAACCTTGTTAAGAAATGTGACATGATCCTTCTGTCACATAGCTCTCTGCCTCCCTACACAAAGGGCAATTAGGCAGTGTGGGTACTCAATTAACCCTCAGTTACAGATATGTTTCCACAGCTAACTGCTAAACTCTTTCACAAAGCCACTGATCTTCAAATCCAACCTTTCTTTCCCCTTTTTCTCCTTCCTCCTACCACCACCTCCTCGGGGAAACCCTTTAGGATTTAAAATCCTTGTTAATCTTCGTGGAAACTTAAAATCCACCACTCATTTCCCAACGTGCTGTTTGTTTAAGCTCATCCACTGGCCCAGAGGTTTTTAATGGCAACAGGAACGCACACTGTTAGAGCCACCTGACGTCTTCACTCTTGCCTCTTTGCTAACCTATCATCATTGTGAAATTCTTATGACATTGCTGCAGTCATTGTTTATGAATGACACACTGTTGTATTGAGGTGTGAATGAATGGGGCTGCTGTTTGTCAACCTCTCACGCTCACGAACATTTTCAATCACCAGCACTCTGCAAATGTGCCAAGTTAAGCTTTCACAGTCACTGTGCAACACACAGTGGGACCACTTCCAACGATGTGGAAGTTTTCCACTATCACTCTTCCAACATGCACTTTGCAGGCTGCTAACATAACTCAAAGGAATACAAGATCAGTCAAAGTCCGATTACAGAAGGCATTCACAGATAGCTACACAGCTGAAGGGACAGCGTGAAATTCAGAATCATTCAGGGTAGCAAGCTGTGAATGTAACACCCATTGTTGCCAATGGTAGATTTGCCACTGGCATATGCTTGTAGGTGCACCATGAAAGAAAAGTCCATCACTAAACATAGATTTGACATTCACATACATAATGTGACACTAAGCCTGTCGCAATAAATCAATTAATCGCGTGATAACTAAAAATGAGGTTGATACTACCACAGAGTGTTGCAAAAGAGCCGTGTGAGGAGGAAACGCTAGTTGAAAGTTGGAGAAATAAAAAAAGACAAACGCGACAGCTGCAGTGTGGGAGCACTCTGGACTCAAACCAAATGACCATTATGAACCACCTAACCTGAGCGAGTTAGTATGTCGCATTTGTTGTAAAACAGTCACAACTAAACTCTGCAATACAACAAACATGCATATGCACCTAAAACACAATCATCCGGTGCCGTTATCCGAGCTGGGAAAAAAAAAAATACAACAGATGGGCCATCTCCGGCTTTCCAACGTAACACAATCACTATGGCGTTGAGTTGACAAACAGGGTGGTGCAAAATGGTGTGCACTCAAGGACAGTGTAGTTTGCTTGATTGCTAAAGAGATGCTGCCCTTTAGTATTGTTGAAAAGCCAGCATTTCAATGAATGCACGCTCTCTCTCTATCCCTCGTCCTTGGTGCACACCCTGCTGTGGACATAGACTGCAATTCACTTTTGCTTTATTTGACCAAAGCTTTATGCTGGAGAAATTATTTTTAAAAAATCTTTTTGCATATGGCTTCTCTTGGGGCATCTGCTTTATCTCTTTGGCACTCCTTATCCTGAGCCTGATGTTTAATATTTTTTTCAAGTGCAATTTTATTTACATCCATTTTATTTGATTTGGTTGTGCCTGGTTTCTAATTTCCTTTTACCGTCCAGCAAAATTTGTTATCGTGACAGGCCTATGTGACACAAGTCAATTTGATTTTATGACATAATAATGTTTTTTCACAACACCAATAGGGAAATTGCAGGCAAATAATAACCAGAAACTTTAAAGAAATGCGGTCCAGCTTTCTGAGGCCTTCACCACCACTACAGGCAATTCACCAAAACCACAATCCCAATATAGAGGAACGGCTTGTGTTGCGCATGTTTCTTGCACAACGCGGTGTGAGTAAAGCACCTCAGAGTGGGCAAGAGTGAGTAGATTCATTTAGACTCCCACCAGCGGGTAAAATAATGTATGTTAGTGAATGTTGTAGATACATTTTTGACCACAAGACTATCATTGTGAAACAAATAAGACCAAAGAAAATTAATGCCATTCATGCACAAGTGACAACTGTTCCACTGCCTCGCTGGCAACCCTGCAAATTGATAAACAGGAATCCAAGTGCAAAGACATGAAGAAGTCTGTATTGGCAAAACTACTTCTTCCACAGTAGTAATATATGTAAGAACTCGGAATCAATTGCTGTCAATTCCATTTAGGGTTGTTAATTACCAGTACAGGCAAGACTGATGAAATGCTGGCCTTCCCATCCTTTGTATTTTGACAGAGAGATATAGGGTGGCTTCTAAAATAAGAGCTGAATCCACACTCCAGGCCCAGACACTTCCATATCTTACAGTATGAGGGCCAGAAATGACAAAGCTCAGCAGTTCCCTAATGAGACTCTAACAAATGGGAGGGCCGTATTTAGGTCATTACAACACACCCACACACATTTGCACATGTGCTTTTGTGCATACCTGACAAATTCATAAAAATGCCTATAAATGTATCCCATGCATCCATTATCTGTAAATGCTTATCATTTACAATGTCAGGGGGCCTGGAACAGATCCCAGCTGACATTGGACAAGAAAAAATGCACATAATTAGAGATGCATGCATCTCTTAAATACTATGCAGAGGATGCATTTTCCATGCTGAAATTTAAAAAAGGTTAACATATAGACTACTCTGTAATATGCTTGTGTTACTTAAACTAAACATACGGTAATATTATATTTCTCACGCATGATGTCCATTAAGTCCAAGGACTCAACATTATTTCTCCACACCCATCTCTATTTACCATGTAGGACACAATACTTAATTGGCCTACTATTACAGTGACATAACAACAGGTGTTTTATGGTGCAGCACCAACCACAAGTCAGCCAAAAAGAATTGATAACTTACTCTATATTACAAATCGGGCAATTGCTGGTTAATGAATGATAAATAGCCATTTGTATAATTAAGATGAACAAAGTTGCCTCCCCTGAATACTAAGTCTATCCATAGAGGTGTTCCCAGCAGTTCAAGCTGAACTTGTGAGCAGAACAGAGGCTGTGATGCAGGTATGACAACTGTTTTTGACACAACAGAAAAGGCACAAAAAGACGTTGCTTCCATCATGCACTGACCCCACTCAGACTGAAGTAAGTGCTTGTCACCATAACTCTTCATCAAACCAATTCATTTAAGCTGCTTCCTCTCATTTTCCCCTCAGGGAAAAACTAATCTGCTGATGTTTTCCCCCCATATGAAACAAATCAGATGATTTATTTATGGTAAAAAGACTGCCCGAATAACCCATACTTGGTAGATATGCTCATATTCTTTAACAATAACCAGGAGGATTTAAGGAGACTGCATAACCATTTTACTCTTACACAGGCACTAAATTGTGTCTACATTTTGCTACAAAATGCACTTCTGTACAGTCAATACACTCTCGCACTCAATGTGTCATCAAATTGAACATTCTGCTACTAATTTGACTCGATCTGAGTAGTTTTGATTTGATTTATTGGGCTCTCCATTAGCTGGGGATACTAATAGTTTTGATTCTTCCAACAACCATAACAACTTCTTAAATGTTAAAAACATACACAGAAGGTAACAGGTCTTTTTAAATTGTGTTGCTTATTTATTATACAAATCCACAGTGTACTGACTAATGATTGTGGGATGTACTGTGAATGTAATTCCAAAGTGATGACAGCTTTGAGTAGCACAAGTCACTATTGAACCTGCAGGAGTAAACAAACCAAATTCAGACCTGTGACAAGTGCATGATAGCAGGAAGGAAGTGAACCCAACAAAAAGTACAGGATGCTTGAAAAAAATAATTTTTTAGGTGTCAATGAACAAGACATAATTTTCGATGGCAGTATACTTACTGGTTCGTGGGCGGTGCAGAGAGGGGGAACACCACCTCTTCTTCCTCGATTTCCGGTCCATCCTGCATGTCGCTTTCATCCATAGTGCCACCAAGCACCACGCCGCCTGGAGGGGGAGGAGGTGGTGGCAATGGGGGGAAGTCAGTGGGCCCATCTGGGCCTGTTGATGTGGGTGAAATCCGACTAGCTGGACCCTCCGAAGTAGGAGAACTGCAAATGCCGCCCACGGTCCCTGAGCTTGTTCCTTGGGAAACTGAATGTCCACCTCCTGCTCCGCCACTCCCTGTTGCAGAAAGCACTGGTCTGGTCAAATCCCCACTAGATATGGCGTAGTTGATACTCATTTCGGGAAGTGAGTCCGGAAAGGTGTTTAAATGTTGGCGGAGGGCTGGTGCTGGTCCTTGTCCCATATCAGTGACTCGCATACTGCCCGGCTTGGGATAGTAGGGGAAAGGGGCTGTCTCCGGGCCTCCTCCGCCTGCCACCCCTGTCCCTGTCGTGACCGAGCCCGTATCCTCACTGCTGACCTCCGTAGCCATCATATTAGGACAATATGTAGAGGGGGGAAAGTCCAGAAGGGAACCTGCCCTTCCCCTCTGTTCTTACAATACTCCTTCAGTGTTTGGGCTCTGGGGAAACAACACCAAAAGTTTCTCAAAACGCGTTTAGCTAGCCAGCTAACATTAGCCGACAAGCTAACTTAGCTCACTTGGCTGCACTAGCAGGCGTTAGCTTTACCTCGCATTCGCTGGCTGCAAGAAAGCCAAGCTAATGCTAGCGGGATGGCTAGCAGCGTCGAGACACTTGATGAGTTCTTGCTTGCTATGTCTTCATTGTTTCCTGAGTTTAAAGTTCACACATAAACGATATATTGAAACAAACATTTAAAATAATTAAAATAGAATACAAATTTACCAATATTTCCTGTTATTTTGTCAAGACTTCACCCTCGGCACCAGGCAGACCACTTGTCCGGGAGTGTTGTTTTATTGTCACTGTTGTGTGTAACCCCCGTATTTTTTCCAGTGTTGTTGTTTTCTTTCCTTTTGAGTTTCCAGACGTGTCGTGTAGACTCCACTAACGACCAAGCCGTATCGGCTAAATCCCCGGAACGGTATGTTGTTTTGTGTGAACTATCATGTCGTAAAGCCAGGTAAATTATTCTTGCGTATACAAGCTAAGTTCGGCTTTATTTCTGTGTTTCAGGGCTGGTGGCTTGCCCACCGCTGCCTGCGCTGCTCTTTCTCCCCTCCCTCTCCCACTCCTCTCCAGTCACAGAGCAGACACAGCCAAGTGAACACAGAGCGGCACTGGTTCAATCCATGTCATCTTCAATCAGTGCCCTAAAAAATGGGACTAAATGTATCATAATTGATATCAAGATATATTAAAGGTGACCCCCATTAAGGTATATGAAATGTGATGGTGTCACAATTATTTAAAATACAGTTTGATATTACTTTTTTTATTTTTCATTTGGCAAATAGTAGGTAGAAAACAGACCTAGAGCTGATGGGCTTTCAGACATAGCACACTTGTCAAACCATGCTTCTGGACTACTTGCAAATTTTCCTATTTGTCTGTATAAACTAGGCTACCTACTCACGATGAATTTGGACACCTTTGATTAGTTGTTTTGAGGCAATCAAACAAACTGTTACTCTTTTTCCACTTTTTGGTTGTCTGATTACTATATCATGAACAGAGAAAAATAATTAGACTAGCGTAGCAACAGGATTGCAATCTTAGAGTTTTTTAATGATTGTTCCTCTTTCTCTGCTTAAATTCAAGAATTCTTCCTTTTGGACAATGTACGTAAAGTTTTGTTAATAGTTTTTAGCTTGATTGTGTATTCCATTTCAATGTAACTCATATTTTGCCTTTGCATTCTGTTAGACTGGCATACAGAGTGGTTTCATACAATTTATTCAGAAAGTATAAGGACAGTAATAGCTTTTCTATTGTTTGGAATGCCACCTTTGTGTTAGAAGAACACTGTGTGACTGTATCTATTTTTATACTGTCACAAACCGGCTCAACACGTGACAAAGAGGAGAGACAACCCAGGTTAAAATGCTAATTAATTGTTTATTGTAAAATAAACAAGATACCTATTAACAAAACAATTATGACTTGTGTGAAATCAATGGTAACAGAAACAGTGTGGGGGGTTAGTGGGTGAGTGAAAGATGTGTGGATAAAGGACGACAGCAACAGAAGAGGTGAAACAAACCCAAACCAAGAGGTGTGGAGCCAAGGAAAAGGAGAAGGCAGAGAGCGAACAATGAGACATGACTTGTGCTGCTTTCCAGGCAACCCGTAACTCGTGTTTTCACAACCTTTTACCTGTGAAAGTGCCCTGAAATAGCAGTCAAACCTGTAACTTACTAAACGTGAACTCGTACCAGATCGTTGTACTCCTAGTTTTGATGGCACACACACATAAACAACAATGTTGACCCCTGTTGATTCTGTACAGACGTCGGTGATTAACTGTTAGAAATGGAAATAAACAAGCAACGTTAAGTAATTCCGCACATTGCAATCAAAACAATACACATATGATTGTGTACTACTATAGGTTGTGTTTATTAAATGAAGCCCAAAATATGTTGCAGACGAGAAAGCACTAGTATCAGCTAACGCTAGCTAACGTGAACAGTATGTAGCCGCTATCTAGCTAGAATTATAAACGCAACACTTTTGTTTTTGCCCACATTTTTCATGAGCTGAACTTAAAAACTTAAGACTTTTTCTATGTAAACAAAAACATATTTCTCTCAAATAATGTTCACAAATCTGTCTAAATCTGTGTAAGTGAGCACTTCTCCTTTGCCGAGATAATCCATCCACCTCACAGGTGTGGCATATCAAGATGCTGATTAGACAGCATGATTACTGCACAGGTGTGCCTTAGGCTGGCCACAATAAAAGGCCACTTTAAACTGTGCCATTTTATCACACAGCACAATGACACAAATGTAAAGTTTTGAGGGAGCGTGCAATTGGCATGCTGACTGCAGGACTGTCCACCAGAGCTGTAAGCTGAATTTGGCAGTACATCCAACCAATCACATCCAATTGGTTTACATAACCAAAGAATTTGTGCACAAACGGTCAGAAACCGTCTCAGGGAAGCTCATCTGCGTCTTCGTCCTCATCGGGGTCTCACCCTGACTGCAGTTTGTGGTCATAACCTACTTGACTGGCCAAATGGTCACATTCTGGCACTTTTGAGAGGTGTTCTCTTCACGGATGAATCCCGTTTTACATTGTACAGGGCGGGTGGCAGGCAGCGTGTATGGCGTTGTTTGGGTGAGCGGTTTGCTGATGTCAATGTTCTGGTTTGAGTGGCCCATGGTGGCGCTGGGGTTATGGTATGGACAAGCGTATGTTATGGACAATGAACACAGGTGCATTTTATTGATGGAATTTTGAATGCCCAGAGATACAGTCACGAGATCCTGAGGCCCATTGTTGTGCCATTTATCCACGACCATCACCTCAAGTTGTAATAAATGTGCTGTCCAATCAGCATCTTTAATATGCCACACCTGTGAGGTGGATGGATTTTTTGGCAAAGTACAAGTGCTCCTTAACAAAGATTTGTGGACAATATTTGAGAGGAATAGGCCTTTTGTCTACATAGAAAAAGTGATCTTTGAGTTCAGCTCATGAAAAATGAGGGCAAAAACAAAAGTGTTGCATTTAGAATTTTGGTCAGTATAGTTTTCCAGTTTTAAGACAGAGTGGCAAGGCAATGATCCACTCTTTTTTTTGAAAAAAATAATGTTAACCTAGGGATACATGTGTAAAGTCAGTGGACATAAACTGACACAATGTCATCAACAAAGAGCATAGTGAGGTAGCTCTTTTGGGCAAATTCTGATCTGGCTAAGCTTTAAATATCTTAAACGTTTAAATGCTGTTTGCAGGCAGGGGAGTTTGAGTTGAAAGCTCCAGTAAGTCAGACATGGGTTAAACCTGATAGAAATCGTATAGTGTTTTGCAACTCCAACTGTTGGTCTCCACTCACCATCTCCAGTCATAATCTCAGTGCAGCTGCCATCCCCATTCCGTTCTCCACACTCTTTTTCTTAAATTATGAACCTTCATAGTTCTGTTTTCTCTTTTTTTTGTACTGTGATTGGACACTCCTTTCAAGACAGATAGATAGGATTTTAAAGCTCTCACGACAAATGGTTATGACTGGCATGTGCTATGACAGGGGACACCTTGCATTCCCATGGGTCACTCAGGGAGCTGATGCCTGTGTTCTCCGCTACAGCACAGGTTTCCTTTAAGTCGTGTGACACAGAAGTCATTGAACTGTAAAATCTAAAGGCTGACATTGACTTGACATGCAACCACCAAAGCTTCTCCACTTAAAACTCACAAATACTCTGTGTAAACAAGTAAAGTAACACGCACCACTAGCTGTAGTCATACACTCAAGCATGAACTCATCATTAAGCAGGTAGGCACTTCAGTGCAAGTGGGCTCTTGAAGTGGCCTGGTCTCAAGCCCCTGCATTTACTGTATGGCCATGCCTTATAGGCTTGATTGCTGCTAGGTCCAGTAGTCCCCTGTCCTTGTATGGCTTCATATGGTGGTTTTAATGGAAGACCGGGATCATCCTCTGTCCCTGTGAGGCAGTGCGACCTTTGTTCTGTTGATCCTACTAGATTGAGCGTAATGAGATTGCAGACAGGATGTGGCTAATCACCTTTCCCTGGCAGAC
This sequence comes from Etheostoma cragini, assembly GCF_013103735.1. Classification (NCBI taxonomy): domain Eukaryota; kingdom Metazoa; phylum Chordata; class Actinopteri; order Perciformes; family Percidae; genus Etheostoma; species Etheostoma cragini. Next base: position 14,573,561 of record NC_048411.1, on the reverse strand, counting down.
AGATGAGTGGAGAGTGTCAGCTTCATACCTGCTGAGAGGTGCAGTAACTGTTCTCTACTACGTTTGACTTCAAACCCTGACTCTGACATGTGTAGGAGAAAAAAGTCACTGTACCTGTAGAGATTAAATAACCGAGTCAAAAATCTAACCTCAACAGTTCAATGTGTCTTCTGTGACTTTGTCTATATCACTTTTATGTCTTTGTCTTCATCTCTGAATCTCTGCATGTTTGTTCTGGGAAGAGTGTAAAGGAAGATGGCAGGCCAGCCTCGCTGTTGTGCTCTGTTTAGCATAACTGTGTTGTAAAATTTGAGGATGGCCACCAATCCATATTAATTGTCACATTGTCATAACTCTTCATTGCCCTCAAAAGCAGCACATGGGGAAGATCTTCAAAGATCTTGCGCCTTAAACGTATTGTATTTATTGATACATTGCATACGATTTGAGGCGGCAGCATCATGTCCTTTAATGTAATAAAAACAGAATGTGCATGAATTATCTATTGCAATGGGTCATTGGTTCCTAATTAGGTTAGCGTGAGTAACAAGATAGTATTTGTCCTCATTGCCATTTACGACATAAAGAAGTGTTGCAGACTCAACTACATGTGTCAATGTTTCTTTTGTCCTGTGTGGTTAGGTGTGTTGGTTAGAGTCAGACATAAACTGTAACTTGGCAAGGAGAATGACAAGCTATACATACACATGGACTTCCTTTCACAGTCTCTTTTTCTGTCATCCTCACATACAGACCACTCACAAACACCTTCTTTAGCAAAATCTTCACAATGTGCGTCACCTGAATAACCTCTCGAGTGTCTCATTTAAGTGCTAAAGTGGTGAGTGTCCACATATGTTCCAAGTTCCTGGGTCAGTGCACAAACCTGCTTGCCTTCTCTTCCTCAACTCAAGAAGTCTATATGGGGACTTGTGTAAATAAATCACCAGATTAACATAAAAGTTTAAAAAAGGGAGTGAGTGACACATGGATGGATAGCGTAATTAAAGGTCCTCGAGAGGAGCGGGCTTAGTTTTCCAACATTACTTTCATTGGATTTATGAAAGCTTCCCATGCCACATCCAATGTCAGCCATGTACTTAAAGTTTAATGTCATATGTGAATTTCTTAATACCTGAAAAAATTGCCCCAATGAGCTAGTTTCAAGGACTGATGTCTTAGAGCATGCACATACATTAGCGCACATTAAAATTTACTTTAGTAATCTATAAATTGTCTTTGGGAGTGTCTGTTTTGTATGATTTATCCTTGGCATTTAAGTTTTGTGATATCAGAGCACAAAGATATTTTTGGCTTTAACTTTCTGCTGCTAGTTCCAGTTTTGTATTTTTTTTTTCTGTGACATTTCATGTCTCCTTAGTATGCTAACAAGCCACATGACTTCAGTTCCTTCTCTGCAGAAGATGAGTATTATGATGCAGGAGGCCGCAGGTCCATCTTTTGCTGAACAGATCTAGTGTGTGTGTGTATGTATGAGGTGACATTTCATTGAGTGTTGTGGTGAATGGAAAACAGAGTGTAAAAGAGACAAAAGTATGAGGCCTGCTCCACATTTGCGTTTGCGTGTGCAGCACACTCTTGCATTTGTTTCCCTGCCTGCACGCTTGTCTTGTAATATTGTGATTGGTGCCGGATGAGACTTCCACTGGCGTTGCCTCAATATGTGCCCGCCAGGCCTCCGTGCGTCAGTGAGTTAATAATGTGTTGAGCAGGCTATGGAACAGTCTGCCGATCTACACCTCCTGCAAGTCTCCAAAGGAAATAGGAGAAGGCAGATGGGGAGGCCACTGTGGTGCTTTATAAGTGGATAACTGCAGGTTCTATATGTGTGGTGTGAGTGTGCACACAATTAATGCATCGACTTAATCACAAAACAGTGTGAAATTACACAAAAGAGAGACTTTCCTTCTTTATAGATGAATACTGCAGATGACAGAGTCCTTACAAGTGAATGGTTTACTGTTTTCTACAACAATAGACACCAGAAGCTTTGACTCTTTGCTTTTTGTTTCTTCCTGACACTCACAGTGGCAGCCAGACACGCTCTGACCAGAAAAGCTATCCTACTTTCGCTGTGGTGTAGTGGGCTGTTTTTCACTTTCTTTTTTCAGAGGGCAAGTGGGGGAGTTTGCAGCTGCCACTCGAATGCACATATGGGCAGAGCGGTGATGAGATGGGGACGGGGGACAGAGAGCACATGGCCCCCTCAGTCACACTTATAGAGAGGGATGGGCGTAGAAAATGGGCGGCTCACTGCATGCACAAAATTTTCATTTTTGATCTAACTTTGACAGAAGAGAGTATGAGAAGCATTTTTTTATTGGACTATTGTCATTGCATATTTATTGACACTTACAGCACTATCTGAAACTACTTCTACATATTCTTCTAAAAAAAGACAATGTCACAAGAGAAATATTTGGTGACACAGGTGGTCACGGTTTAGTTTCTTGCTGAAATAAATGTGAACACTCTTGTAGACGTACAGAACAAATTTGTAATAGAAAAAGAAAGTTGTCTATTTCTCTGTACCTCTCTTTTACATACAACAAACACACCCACACACACACACACACAGATATTAACAGACATTCAGAGATAAATTTTGTTTTTGAATTCTAACAGCTGTATTGTAGAACAATATAATCTAATTCAGCCCTACTGCCCCCTTCATGTTATTTTGTGTTTATGTGTGTTTGGGAGCTGGAGGAGTAATAACAGTAACAACTGTGACATATCAGTTCCTGTTTTGGAAAAGATCACAAGTCATCTGCGATTCATTTATGTATTAAGACCTGATTATTTCATATCATTTTACATGCTGTATCTACATCATGATTGTTTATGTGAATGCACTTGCATGCCTTTGCTTTGCTAATTAGACAATTGCTGCAACATGTTTGACATTATAGATGTAAATTCAGGAATAATTGACTTTTTTTTGTAAATGTCTTGTAAATGTGATGCCTGCATCTACATTTTGCTTTGTAGTGCCTTGACATATTGTTTGTAGAGATGCTTGTCCAGATGGGCTCTGGAGGTAATTAAGAGCACTCAAGTACGCATAGAATGACAACTGATACTCCACAGAAAGACTGCTATTACAACTAATGGACTGCATCAATAAGATGAGCTGCATTCAGCTTGTGGGTTTAAAATTGTACAGATTGAAGTTAATAAGCCTAATTTACTTGGCACACATTCAGATATATAAAGCTCACAACTTCCTATTTTATATAACAAGCCAATAGCATTTGTTCTGCAGGATTAATATTTGCAACAAAAAAGGATATAAAAGGGGGGGAAAGTGAAGGATGAAGACCTTCCACGATATTAAAATGCACTGTGTGGCTCAGCGCCCATGTTTGAGGTTGATGATCAGATGATATCACCCTGGCACCAATGTTCTGGGCGGTTCCTTTTCCCGTCTGGTGTTGCCATGAGAGATGGACAGCAGCTCCCCAAGGGCCAATGAAGGAGGTTGTTATTAGAGGCACTTCCTGTAAAAAGTTACTTACAAATATCAAACTCATAAAACACATAAGTGTGTGTGTGTGTGTGTGTGTGTGTGTGTGTGTGTGAGTGAGAGAGAGAGGGAAGGACAAAAAATCTTATTCAGCAAATATTCACTGTATATGAGACATTACACAAAGAAGTTTGTACTAATCCTCAGACAAATGTATGATTGTGAACATACAACATGCATAGTAAAGTGTAAAAACCTACAGGACATTGATACATATGCAGGAAATTCATCATAAATCAAAATTCAACATCCATGCTTGTGACCTCAAACCCATTAGTCAAATTGTATCACTTCACTGAAACAGGACTGGTATTGCCCACAGCTACTGAGAATTTGTTTGCAGCATCAGGTGATGAGTCACATCCCATCCATCCGGACATGCAGGCTGACACCAGACGCTCACTGCCCGACCTATTTGAGCAACAGCTGAGACATCACACTCCACACTAACTGTCCACTGAATGCATGACATCATCTTCACTCCGGTGTTTTATATGCATAAGTAAAGGGATTAACATTTCTCTGGCTAAATTAAGACTGCTGTGCTCATTTGTCTATTTCTCTCCTTTCTTGTCTGTCTCATTACAACCTATTAAGACAATTTCTGTTATTTCTGTTTGCTGTTTTTTTGCTCTTGTCGCTATCTCGTACTTCTTCTTCCACAAAAAATCGTTTTCCTCTACTCTCTCATGTATCTCGCTCTCTCTATATCTGTCGTACATCCCTCCACCCCCTCAGGCCATGGCATGTGCGTTGCAATCTGCAGCCCCGGTGCTCTGCTGTCTCCCCAGGGCTCCCTATCACCCTGTACCCTCCCCTTGTGCTTTTAGGACCCTCTGTTTAATTCATGAGCTTCCTGTGGCTTCTGTCATGTCTCATCGGGGCCACAGGAAGGCAAAGTGTAAATAATGGAGCATCCCCAAAGACATGTTCAATGCTGACTGTCACAGCAGCGCACCATGTGCTCCCATGGAGAAGACGGGACAACACTCTGTGTTTCTGTGCCTCTCTAACACATATGTCATGCTCATAACATTTTTTTAACACATATAGTGAACACAAAGTGTAGTTACAGCAGGGCTGCTGGCACGTGTAAGCACATACTGTGTTGATGTGCCGCGTTTCACCTCTCAGATATTTTGTTCGTTGCAGAATGGACATAAATAAATATTCAAACAAATGAAAATGCCTCATGGACAGGTTTCAACATTGCACAATAATTTAGTTTAATTTATTTATTATTTTTTGTGTATTCAAACTACACTTATTCTGGTAGTTTGCATGACCACAGACACTCTAATCCACCATAAAACAAGCTGAGGCTCATTTATCAAAATGAGCATGGCATTCTCCCACTGCGAGAACGCGATGCTAATCTTTACCATTGATCACCTCTGGGCGTTTTATTGGCATTATTCACAGCAGAGGTTGTTTCAAAGCAACATCCCATCTTCTGTGGAATCCTTCCTTAAACCCCATAACAGGATGCTCAGATCAATACTGTTGAGATAAAATGAGAAATCAGGGCAGTAGTAAGGAGGCAAGGCCCTCACTTAATTCTCACAGGGCAAAGTCTTTCAAATGATCTGCTTGTTAAGCATAGCTGAGCAATTCCTCAAACACAACAAAGATCCCTTTGTCCCACTCAAATATCTACCCTCAGGATATTTGTTCTACGTACATCAATAAAGAATGGATCAGGACAAGGGACTAAGCCCGAATAGGATTGTAGAGCTTCAGGCTCAAAACACAGTGTCCTTGTAATTTACCTTCTTCTCTTTGCAAAATCACTCACCCTGCAAGATTTCTCCATTATCAATTTTCAGGGCATCAGGCATGTTTATGGCACTATAAAATGGGCAAACAAGACGGTCATGTAAATGAAGCTCAATCTTATGATGGACAGATAGAGACTGAGTGGGCTGTGGAAAAAAATAAACAGATTTTGCCTTAAGTCCAAGCTGAAGGACTGTTTTTTTTTGTGATGCAGCAAACCATTTTTCAGTTGGGGGTGAATGTTTTCTAATTATAGTAAAGGACACATTTGGAGACATGTGTGTATTTGCAGGTGTATGGTGTGGGCTTTGGTCATATTCACCCAGCAAGGCTGTCTTGCTCATTGAAGGCAGCCCTGCACATCCTGGGTCACCATTGGACTTTGATTATATAAAAATGTAATTAAATAAAGTGTGTTACTTTCATGGAGGTATAACAGTGAATGAGAACAGCCTGTGCTCATGACCCGATCTAAGGTCATGAATGCAATGGCTGCATCCTTGCAGTTATGTCTCCCCACCGAGCTGAATTAAGTTTCATTTTGTGTGTGCACACAATGGATGTGTTTTGATGTGTGTCAGGTAAAGAGACAGTTGGACAAAGGTGTGAATGTCATGGCAGTTGATCACAATAAAGGAAAATTCTTGGGAGGAACAACCTGGCATCACATCATGTCCTTATTGATCTGTGCTATGTTCAGCAAATCTGCTACTTAGGCTGACTGTGTTTTACTATTACCTGTATAACCCCACACTAAGGTTTTTGGCTCACGTATGTTGTTTAATTCTGCTTAATCCTGCTCCCTGCAGCCATTGCCATTGATGCAGCCAATTTGTTAATGGAAAGTGTGTGTGTGTGTGTGTGTGTGTGTGTGTGTGTGTGTGTTAACACTTCCCATTCATCCCTGGTAATCTATTTTGGATCCGAGACCACAGGGCTTCTTTATTGTAAAAGCTCAACAGTTTTCTTTCACCTTCAAATGAGAATAGCTTAAAACATTAATTTGAACTTAAGTTTTATAAGTTGGAAAACAAAATGGAAAATATATTGATCTATACATGGTCCATTTACTAACATAGGACCTTGAACTATTTCATGATTCTGTTTGTTATTTTTCATTTATTATGTACTTTTAATAAACTTTTGGCAAAGTGAAGGCTGACACTTTGACACCTGTCTACAGATTGAGTTATTAAGCCAGGAGAAAATAACACACAAGGGATGAAGTTTTCAGCAAATAAGTATGGCATCTACCAATAATTTAGAAGACACTGTTTGTAAGTAAAACAAAAACCTTTCCCTCGTGAAATATAGCCCATTTGCTGCCTTATATTAACCAAAATTGCAGTGGCAGGAAATAGGAGGTGGGCAATGTAAGACCATAGAGCTCTGCATGCCAAGAGATGCAGTTTACATAGTTGGTTGTGACAGTTGCTATTAGTAATAACTCACACACTGACTTTCCAATCTGGCATCAACATTTTGTTTGATCGCTTGAGCTGTGGTGGGCTATATAAAAAAAAAAATAGCAATATACCACTCTGGTTTACTTACAAAGCTCTTTATGGCATTCAGTGGCTCGATAACAGGCAAATTACCCCACTGAAAAAGTCCATTCAAGCATGAATAATGCAAAACAAATTTAGATTATGGAATAGATTGCATTACAAATCAGTAGAGTGCTTGGAGGCAAGAGGTGAGGGTCTATTGTCTACTTGGCATAATCCGCTCCCTGGAATGGATGTCATAAAAAGTGTGTTACTTACAATGTGATGAAGGTGGGTCTCGGAAGAGCAGCCCCCATGGGTCGTCGAGAGTAACACAGTAGGAGGCTTGGTTTTGTGTTAAATGGAACAGCGATGGAGGATTACACACCATCGTGAAAAATAAGGGGAACGCAGGTGGGGAAATCTAGGACAAATCATTAGATGAGGAAGGATATTCATCTTCAGTGCCATGGGTTCCAGCAGAAACGAGCTGAAAATATCATCTTTCTCTCTTCCTTCTTTCTGCTATTCTGTTTTTCTTGCCAAAATGCCAAAGTTTGCTTTTCTGACCCAAATAATAGAACCTTACATTAAGATTGGACAGGTTTATAGTCTCTAATGTGAGTAAAAAAAGTGTTTTTTTATCAAAGGAGGCAGGTGAACTATTAGCCTCTGTGGCACTTATTGTAATGATCGTGATGCTGCTGTTTAGACAGATCTCCTTTTGACTGGAAAACGCCTGCAGCAAGGAGCTTGTGTTTTCACCAGTGGTGATGTTCTCGGGGTCTTTTTAAAACCAGAGTAGGCAAAGTTTTTTGCTCGAGGGCAACACTTGGTCTGCAATTAATTAAACAGTACTTTACTCCCCGATTTTACTAGCAAATGTTCTTACCACCCCTCACAAAGACAGGAACTTTCTGTAAACACACACTCTGAAATCCAGCTGCAGAGCTGTGCTTCCTCAGCAAATTTAATGGGCGTGTAGAAAGTGTCCCAGCACCTTTGATTTAAGTCTTGTGGTGCTGCATTTTTTCATTTATTGAAAATATATTAGTTCTTCATGCACACCTTGGGATGTCAAAAATAATGGTTCAAGACAAAGCAAAGAACCACTCCCTGTAGACTTTAGCAGTGTGTTTTTGTGCATGATTGAATAGGAGTTCTTCTCTTGGCTTTTTGTCTTCAAAAGCAGATGAAGGGTAGCTGCCGGATCAGCAGGTATGGTTTTATCATTGCTGGCTAGGCAGGAACGATTTAGGAAAGCTTCACCACCCAAAACACTGCATACTACAGTTTTCTCTCAGAGTTGTACAGCAATTATGGCACGGGCTTTTAGAATTGACGTTAAAAGTTAAAGTGTGTCTGTGAGTGTGTGTGTTAACTGCTAATGAGACTGAATGTAAGTGATGGATGCCCATCTGTGATAAAAGGTCACATGGAGAAGCCCTGAGAGGAAATGACTGCTGTGGCCTTCTGCTCTGCACATGTAAACTGTGTGTAAGATAGATAGATAGATAGATAGATAGATAGATAGATAGATAGATAGATAGATAGATAGATAGATGGATAGATAGATAGATAGACATATAGATAGATAGATAGATAGATAGATAGATAGATAGATAGATAGATTTCTGTCTATATGTTTGTTGCCAATCCAGACTCTCCATATTCTTGTCCTGTTCTTTTTTCCATCTGCCTCTTAATTTTCCTGTCTTTCTTCCTGTCTTCTGTTTTTACTTTCCTTCACAGACCTCCCCGAGGCCAGTAGCATCCAAAAGCCCTTTTATGAGGACCTAATGAGAAGTAAAGCCCTGCATTCAGTTGCGGTGCCTCTGGCGCCTGTTGCTTTTCTGAGCTTAGTTTCATGTCCCATCCTATTCAGAGGGGTTGACGAAAAAAAGCAAACAGCAGGCTATTCTTAGGATGACAGGGCAGGGCCTGATGTAAAGCGGGAGACATACTGGTTCTGCCATTCACCAACACTAGTACATTATTAGAACAGTATATAGTGTAATAGTACATAGGCTATTATAGTTATAAGTAGATCAGTAGTTATATTCAGTAAGTTGAACTTTAATCATATTGTCTTTACTAGCCCAGAAGCACCTTTTAAGAAACAGTTGTTGTTGCGATTTCCTGTTCTTCATGCTGGGTCTAACTCCAGTCAGTCAGAGGAAAAGTGTGGGTAAAGCCCCCTCTCCTGGCCAGATCCTGCAACCCTTAAACAAGAGCTGCTTTGTCTCATTTAACAGGGGGAATACACAATTCACTATTTATCTGCAATATCTGAATGAACATATTCAAAAAGCAATTGACAGATAATGCACATAACATCATGTGTTGATATATCTCTTACATTAGATGCGATGTGATGCATCTTTTAAATGAAATATCTACAGTGGGGATGTTGTGTGACTTTTGCTTCACAATGCCCGTTTTGATAAGACTCATCCTGGAGTGACAACAATGCCAACAGTCAGTCCCAGTGCTTCTGTGGGAGGCTTCCGCATGGCGGAGATCCAGCACACACAGACACTGCCATGTGTTCTGGTGGTTTAACACAAAGATGGGAACAGTTGTCAGAGAGGGCCCCTGTTGTTGTCAAAGCAAACGGGGATGGTACACAGAATCACATGTTTTGATGTGTCTTCTGCATCCCCAGCCAGCAAAATCATTGGATAATTTATAGACAAGCCAGTAGATGGCACTGTAACATCAAAGCTGAAGCAAGTGTCCTAATACTGCCATATTAAAGAGGCAGGAAAATACATCACCATTATGAGAAATGTCAGCCACACGTATCATCACAAATTGGGGAGCAGATTGGTGGGAATGAAATCTGTATGGTAATAGGAGATGATAACATATGAAAATGCACAATCTCAGGATAAATTCATTCTGAGGAGTATAGATTTAGAGCTTAGATGTTTGCCACATTCTTAACAAAAATGTGCAATTTAAAAAAACACGGGCACTTGGTGGAGTGGGCCCATGTATAGGGGTCTGCTCCTCGTCGCAGCGGCCGCGGATTCGACTCCGGCCTCCGGACGTTTGCTGCATGTGGTTCCCCCTCTCTCCCCTTTCATGTCTAAGCTGTCCTGTACCAATAAAGGCCTGGAATTCCCCAAAAATGTGGAATATCCAGAAACTGAATTGTGAATTGAATATAATTACTATCACACAGGAACAACTGATTTGCAATAAAAGCAAGCTCCACCAAGTCAAAACATGTACCCTACACCAGGGCTACATACTAAGGAGTGTTGTTTTCACAGCTTGGGAACAATGAGAAGTAAAGGACAGAAATTACGACCTCTCTGTTTGGCTCACACTGCCATGAGTTCCCCATTGCCTGCTTCATGCAGCTGTAAATAAAGGTAATTGTGCAAAAGCTTAATTAAATGACATAAATCCTGTTTACGATGTCGGGCTTTACTGAGCCCCTGAATCATAGGAGGAAGGAGGGATGCAGTGTTTGTGTGTACACTTTCTATTTCTTTCTACCCTGACACAGTGACACTTCCCCCACCCTACTGCTTGCTACGTGCTTTCCCTTTCTCACAAACACACACACACACACACACACACACACACACACACACACACACACACACACACACACACTATACTACACAATGTATGCAAAACACAAACTTCCCCTCTTCTGGGTAGACACGAGGTAAAGCTTCATTGGGGCTCTTGCTGACGTCACTTTCTGTGGAACTTTGGACACTCGGAGCAATAATTCATCTCTTTCATTAGAGCTGAGAGTGGGGGGGGGTGAAGCTATGGCTTTCTGACTGGCACTCTGGTATTCCACACCACAGACAACGCAGACGGCTCGGCCCTGTGTCCATGACCCTGAGCCCTGATGAGAGGATATTTAATGAGCATAGGAAGTGAAAGGAGCAGACAGACAAGGACATCCCCAATTTAAAGAACAGGCAAGTGTAGTCATAGAAAGTCAAACAGAGTTCAAACCGTTGGTATATAACTCATAATGCAAAGGCATGGGGACATTGTCTACAGGGGACTTTTTGTCCCTCAATCAGCTTGCATTATTCTACATCTTAACGTAGAAGATGTAGTGGCTTTGTGTATACACTACCAACAGAACCTGCCTCCATATCTCTGTCTCAGCAGTTTCATCCAGCGAGCACAACCTCCTATGATTGATTGATATTAGATTGAAATGGCTGGCTGTTGTTTCAGCACCATTGACTTCAGCAAGAGTTGCAGCCGAAGATTACAACACTGATTGCATTTCAATTTTTAATGGAAAGTGCCCAGAATATCCAAAGTTCTTTGCTGGTGAGTTCACGCAGAGTGTTTTGCGCCATTAGCAACCCTCAGAAAGACAAATTGGTTGCATTACCAGCTGCCTAATGTTCATTTATTATTTGTAATAATAAAGTGGCATGTGTTTGTGCTCTCCTGAAATTGATTATGTTGTACAGCACACCGTTCGTGGAGGATGATGCTTTTTTACAAGCTCATAAGTCATTTGAGTATTTGTGGCAGTTATTAATAGCTCTGTGTGATGAGCTGCCACTGAATCAACTAGGCCTGCTCCTGTTGGATTCAGTGGAACATGCAGTAATACACGATCCCACTGTATGTGTCTTAATGGCACGCGGCCTCCTGCCCAGTCAACTGTGAACCATTAGACCCAGATTCAGTGCGTAACTGATAGGGATTCCCCACATATTGAATGGGTGTGCATGGCAGGGATGATGATTAGAGATGATGCATTAGGAGCAAACAGGTGAGGGGGTGCAGTTTCTGGTAGAAATGGACAAACTGATTCATCCAGAGTGCACCCATTCATCAAGCATCCATGAGTAGGAAGGATGGTGAAAAAGGTTTGGGGGGGAATAAATGAACATCAAAATAACACGGGTGGCATGCTAACAGTGCTACTAGAAATGAAAGTGAACGAAAGTGAATGAAATCAAGAGAAAGATCTAAATCATTTCTACATTAAAGTAACACATGAATTATTCAGAAACTGTACTGTTTCCACCAGTAGGTTTCATCTGCAGCTTTCTATCCGGCAGACTATAGTGAAGAAGCCCATAATTGCTCAGGACATGAAGAAGTACTTAAAGCCCCGAACGATGTAGATCAGAGAACAGTGCACACCACAGTGACAGGCACCACCAGTAACTAGTCCATCATGCTAACCTCTTTATTGTAGCAGATGGAAAAGTTAAGGCCCCACAATGCTGCAGCACTGCCTGCACATCACTGCAGGCTATATCCCACATGTACCGTTTGGCACCAAAAAAAAAAGTGCAGAGAAGAGCTTTTGAATCAAAGGGAGGAGAATTACAGCACTGGTTAGAATTTAATGAAAGCACATAAAGTGGAAATCTCAGTATGCAAGATCTCATCAAACTGCTAGCTGGGAGAAAGTTGCAGTTAAAAGCAGTGGTGGGACATTTTTTTTTATTCAGCTGGAACAAATCTTTGAACGAATCTGAGTATTTGCCGTTCACTCTGGTTAGTTTTAAATTGTGTGATACATGAATAATCAGCAGAGCTGTGAGACTGAGAGATCAAATACCAACAAACAAGTAAGTACAGAGCTCCAGAACAGCTCAACCCCCTCCTCTCCCCCCCCCCCCCCATCCATCCAGCCTTATCTTCCTCAGCAGCATGTTCGAAGACTCCTTCTCTGTACCAAGAGTGAAAACCCCAATATAAAGCCCCCCCACCCCACCCCACCCCTGGTGGATTATTACTGTGGCTAATCTCTCAAAGGTCAAGAGAAGCGATTTGTCTCCCCACCGCTCTATACTGTCTTTCACTCTAAATCTCAGTGGTGTCTGGAAGGAGACTCTTTTGACTCAATTGGTCATTCCCTCACTCGGTCAATCAATCAATCAATCAATCAATCAATCAATCAATCATTCAGTCAATCAATCAATCAACAAGCATTGTGTGGCATCATTTAATAATGTTTCAGTCTTGGCTACACTCATACATGCATAATAAACCTTTTTATTGCTAATCTAATACGTGTCTCTCCTCCACTGAGAAACAATGGCATAATAACATTTATGCATTATGTTCTCACCGTATCAAAAGCAGGTCTTTTTTCTACTCAGTATTTAATGTATTGAATTCCCAGGTCCTCATGTCTTGATTTTCTCCTCTTGCAGCTGGTTGTGCAGATTTGATTCCGCGTTTCCAGACTTTCCCAAACTCCCTGTTGCTTATTCTCTCTGCATCATTCACAGATGGCTGCTGAGCAGGCTCCAGGGACACTAGGCTTGCACGGACTGATTGGCTGGATACTCAGCTATAATATTTACAAAAACCCAACAGACTCCCCATTGTTAATCTTATTCTGGTCTTGTGTCTGTGTCCTCATCCGCACTCTCAGAAGATGTTATATATCCACGTATTTGCTGTGAGCATGACTGTAAAGGATGCTGTAGTTCTTATTAACTCTCATTTTTACAGATTGTAATTGCCTTAAATAACCCCAGGTCTGGACCGGGGAGGGCCAACACATAATTTTTTAAGGTATAGAAAAACAAGGGAATCCATGGCACTCTTCTTCAAAACGATTTAAAAAGCCTTTATTTTACTAGAAAATGTAAAAGACATAGAGAGAAGCAACGCGTGGTGGCACAGGCAGCCTTCTTTAGGGTGTCATGCAGTATTTTTTTTTACACGTAAGTGTCCATGAATGGAATAAATCAAACCTGTTCTATGTGAGTAACTCATTAAAAAGCAGTCAGAGGTTAAATAGAGTGATGGAGGGTAAAGTTTAATTAGACCATCTTCTCTTGTTCTGTACAGCAGGCAATTCACCTTAACTTTAGCAGACCTCTTTGGGATCTTATGAAGGAAAACGAATGAATGAACCATAGAAAAGTTTAAGCTCTAAAAGTGGGGTGGGAACACAAAACCAAGTCAGTAACAAAACAAAGAAAAGAATCCACCACATTTCCTTAGCTGGATATATATATATATATATATATATATATATATATATATATATATATATATATATACTTCTGCCATTACCAGGATTCCATTAAGCTAAAAATACAAAAGTTTGAATTTTACAATGCAGAGAGGTATTCAACAACAGGGCGTGTAAGTAGAGATATTAGCTAGGTGCCCATTTCACACACGCTGAAAATGCAATTAACTTCTCAGAAAAGACATTCAGAACAAAGACACTTGAGAACAAAGCCACATTTAAAGTCAAAGAACTAAGCTTCATTGTGTTACCAGACTTTGAAGCAAGGTGAAATTCAATTACAAACTCTGAAAGACCACAGCTGCATCGAATTAAGCTTACATACTTTGTCCAATTTTATTCCTGTGAAGATTACACCGAAGTAATGAAATATTATGATATAGCCATGGGGGGGAAGCTTTTCAAGGATAGACGAAAACATATATTCAGAATAAGGGCACTCTATGATATGATGGCGTTGCATCAAGATAATACTGCTGAGAATGCCTTCTCTAAGAGCTTATAATGATAAGTTAGATATCCACTGGTAATGATGAAACAACAGTGAAATTCTGGTAATGTTGGCCTTAAGTTCAGTGAGGGATTTTTCAATATTAGTATTAAGCAAATACTATTGCTAACATTCATGAATCATTTTGTTAGCTGCACATTCTAAGGTTATCATTACCTAAATTCTTGGAAATGTACTGTATGTATTTCTACTTCTTTGTTTTGAATCTTTTTCCTTTCTCTACTTTTGAAATGCACCATTCAAGAAACCTCTGGAGTCTCAGAGCCCCCAGGAGCCCAAAGGCTACATGTTCTATGCAGAGTTACTCCCCCCCCCCCCCCCCCCCCCCCCCCCCCCCAAAGTTTGTAAAGAAGTCTGCCTGTCGTCAGTCTGGATTCATAAACCAAAGTGTGAAAGATGTGACGCGGATAGCGGGATGCAGGGTGAGAGAGAGAGACAGAGAGAGAGGGAGAAAAAAAGCCGGCAGACGGGAATATTTCTCAGCTCGCTGAGGCAAAACTGCCATCAGCGTCTGTATATGAATTTAGGAACAGTGGATGTGCTTGAGCATCATCCATGGCTGCTTGTCAGAGTTTTTTCAGTCCCAATGAGGTGTGTATATGTACTATATTTAAGCGACATCTATCAATCTTTTTTTGCAAGTTTAGAAATTTCCTTTGCGGACTCGAGTCACTGGCTTCCTGGGTAGAGTCAAGGAAGTGATGCATTTTTATTGTGTATATATATGTGGGTGCTCTGAAATAGAAAGAGCCAATGTCGCATCAGAAAGCCATTCCCTTCATGTCCTACTGCTCTGGACTGAGCAGAGATAAAGGGCAGCTGACATATTTTGTTGTGTAACAAACACAGGGCTGAACTATGATTCTTGAGAAAACTGGAAATGTGGAATGACATTTATATGACGACTATGAACAAATACTCCATTCCATCGACGCAGTAAAACCTGCAGTGACCTTATCTAGCTTTGGTTGTCGTGAAAGTTTTGTTTTGGTGTCTGTTGTAGCACACAGCTTTCTCCTGAAGTGGTCTGATCGTTCCCATTACAGATTCAGCAAATGTTTTTGTTCAGTCAGCTTCCTCATTTGCCATGCAAGCTGAGTTGTCAGGGGGCCGCAATCTTTCCCTCAGTCCTTAGTCCTTATCGTGCTTCCTTTTATCAATCCCTACTCCTTTCGCCTCGCTTTTCCCAAAGTGGCCACCCACCCCTGCCATGACTTTGCTCACCAAATTAACTGGGGCACCTACTGTGATTGGACCAGCCAGTGGAAAGTCAACTTTAACCTCTCTTATTAATTGGATGTATTGGCCTCTCCTATCAGATTGTTGGTGCGCACACACACACACACACACACACACACACACACACACACACGCACACGCACACACACACACACACACACACACACTTAAATCAGCAGGTAACTATGTTTAATCAGTGAAGAGTTTTTTTATTCTGTATCTGATGTCTTTGTAATTGCATAGAGGAACAGCATAGCAGAAAGTCTCACTTGATTAGCCTGCAAGGTAAAGGATACAACAAGATGAAAATGTTAAGAAACTCTGGAGTGGTCTATATCCTTTTGAAAAAGTGAAACTCAATCAAGCTTGTGAAACTTTGAGAAATTACGGTAAAAAGTTTTGCTCTTCACCAAACAGAACTTTAAACAGCTCATCGTCGACAGCAGATCTAAGGGACATCTGCTGGGTTGTTTCATGCCGAAAGTACCATAGGGATTACATGTCATGCAGTAGTGCATACAAAATGGCATGTTATTTAGTCAACAAATATTTGTGCCTCTTTAGGATTCCTTCCAAAAAAGACTAAAATGCGCGTTTGATCCTTGTGTGTTTGTTATATTGAGGTTAGTCTAGTGAGGCTTTGTGTCTGAGGTCCTGGGCGCCATGTGGTTCAGCGGGGCTTTGAAAAGCACCATTCACAAACCCATCTGAACTCAGGCCAACCCGAATAGTGCCTGCTCATTTCAACAAAGCATCTGTGGCATCCAAAGAACATCCTGGAAGAGACTGGTCTGCAGAGAAATGCACCATTCGGGGCGTCCCGTGCCTTTCTCTGCCCCAGTTCTCCCTCGATGTCTCTGTGAGGCACAAGCCTTTCGTTCATATTTCCCCTGCACTGTCAGTTCTGTCTTTGTGGCTTGTATTGTGTCTCTGTTTGGTGCTCTGCTCCCACGTTCAAAGGAAACAATTATTGTTCCATCCTGCCCATTCAACAAACACTCTCCATGACAAAAACTATGTGGGATCAAACTGTGTTTTTCTGGACTCTTACTGTGCCATTCTGAGCTTAATATAATGATTTTGACCTGCCCTGAGTTACTTATCATACATTTAAATGCGGGATAATCAAAGGAAATGACTATTAAAAGTTTAAAAAACTGAACAGTTTAAACTATAAAGAGCGTTGTTTCCAGCAGAGTCATTTTCTCATCATGCGGCAGTTGTAACTTTGGCACTGCAAGTGTTTCAAGTCTCCCAGGAATTCATTACATGTTAAACCCCGATGGTTTGTTTTTGTCCAGATGGGGGAGCTCTCATGCTACCTTTACAACAGTATAACAGTGCACCACTCTACAGCCTCTCTATGTCTGTACCTCTGCATCTCTGTTGTAGGAGACTACTGCAGAACTACATCTGAAATTGTAAAAAATAAGGTAAACAGAGTTGCAAAAACTATAAAAAATGCTGACTCTCAGAGTTCAGGACAGTGTGTGTGCCCATTGGGAACAATTGCAGAGATACGGTTCCTGTACGTGCAGCTTCTTTGCTCATTTCTGTTCTATATATCCATAGATATCTCTGTTGTCTGTCTTCCACTTTCCAGCTTTCTGTACAGTAAAAAAAAAAGAACTATTCTCCATATATATTTATGAAATGAAAACTGTGCAGACATTGATGGCCTGCATGTTTGGCACAGACTGTAGGGAGAACTGCTGATTGCAAAACAGCTGCATTTAGTGCTCTTAGTCTTTAATCTATGCAACTAAATGTGTGATAGATGTCCTCTCTAAAATTGAGTTTGGCTGTAGCTTTCGGAGAAATATGACAGATGTTGAGTGTTTGGACTCATGTGCTGTGTTTGTGCAAATACTGTATGCATATTTCAGTAGTGTTCCTGTGGATGTACTTGAACATTGTTTGTGCACCTGTTTCGGGGCGTATGTGTGTGCAAAAGTAGCTTTGTGGCAGATGCCTTTTAGTGTGAAATGCCGTGGGTTGAACATCTCCAGTGGAAGTAACAAGGGAGGGAGACCACTGGAGAGCAACAGACACAGCTTCTGGGCCCGAAAAGGTTCAAATATTTTCTCTCTATCCGTGGGAGGAAAGAAACCCATGGCAGAGAAAACAACAACAAATGAGCAACTGCGACCTCCTTTTTTCTGCCTTCCCTCTCACTTTCCATCTCTAGTAGTCTCACATTGTCAGACCTCATTCCCACACGTTTGCACTGTTACGTCGCAGCAGAAAGCATCTCTGGAGAAGCTTCATTAGAGAAAAAGACATCTTCCACTGTTAGTTTTTTTCTTCTTCTATGTAGATCACATTGAACCCAACCAACCCAGTCTTGTTTAGACTGAGGTGGTTTGTTACAGTGACTAAGCTTGCTGGCTTGGACGTAGCATCTATGTGGATGATGTGTACTTCCACAGCCATGGAGAAATGTGATGGGTATAACAAGCTAAACACCAAATAATTATGTTTATGTGTTTAGTAGCAGTGGAAAAAAATAAAGTGTGCCGCTGGCTATTTTAAATTGCTGGCCTTGAATGAAATACAAAATTGAGGGACTTTTATTAAAATCTAATTTAAATCACTTGCGAGGAGACAGTGGCAAGCTTCAAACAAAAGATCTCAAAACCTCTTGATTTAGCTGGGCATTTTATATGCCAAAAAGGATTTTATAATATAAGGTGGGGAAATGGAAGATATAAGTATGTGCTTTTCATTGAGTTGGAAGAGAGCTAAATTCAAGATGCACTGTATATTGTATGAAGTAAGAAAGTAAAATGCACACCCATCAACACGCGACCCTTCAAAGGCACTAGCACAAGGCTTGATGTGGAAGAGCGTGGACTGAAGTGGGCATGATTATTTCAAATGAAAACTTTTTCACCCAGAAACTTGCTGCTATTAACTCTGGCAGTGTGTAGCGTTACATAATTGAACTGAAGACCGCTCAGGGTTCTAAAGTGAGCTCGAGGGGATGTAGAGATTATGCCAGTTTTGGATCTCTCCCAGGGCCCCTGCTGGGTCTCTGCACCCGTTATTTTCATGTCAAAATAAAAGTAAAAATAACATAAGTGACATATGACTGCACGACATCTTTGTGATCTAGCACTGTTAAAAAGAGGGCCGGTCTCCTTGAGGTGGTTGAGTGCATGTAATTTTCTCTAAGGAAATGCATTGCAGCATTAATGAATGATTAAGGCTGAAGAATGCAATCTGTGCTTTAAGGCTCAATTGTCTCTACTGGATGAGAATGTGTGCTTGTGACTCTGTGGCTTTTTGATGCACTTAGTTTTGTTAGATGTGGTGAGACTGTTTTTCTTCTCTTAACCTTATCGCAGACTCTTTTGTTCAATGCCACCATTCCTTTTAATCTCTCATTCACTTTTTTCTCCGTGACATACAAAGAAGCGCACATACACACATATGAGTGGACTCGGTACCCTGCGAGTATTCGTCTCCTATGAACAGCCATCCCCTGGAGGTTCTGGACTAATTGTGTAGAGTTCCTGGCTGAGGCACTCTGAGGAAGTGGGAGGTGCATGTACACTTCATCTTCCTGCACTGACAGTTCTGCACTTCTCCACAAGTCAGCATCTTTGAGGTGGAGCGTGGTAAACAGAGAAGGTAGGGAAGGTAGGGCTTAGCAGAAAACTTAAGAGTTCAGCGAGTCCTTGAAAACTTTATTGACTGACTGTGCAGTGTCGTGGCGTTGTTCAGCGACTGGAGACAGCTGCTTTCACCTCTTATTGTCGTCATTCTGATATGATGGGTGGGCCATAACTGGAGTGTCTCTGCGTTTGGATGTGATGCATTGATTGGTTGGTAAAATGAAATGCTGCCATGCAAGATGTTTACAACAAACTGCTGATTAGAGCTCATCCAACTCACACAGAGGGGTAATTTAGTCTGTGGTGTATTATTCAGGTACCCACTCTCCTTCGGAGTTTGTATACACTAATGAGTCCGCTCACACCGACTAACAGTTATAAATGAAATTGTTTGACAATAATACCGCGGCTGGATATGAAATGTGTCACTGAGAACATTCAATAAAAGCTTGAGTCTTTCTATCAGATAGCTGATCATGCTTTGCGCCAAGCTATGCCCACTATCTTCTCCTCTGAAGTGCAAATTAGTCTATAATCAGATGCCACACGTGAGATGCAGAAAAGTCTATTATTGAACAGTCTACAGAGGCTGCGATGAATGGCCACAAATACTGCAAACAAGGGGATTTACATATTGGCAAGAACATACCATATGTGAACATATATGAATAAATAAGGCTGTTGGATAAAAAGGAAAATAAAAAGCTGTGATGTTGCAACTGAGACATTACTATCTATCTATACGTGTACTGTATATATACGTATATATTATATATATATATATATACACAGTACCACCGTAATTGTAGGTAAGCCATTCTATTTATTAGCATGCATGATGTTAACGATCACTGAGAGTTGATAAGCTGGTATAGAATTGATGTTTAATGACTTCAATTTGTTTTAATTAGTGCCTGTGCGCAAGGGAATGTAAAGCATTTGGAACGACAATTACAATAATGAATTTACCAGGTATAGACTCTAATGAAGGTGTAAACTCTGCAAACAAAATCGGCAGACGCACAACAGCACTCCCTCTTCCTTTTTCAATTCAATCAGGAAAGACTTCATTTAAGAGTGAAATAAGTGTAATGAACATGGTGCATAATAGGATGATATGTTAGAGTCTTTGGCAATCGGACTCCATTGCAATGTTAAATTAAAAGGACTTTAGAGGCCGTGGATATACAGGTGTGTCCCCCCTGATGAAGGAATTAAGGAAGCCGGAAGATCTGGATGGATGTGAACAGGGCGGCTGATGGAGGAACCCTTGGTGCTGGGAATGATGAGAACTGGAGGTGAATGAGGTGAAGGATGGTTGCATCAGTTTAGCCTGAATTGCCAACTGACAGCAGCAGAGAGTAGAAGAGATTTAAAGTTTGAATGCAACAACGCAATAGCTCATGGAGATTGTGGCTAATCTGGTTAGTTTAACTGATACCAAATGCCGCATTCAGGTTCAGGTTTAGGTTACTTTATTGGTACCTGTGGGTAAACTAGGTTTACAGTCTAAGAGGTGGGACATCCCTAAAACCTTGCAGACCACCACATAACATGCAACACACCAAACATTAAAACATGTAATAGAGACAGTTAAACATGGATGAAAAGAATAGAATCGTGGCCTTGTTTATATGAAAATGGAACAATTTTCTCAAGCAGTATGTTGTGCTTTTTTAGAGTCAATAATTGTTTCTAGATATCTATAAGATTCTACATGATCCAATAGTTGACCATTTAAAATTGTGGCCTTATATCCTGAAGTTTTACCAAAATCAATGTACGTATCCTTTGTTTTGGATATGTTCAATTGAATGCCGATGACATTGCAGCTGATTAGGTTGAGAGATAGAGAAATGTAAAACGTAGAAGCCTTCCTGAAAGAATTTACGCTGAGCTTCATTTGCCCCCTCACTTCCATACTAAATGCAGCATGACAAACTCCTGCAAGAGACTTGGCATGCTGGGTGCGTAATCCTCCTGTAATGTTTTCTTTTTTGGTTTCCCCCCCCCACCCACACCCCCTGCTTCCTTCCTGCAGCTGTTCAAAGTGCCGCGCAGTGGAGATATGGCAAGCCCATCTAAAATGTGTGATGTAGACTATTGTGGGCACCATAGGACCCCTCACGGAACATGTCCTATGCCAGCAAACCCTTACATACTTTTCATAAGTCGCCAGCTGAGCACTGCAGCGTGGTCTTTGTCCAGATAACACCATTGTGTCTAATTGGTTCTCACTGCTGAAGTCTGGCATCAACTAGGATTCTTAAAAGCCCTGGTTAGAGGCATTATGGAAGAGAATAGATCAAACATTTATAACAAAAAAAGTACCCACTGCTTAGTGCATGTTTTTCATTTTCTCTGGGACGCCTAGATAATGGAACCTTATCTCTCAGTCTAAAACGTGTACTCTCAGGGGGAGCATGCATGTCTCTTTATTATTTCTCTATTTTTTTTTTTTTTCTGTGTTGGGGACATTCCTACATTAGCACTGAGTGCCGGAGCGTACTGTAGTACCCAAATGAACCATTTGCAAAATGTACAGTAGCTGCCGTCCGTTCTGTTTAGTCAGTGTCATACTGACAAGAGTTTATTTATGTGTTTTAGTCTATGTTTACCTGCCGGAACCAAACTTTCAGAGCAAAATGTGTTTTTCAAAAATAAAAACAACTGGCCACAACATGCTGATGGAGTCTTTAAAATTAACATACTGGATGTGAGAAATGATTATGTTTTACAGCCAACTAGTTTGGATGGAATATCACTTCAATGAGGCTAATTTGTCTCAAACGGCTGACTGCTCCCTGATTCTCTGCCAACATAGTGATATTTGAGAGACACTCAAAAAGTGTAACCATGAAGTGTGGCTTGTGTCAGGAGCTGAACGACATCAACTATAGCAGCATTACATTTTGAATCACGATGGTCCATTAAATACTGATAAAGGACCATTCTGACAAAGGTTTGTTGTTTAAGGCTGAGCAATTTCCTCGGCAAATAGAAAAGCTGGAGCTATCATTGAGGAGAATGACATTTGCATGCATTAGCAGTGTTGACGTTTTAAAATTCACTGCCTCCTTAAAAGAAACACACTGTATGGTACTGACCTCCCGTCGAGAGACGCATTAACACGTCAATGTGCACGTAAACAGAAAAAGTGCTGATCAGATTATTACTTTAGTTTGTCTGTCTAGGTGGGTGTTAATTGTGTGCTTTGGTAAGAAACAGTTTGGACATTTAAAAACGTGCTGCGTGAGTGTGCAGTTTAATATGCTGTGATATAATAACAGGGCGTCATGTTTATGTGTTGAGCAGTGTTTTTTTTTTACAGAAAAGCCTCTCTCCCTATCTTTGAGCTACTAACAAAGCAACCTATTCTTAGTGAGGACAATTCAATGCTCCTACAAAAATCGGCTCACACTTGTTGACCCCATTAAACGTCTGATAACTTTATTACCACTTAGCATGAGCTGCACGACCTGAATGCTCTTCCATCCAGGAAGCCCAGAGGCACTTACAGTCTAACGTCATTAGAAATGCAAGAGAACACAAAACACACCTGACAGCTTTACACGTTGCTGTGAGTTGTGTGTGAGAAATCAGGGGGTTACAAAGGGTATGTCAGGTTGTTTCTCATGCTTACAGCTTGTCCCCGTATTTCTCTGCTTACATCTTTAGGCCAACCCAGGCAGCTCTTTGATATACAGCAAATGAAAAACTAACCTTAGCCGATTTCTAAAAATGACTTCAGGCATAAGGTAGACCTGAATAAAGGTGCATAGAAAACATTAACTTTTACATTCCCCTCTCCTACCATGAGAGTAGTCGCCCCTCCCTTTTTAAGACATTGTACTTGGATATTATATATAGCCAGAAGCCTAGGGTTAATTGAACTGAAAATGATTATTCAGTAGAGTTCAGCTGAAGTGCTAAGCTATAGAGTGGGGGAACAATACCTAGGAGCAGGACAACTGATTCTTCCATGCAAGCCCTCTCAAACCAATTTGAATTTCTACTTAATTCATTAGCTTTAGGTTGCTGAAGACAATGGGTTTAAATTTACAAAGTTATGGGTTCTCTGTTAACTCTTACAATATCTTGTCTTTACGCCAACAGGCTACATATTTTATGAATCTTAAAAGGATCTGAAAAGATGCTCATCTGCTTTAATATCTGACCTGGACATATTACTCCCTGCAATGTGTATTTAAGGAAAACACCTTATATATATACTTAAATATCTCATATAATAAACATGTTCGTAAGGATGTAACAATAAATCAAGCATGTTGGGTAGCTAAATGAGACTGGAGCAAGCTTGATTACATGGGGGTGAAAATGAAATCATTATTAACAAAAATGTCAACAGCTAGTTGTGTATATAATAATTGTAGTGTCTGTAATGTAAAATCAATAACTTTTTAAACAGAAAACAGATTCTGCAATTGCAAAAAAAAAGAAAAGGGGACTAATTTGTTTTAGTTGAGGAAACTTTATTTACAAAGAAAATTAAGAGATTCCCATTCGTCTACATGGATAACACTCTATGGATAAATATGTTCCAGCTGACGACCTGCAACAAGAAAAAAGGACAAAAAAGGGGATAAGATTTCTTGCATACACCTGATGACAGAAAAGCAATTTGTAAGTAAACACCAGTAAAGATAAATGTGACAACAACTCTGACCTACTCCCACGTGATGCACATCAATGTCTGCAGTAAACTGTCACATTACCTTGCTAAAGTGCAAGCGTATCTAAAACACAGCGTTGATATCAACCCACATGACATTCGCTGCCATCACTCTCAGACATGCAGGTAATTTATATAAGATATGTCGCTGAGCAAAAGGCTAAAGCGGCACAATGAGGGACTGTCATTGTCTGAGGTCAATATTCAAACCAAGGCTGAAGTAAATGTCACATCATCATGACATTTTAATGAAAACAGATACGCTCGATAAACATGGCAGTCATAATTACCTTGAAGGCTGAGTAATGGTCCATTTTACTTCTTGAGGATCTGGTGTCTGACGACAATGAAGGGGAATGCGAAGCCACTGCCGAAGAACAGTACCATCATGCCGAGCAGACGCCACTTGTTCTCCACGGAAAACGGCAGGTTCTGTAACAAGACAAGAGAATTACGTCTTGGTGAAAACTACAAGAAATGTAATGCCACTTTTTTTTGCATTACATTATTCCTTATTAAACCCCACCATTTTTTTTCTTAGAAAACTCTTGATTTCCACATGTAATACACACTTTAATCCATACCTGGCAATCAATAGTTTATTTTACAGTTTAATCATACATTAGTAGTATGATATGCAGGATATCTGTGCAAAGTGCTGCATAATACATCCAGGTATAGTAGGCGGCAATAAATGAATGGCAGGATTTACCTAATTTTAATTTCAGGGATTGCTATCAAATTAAAAAGTGTGTGTGGGGGGGGGGGGGGGCTTGGTGTCTTCACGAGAAGTGTACTTTTTTACTGATTTATGACCAAATATGTCAAGTGAGACACTTGTTCTACACTGGCCATTGTAGGTGATAAGGAGTCTCTGTGTGTGCATTTTTGTGCTTGCACATTTTAAAAGCTCAAATTTAAAATAAGGAAAACTGCAGCCAATGAGGTATATTTACAAAACTATTTCAACATGATCAATGGGCCAAGAACACCAACTCTGTAATGTGAGTCCCTGTGTGCCTTGCATTTTAAAATGGAAAAAAGCAACTGTAACTATGAATTGTATAACATGAATCTAGGCCTATAGTCCACATCACAAAATACACTTTACAATAAACTGACGTAGCTCATTGTATAATGCAACTAGGGCCCAAAGTAACAGTATTCAACACCAAACCACTTCATCATATGTACTTATCAATGTGGTGTACTAAAATACACATTGACCGGATTCAACTGCCAGGTTTATGTGAACTAATTCAGGGATGTCCGCTATTTCTTTCATCAGAGACAGCTACGGCATCAATAACCATTATTCTATTCCAGATTATGCAAACTTCAGTCTGCAAAATTGACAGTCTACTCTAGGAAATACCAAAACGTGAAGAGCGCCTTTCTCCGGGCTGGCTTGTTGTTAGCATCCAGCTGTGACCTTTCAGCAATTAGCCGGAAGTAACGTTACAGAACAACTTCGTTCAGGTATTAATACTCACGTTACTGTACGGGTTTGTGGGTTTACTTTAGTCTTGCCAGGATATCTGCATCATATCAAATCCAGGCAAGCACTTTAGAAAGCTTTAACCGTCTTGTTCTGGGTGCTAAAGGACTTGGTAGCATTGATGGAATTAGCTAATAGTTAACGTCTTAGCTACAAAGCTAATGCTAGCCAACGCCATGCTAGCCAGGCTTTACTCAACAAATCAACACTTGCTGTCATAAGGCTGTCCTCGTCTTTAAAATATTTGGTAACATTGTAAAGTAGAATATACACATGCCTGTGGCTAGTTTTGCTAGCATTGCTATAACGCTGGTGTGACCTCCAAGGCCAGCTAACGTTAGGACGTGACTACAGACAAGGCCGGATACAGAGAATATCACATGTAAGACAATAACGTTAATGCTGCTTTTAGGAGATAATCTCACCTGTCCTGGTCCTTCGCCGTAGTGGGAAGAACGAACAGCAGACGTTGTGAATCGCCTTACAGCTTGTCCAAGCATGATTGCAGTCTAGTTTCTTCTCTGCCTCAGTACAACGTTGTTGTGCGACCTTCTTGTTCCTGTGAGTGGTAGATTAGCGGCGCAAAGGGTTATGGGAAATAGAAATGACGCCAAAGCATGTGGGAATTGTAGTTAAAATACATGAGAAGCTACTGTGGTGTTGTTTGCTTGTCCATTAGAGATCCAAATGTAAATGTGTCACACTATGCATATATATGTGTGTGTGTGTGTGTGTGTGTGTGTGTGTGTGTGTGTGTGTGTGTGTGTGTGTGTGCGCGCGCGTGCGTGTGTGTCAACATTAGGTAGGCTACTTCTGGTTTTAGACGACTGGAAAAACAATTTAGAGATCACGGAGAAAGAATTGCTGAATCATATCCACGGTCAAATTATAGTTCTTCTTCACATGTTATACACATAGGTGGGATCAAGACAGTGAAAATATCCTTATTACATTTAAAAATAGCCTCCAATGATAAATTAAGCTCTAGAATTAAATCTGTTCTTTTGACTTGCTTGGGTGTGTGTGTGTGTGTGTGTGTGTGTATGTGTGTGTGTGTGTGCGTGTGTGTGTGCGTGTGTGTGTGTGTGTGTGTGTGTGTTCTTTTGCTTAGAGTAACAAAAAAACTATTGTTTGATACATTATCTGCATTTGCAGCTTTTGTCACAAATATATCACTGCTGTGGTAAAAGCCTACCTAGAGCAGACTCATGACTGATGGTGTGACCCTACCTAAGCACTGCTGCTGCTGCCTTTTCTTTGATTAATGCTCATGTGTGCAAAATGTACTTTATACCATGCTACTTTCAGAGGATGTTTGGATTATTATTGTATGATGCACAATACTGTTTGTTCAGAATGTGTGTAGATGAATACCCTGTCAATAGGTTTCAGTATCATAGGAAAACTAATTCAAAGAAGCCTCAAGCTAAAACTATAGAAATATGTTACAAATTCCCTATTAAGTGATCTGTGTGTGCAAACGTGTGCATGGATTTATTTGACAGGCTACGCCTGCTCTTCAGCTAACTTTCTCATTTGTCATTTTAAAAGAGCCCACATCATTTCACTGTCATGTCTTCATTTCAAAATAATGTACGTATAATTTCCTCATTGTGTCTGTTTGCATCCACAGAGATTCTTGCTGTGAAATGTGAAGAATGGAGTACACGTCTCTTGTATTCTCCTGGGTCAAAAAACAAGTTCAATCAAACTGCCTGTTCAATGTTTTGAAATCTGTCACTTATGAAATCCAAAGCGTACACATTGGTTTGGCATTTATTGTTGTTGAATGCCTTTTGTCTAATGTCATCGTGACACAGATGTCAACGTGACACATTTGCAGCATCATCAAAATACGAGTGTTGTGTGGATTTTTTTAAATGGATTTCCAAGGCAGTGTGAACAAACCTTAGGCTACATGTTACTTAGAAATCAGAGTGATGGTTTGGAAAAGGTTATTGACACAAGCATGCTATCTCTCTGCCTGAAGCAGTTCTGCAATTGACCTGAAGGAGAAGCCTGTTGAAAACCGCAGCAGGGTTCACTTAAAGCATCATTTTGGCAAATTGCTGTTTTTACACTTCACACTTCACATGATCATGAAGAATAAATTACAACATGTTCTCTGTGTTCCAAATTGTTTTCTTCATGGTTTTCTTGATATGTTGCAGTTTCACAGTAACACGTTAATTACTTACAGCACCACAGAATGTAAGATATATATATATATATATATATATATATATATATATATATATATATATATATATATATATATATTTATATATATAAAAAATAATAATGTGACACAAATCACATTACTAATGACAAGAAGGAAAAGAGAAAGTTGTAATGACAACCTTATGTTTTGATCTGACAGCTGTTTAGAGATTGATGGATTAATGGCATTCTTTTTATTTTTTGTTTATTTTCTTTACTATCATTATTATAGCAGTTCAACATGGACATGACAGGTTGTTAATTTCAAAGAGACATTCTTACATTGAATATGTTGAGAACACTAACAAAAACTGATAGAGACAGGAAAAAAAGGATAATTATGATAAAAAAGACAAATATACAAAAACACACACAAAGGGGAAGGGAAGGGAGAGACCACCGTCTACAGAACCTTCACTGCAGTATGGTTAACACTACCGACCCTTACACTACGGAACTTCACACATAACCACAAATGAGAAATAAATAAATACATATAAAGCATGTCTCTGTTCATGCTGGTTCTACTGGGAGTCAGGCAATGTGATTTATTCCCTACCATAATCTAAGAAAGGTCTCTATATCTTCTTGTACTTATTTCCGGATCCAGTTAAAGAGTATCTAATTATTTCAAGTTTGTGTTGGCATACCAATACATTGCTGTTGTTTAAAAAAACGGACCTAATCCGGCCATTATGTAGCAGTGGCGGCACTTTTTTTTGGCGTCAATAAGCAGCAGTTATTTCTACTGCTCAGACTTTTTCCTGTGACGTCACTCCCCACATGTAGCAGGCTCAGTGATGACAAATAAAATTTACAACCTTGTCATCAACATATTTTATGTAGCCTCATTATTTTTCAAGCAGCTTCCAAATAACCCATCCCCTCTTTACCTGACACTGTCTTTGATTACCATGACAACCAAACCAAACAGACAAACCCTGAGCAGTCACAGTGCTTCAGTGGCACATTCAAAAGACGCAAATAAATGCTACAGGTGGTCATAACAAAAAAAAAAGTTATGATCACTTTTAGCGTAGTTGTGCGCACAATACTGTAACTGTTGATAGGACACGCAAGATTTGTTTTGAACAGTTCCTGTCTTTGTCAATGTAATGTTTTAATGATGTTCCCTTAATGTTTTGGGTGTGCATTTATTTGACCCGGATTTTGTTGTGGGTTTGGTTCAGTGCTCAGGTTTATCCACATGTCTTGGTGTAACCATGACCAATACTTGGATGGGGATTGCTTCGGGGCAGTGAGGGTGCATTCAATGTCTTTGTGTAATTTGGGAATACCCGCAGATTGCCTCAACACAGTGCTAAGTAAAGCTGTCTGTCCCTATTTGCATAATGGAATATTTGGGTACATTACCTGCTGCCCCTGAGTGCCACACTTAGTAATTGCAGTAGATCGTGTACTAGTACAAAGTGAATTTTTTTTCCAGGGCTGTCAGCAAATAAAATGCTGTTCTCCTGACAAGTCGGGGGGAGCGCTGGCATTGTCTGCTGTGATGCGAACAGCCGCGGCAAGCTGGTTACCCCTCGTCATGGCTGCCATATCCATCAACGCAGGGTCATCACCTGGCCTGCTGCCATGTGTCTGCACACTCATTGCCAGCACAATCTTTCAAAAACGAATGAAGGTTTGGGAATCACACCACAAACAATGTCATCAGACCCTGCTATAAATGTTGATCTTGTTACTTGTCATACAAGGTTGGCAGCACAGTCCTGAAATCCGTCCTGCTTCACGTTCTCTCACGCACTGTGGTTGTCTACTGGTTGTTATTTTTGTTGACTGTCCTAATTTCTAGCTATTGACTTTCCCTGGCTCGTGAGCAAATCGTTTTTTACCCAGAGTGCTCTGTCAATAGCCATGTGAAATCCACCGTGTGAAAAAGAGTGCAAACATAATGCATATACAAATACACAAAGCTGTCATCTTATATAATAACCCCCCCATTCTCTTTTAAGTCCGCCAATTAGCATTCAGTGCAAGCCAGGCTCAGTCATATCTGTAAACAAAGCTTTAATCAACCATGTACATGACTGTGCATAATAATAGAGCAGGCTGTGTGCATAATTACAATACATGGAAACACCATCACTTGCTTGATATATAGTTATTGCAAACATAATGTGGCTACATCCAATAAATATCTGACTGTAAGACAAAGTTTTTTGTAATTAAATAATATTTGCAGTTATCAACCAATCTGCTACAGTATGATGAATAGCAGGTGAGATTGCCAAGGTAAACAGCATCAGTCTCTCTGTCTAGATTTGCAATAATGTTCCACAAAGGAGTGGAGAGGTAATGGATAATGTTAATCAATGAGGACAGTTCATTTTGGCAGCAGCACTTTTGAATTGAAGGCATCTCGCAGCATTGCCGCTGACAAGAGCTGATTTGCACAATGTGTTTTGTGGAATGTTAGAGAGGATAGTAAAAATGGTATGTGGGCTGAGACATGATTTGTTGTGCTTCCATGGACATTGACATAAGAGAGTGCCACATCAGGTGTTTATTGTGTTTCTCAGTTAGGACTGGACAGCTTCATCTGTTCTTTGAGGGGACTGATCACCTTCAATTTCTTCTCTGTCTGTTTTAAGGTCAGAATAAATCGAGTGCAAGTGGTATATCCCACACACATACAGTAAATGCACAGGGACGCGCGCATACACACACACACACACACACACACACACACACACAGAGAGACGCATGCAGCCTCCAGCTAAGTCTCTATGGGAGCTTATGACATGCACATAGTGGTATGATTTGATATTAATCTTTAAAGTGGATTGAGGAGAAATTGCATGGCTTTGCAGATGACCCAGCCCTCTTGGGATAACTGACCTTTGCCCTTGTACAATCAGGGTAAGGCCTTTTAAATAACGTACATCCTTACCTGTGTTCGTGCAACATCTGCGTTTCTCCAAAGCACACTGGTGTTTTTACTGCATTTCAGTGTCACAAATGGGCTTTCTATCTCTTCAACATTGCCGTTCCTCTAAGATAAAATGGCAATGATGATTGGATTCTACATTACTGTAAACCTGCCGGGCTGGAAAGAGAATATGATAGAGAATTCTTCTGGAGACCAGAGGTGAACATGACAAATTTGAGTCATTCCTGTGTTTTTCCCGCCCCCAGCATGCACCAGTCCAGTCACGGCGAGCTCTTAATGAGGACCATTGGTAAGGGTTATGTGTGGTGTAAAACATCCCCTTGCCTTCGTGTCAACTTCCATGTATCACATATGAGCAATTAATTCATATAGAAACTGATTCACATTGTACCTTTTACTGTTGTCATAACAAAATGCATGTGGGTGAATTTACATATAAATATACTGTATCAATATCAGCAGGTTGTTTAGTGGGATAGGATAATCAAATGACAATGTTACTTTAATAATTTCTTTTCAAAAACCCATTCAACTAAAAGTGATTACATTGTTGACATAACTAATTATTCTGCATCAGTGGTTATATTTGGTCAGGAATTTTCCAAATTGTCAATTCAATGCATCTCAGAAATATGTTTTATTTTACTATTTGTGTTTAAACAGTGCCCAAATAAGTTGTCAACCTGTTGCACATACTTGGCCGTCAAACTTTTCCAGGTCAAGCAGAGAAACCAAATGTTTCAACTACAATCATAACTGTTATGCGGGTTACTGCTGAGATGACTGTGGGCCTTTTGAAATACATTTTTGCATGTACTGTGATGCAAAAGAGTATTCTGTTGCACAGAAACTTTAAGCACAATGAAAGTAAAGATACAAAAAAAAACTTTCTGTACAAGGTCAGTTTTTGCCAGTGTTTGGATGTAGTTTTATTCACACTTTTTTCATTTGGTCCACTTCCACTTTTTCTTACATTATTTGCCTGCACAGGTTTCTCATTCACTGTATAACTTGTAAAAGCCCCTTTCTATTTTACCTTTGAGGCATTGCAACAACTTCAAAAGGTGTGTTGGAAAAATCGTTTAACTTTCATTCAGTTTAACAGAACTTTTAGGCCTCTGGCATTGCTTTTTTTTTTCACTGGTGAGGAGTGAAAGTGAAAACCCAACTTTTGAGTTTTATGGCGTAACAAAGGATAATAGCTACAGTAAAAAGCAAAGTCTGACTCCAAAGCAACTGCTGGAGCAGAACACGTTGACTATATATATATGTGTGTGTGTGTGTGTGTGTGTGTGTGTGTGTGTGTGTGTGTGTGTGTGTGTGTGTGTGTGCATGTGTGTGCGTGTTTGTGTGTGTGCACACATGTCTGTGTAGGCCTACATGTGTTTCATAAAGCACACATATCTGAATGTACTCTTTCTATTGTTTCTTGCTATTGTTCATTGACATCGCCTCATAATCAATATGAAAACCAAGAGCTCAGCAGTTATCTGCTCTGCTAGACATTGTGGTATGCATGTTTACAGTATACCTCTAATCATAACTGATACTGCATGAAAATAGTGAACCCAACTGAATGTGTGCCTCCCTCCCTTGCCTCATTTGTTTGTATCTATATCATGTCTGGGGTTGCGTGTGTGTGTAACCTTCACGATTCATTTCATTAAACTGTACCAGTATTCATGATTGTGTAATATCTACCGTCCTTGGCAATCCCAGCAGTCTATTGAAGATGAGCTCCTGCTTTGCCACCCTGTCAACCATGAGACAGAGTGCTACAAAGCCACCTGTCAGCGGGCCGTTAAGCGAAGCTCCAGGCTGACCAAGGACTGACCGGGAGCATCTGTGCCACTGTTTGTGTCTAATACGCTAATGAGAGCTGTCAAGCTGTCGAATCCACTCCCAGTGCCCTCCAGCACTTACAATGGCACCTTCAATTTGGCTGTCTTGAGTGACATTAACAAACATAGCCACAAAGAGAACAGACGTGTGCCAGTGATGCCACGCACTGACATGTTCACAAACAATTAACAAAAAAAAAATATATAGTCACACTCACAGACACAGACACAGACACAGCCCTGAACACACATACAAAGGGAGAAAAAGAGAGGGAGACAGAGACAGATTTGTTATGTTTAATAATGGAGTTTCCGCCTTCCCTTCCATTTGTTAACTCCTGTTCCTCTGGCTGTCTGTAGAGGCCAGTGTTGCTCAGTCACCATGAAGTTTTGCTCTACTTGAACAAGCCCAGAAAGACCTAACAACACATTTAACCTGGAACAAAACCCTAAAGACAAAACGATTCATCCCCTGCTGTATTACTAAATTCACATGAGCCTTCTTGATTGATGCCATGTGCCGAGCAGTGCAGCCCTTCACCACCTCATGAAAGGAGCAGTGCACGCCAATCAATGGCAGACAGTGTGTGTGTGTGTGTGTGTGTGTGTGTGTGTGTGTGTGTGAGTCAGAGTTGAGAGTGAGAGAGGCCTTAAGGCGCTCCACCCTAAACCTGCCAGGCATCCATCAAACACACTATGCCTCCTCTCAGCCCACTTCCCCTGCAGTATTCTTGGGCATCTTCTGGCAAAAAATAGATAAATACAAAACACATGCAAAGAAAGAGAAAAATAATCGGTTGGGAAAGCAGAGGTCCACTTTGGTGAAGCTGGCTGAAATGCTGCCTGCGCTCTCATTAAAAAAAAAATGGTAGTGTAGAAAAAAGGTAGTTATGATCTGTAAAAGTGGTAGCCTTCTAACTGTTTCAACGCATGAAAACAGTTCAGAGTCAATTAGCATAGATAGTATTTGAATACAAAAGAAGCATGTTTGTAACACTGTGTCAGAATATTGTGTGAGGCACCAACAATAAACCCAGGAATTTAAAGGGATTCACACAGTTCCCTTGATGGACAACTCACACAATAATGAGGGACATCAAGGAAACCCTTGAAACACAAAAAAATCGAACTCAGTTTGTTGACTTTAAAAGTATTTTTTTTAAACTTTCAATTCTGAACTTACTTTTAATTCTAAACTAAAGCAACTCTCCCATGTCTTGCCATTGGAAAACATGTCTAACTCTATGATACTTTGGCTTTTCAGACATGTTGATAATTATAATTCCAGACAAAAGTATCCAAATCT
Organism: Etheostoma cragini; assembly: GCF_013103735.1. Taxonomy (NCBI): domain Eukaryota; kingdom Metazoa; phylum Chordata; class Actinopteri; order Perciformes; family Percidae; genus Etheostoma; species Etheostoma cragini. Next base: position 14,539,912 of record NC_048411.1, on the reverse strand, counting down.
ACCAAAATAAAGAGTTCAAGCAGTTTTTTAAGAGAGGGAAATTACTGTACATGAAAAAGTAAAGTATTACATGTGTTAGCATAGTACTTCATGTAGTGTACGTGAAAACGATTTTCTCTCTACCAATACACTTGGACAGCCAATTTAATACCAAAACAAAGTAACATGATGATGATGCATGTAAAGAGGATACAACAGAAGTGAAAATTAAAACGTGAAGTCAAATTTAGTAATATTTAAATGCAGATTTCTTTTGCGATGAACTTGAATATTAGTATATTGTATACTGCTCCCCTACAGTGTAGGTATAAAATTGCGGTGTAGAGACTTCCAGTTATGAGGATGTCACAGTGTGTTCTAAGATTTTACAGTGTGAGTCTTATGTTTTTCAGCATTCCCGTATGTCAGGCAGTGATAAGAAGTCTCGTGCATAACTTTTGTGCAGATTAGATGTGCACATAAAGTAAAGAACGTCAAAATTGATGCATTTAAATTCTACCAAATGCACACGTGTTTATGTGTAGTGAGTGACATGCAGGAGGTCACAATGCTTTTATTACCATCATTTGCAAGCATGTTAGCATATTTCTAGATTAAAACATTTTTGCATGATTACGTTATTTTTAAACCTGTTCAGATGAAAAGCTAATTTGACCATTTGTCTTTGAACAAACCCTATACGTTATGAATACTGCTGCAACTGTAATGCACATACTTAAATCAAACACCACAGACACGTTCAGCAGGGCTTTTGAAAAGCATATAGCTCATATTTTGCAGACTAAACCTTTCATTCAAACCTTTATTTAACCAGGATAAAAAGTGCAGACTAAACTGTTTGATGTGAGGTGCTTAAAGAAGTGGTTCACTGTTTTTCAACCCATGCCTTGTGGAAAAAAGTTGTTTCCAAAGAAGGTCCCACACTCTACTTTGAACTTCAGGAGAAGATTTCTGTTCTGCACAGTGTATAACCCAATAAAGCTGCACTATTTGTGTTTCATGCATACATGCCCAACTTCTTGACTGCACACCCTGATGGTAAACTTTGGACCCTAGCTTGATGTGACTATTATTCACCTTTCGTGTACATCTTTGTAGTCCGCACTTTAGCACTCCCTATGTACACATTATTCCTTTGGGGATGACCACATCAATGTTGTAAGTGAAATTATGCGATAATGGTTACACAGTGCAAAGGCAAAAAAACACAAATGCTTTCTGCATGATAAATGGGATGGAAATGAGTCCATGCTGCAAGGACAACCTAATACAAGTACAGAAACTAAAACAAGAAATACAGCAAACACTAATCTTTACAATGTTTACTGATTGGAGTTTTCATGCCTAGTTATTACACACCACGAGGAAAGCAAAAATTAAAAGTGAAAATATGGAATTCCTAGATGAAATTGATTCAAAAGCAATTGTCATCAACAGACTGACCGGTAACTAGAAGTCTGAGATGCCTGAAACCCTGCCAACCAAACCCCCAGCATCACCTGGGAAGAGCAGGTGGGTGTTGTTGGAGTTTAATTCTCTGGATAGTTCCAGCCTGCCAGTAGCTGACAGATCCTCTTTTATTCTGCCAGAGATCAGACTCTTTATCTGGGCATGAGAAAGAGGAGCGAACGCCTGGTGAAAACACAGGTGGAACTGTCACACACCTGCTTTGGCACTGAATTTGATCTATTTGCCTTGTTTAGCTCGGTTTGGAACGGTCGGAGCACTTGGCATATGGCGGGGACAGGTGCTTCAGACACAACGTGGGTGAAAAGTGTCTGCGCAGGGCCCCTCTTTGCCCCTCTAACAATGCCTGGTTGACATTCAAAACTCGTTCATAATATATTAGAATCGTCTGTGCTCATGACTCATGAGCTGCTAATGGTTTAATGGATCTCACAAACCTAGTTAAGCTGGTTCAGTTTCAATTTCACTCATTGACAATGAAAGTCAAAGTGAATCCTACATTTCCTCTGTAATACACATGTAAGCAGAGCCAGCAATTAAGCTCCTTTTGCTGCAGTTTGTTAACAGCAATACTGACAAACATGAGAAAATAATTAAAAAATTTAAAGTAACATGCAAATTTAATTCTTGATCCATGTTTATCTGTTCAGTGTAAAGGACAACAGCACACTTCAAAGAGGCCAGGGTTGTTGTAATTAAAGCAGGCATATGATTCATTATTATGCTCATAAATCTTCCCTTGATTTCCCCTTGCTCAACACAAACTGGCACAGTCGTTGCTTCGTTCTCTCACTGGCAAATAGTGCTGGCTTGCAGTGAAATGTCGAACCAAGGAATAGCTATAGTAGAGTTTTTCTCCGCTGTTATTGTAATTGTAAGGAGTAGAATAATATACAGTCGATATTCATACGAGTGGATTTGCTTGTTCACCCTGTGGCCATTGTCTGATTGTGAGTCTAGAGATAAGTCTGTAGCTTTCGAGACAAAAACTATTCATATAAACCTAATCTCATCTGGAAATATTTGACAAGTGGGCTCCGAAAAATCATGTTCAAAAGAAATTGCAGCAATAGCACTTTCATAACCTATTCTCAGTCGTAGGCATGTAAGTAAAGTAACTTTTAAATTAAAGTAAAGTCGGTCAAATTCTGTGTAATGCTGTCCAAACACTTATATCAAAGGTGAGATAAAAGCGTATTACATCTCTATGGACAGTATTGTAGTTACAAAAAAAACATTTGGTCAGCATTCATTTTGGGATTTATGTCCATCTGCTACTTACATTCCTCATTTTAAATGTTCATTCAGTGGCCCTGGCTTTCCTCCATCCTCAGGGCCTGATGGATTGTTGACCTTCATCAGTGACTTTCTGTCCGCAGCGTCCATTCAGTGCAGGACAATTTTCCGAGAGGGGACAGGGGGGCACTGAGTCATTCAGCCAGTGTAAGCACTGCGTTGCTTGACTGGAAAAGACACAAATATTTAATGTGTCCCCCAGCTAGCACGGCATTAAAGATGCAACACCGTGTCCGACACAAACTCTGTAGCAGCTTAAGGACCAGTTTGCTCTGAGGTAACTGTGATCAGTAATCTAAAAAAAAAAGACAAGAGTGAAGCTTGAAATTTGTGAAATAATTCCTGCTAGACCCAATGGAATGTATATGTACAATCACATACACTGTGATATTTCCTTTTTCTTGGAAAGGCTATCTTCTGATTGTCTATTCCAAGAAACAGGAAACATCACAGTCCTAATATCCCTAACATAGCCTATATGAACAGTAAAGGTTGAATAGTAAAGCATAAAATTGCGGCAGTCATGCAGTAACCATGTACTGATAGATATTTTACTCCGGGTTTGTAATGTCACACCACGGCTCCAATCACTGGGACCAGTCAGTTGCCTCGATAGGTGACAAGTGTAATCACATTCATTGTCTGTCAGAATCCTGGCTTTGGTTGTGCAGCTGTAATGTGTCTGATATTAGTAGAGTAAAACAAGGAAAGTAGAGAAATTACAAAGGACTTTATTCAACTGCTTGACCCCCCCTGTGCTGCAACTAATGGCATGTAAACAGCATTTATTTATCAGTGGTTAGGGTTAAATCAGGCAATTGCATGGTGGTCTTACCACAGTCTACTGAACCATAGCTGATATAATAAAGTGTGAAATAATTTTGATTAAGCATTCTAGAAGCATTTTGACACGCTTCGGGGGTGGGGGAGGGGGGCAGATCTGCAAAATGGAGTCAATCAAGACTGCAGCATTAGGATGAGGAAAAGTCCTTACCAGCAAACGGGGAGGAGAAAATGGAGAAAAGGAAGAAATTCACACGCCTATCCCGAACCTGTGCCGTAATTCATTTCAAAAAATTATGCCCAACCATTTGCCTGCAGTTACTTTCATTGAAAATCCATCCCTGCGTTAATGGAATTATAAGATGTAGTGCACCTAATCAAATGGAATTGATTTAAGTTGCTTTTTGGCCCAGGGCCCTAGCAGCTCAAGGGCTCTGCTTGTGTCTTCTCGTTCTCTGATGATCCCTGGCTTCAGGGAATCGACTTGATAGACTGAGGAATATGTGCGTACCTGTATGTGTGTTAACAAGGTTTGTTAGCTATTTCTTTGCAGTGACTTGCAGTATGCTGTTGGCTTTGACACTATGATTTCCGTACAAACTGTGTGTGTGGATGCTCGGGGGTTGGTTGGCGCAATGGTGGAAAGAGTGAGCAGAGATGTGCAGTACTACGACACAGCTGAAATGGAAAGCGGAGCTGACATGGCTAAACGAGGAAGCCAATACTCAATGCAGATCGACCATTATGTGTGTATTTATTCATAGTTTTCCTCTGAATACTGACACAAACAAAAATGAAGAAATGAGACAGCCCTGCTAGTGGCGGTGAGGCTGTGCTTGCATTCAGTGTCAGCATACTAACTAATGCTCACAGAGACAATGCTAACATGCTGTTGTTACTGTTACTCAGTTTAGTGTGTTAGCATGCTAACTAACATTTGCTAATTAGTGCTTAACACAAAGTACAGTTGAGGCTGATGGAAACATCATTAGTTTTGCAGGCATTTAGTTATAAACCAAAGTAATGGATAAATTGACAACTTGTTCTGATGGTGGCACTGTATGAAAAATAAAGGGATCACCAAAGTGACTAATATCACCAAAGTAAATCATCCGGAGGTGTACAGGAATGGCTGTGCCAAATTTCAATCCATCCAATACAAAATTCATGGTGAAGCGGAAAAAATCAGGAGGTCGTTAGGATTCATCGTCTTGATGCTCTACTCACAAGATGATCAAAGTTAGTAGGCTCCATCCTCTGGAGACCATGAACATATGTGAGTAACGTCATGCCCGTCCAGGGACAAACTGACCAACTTTGCCATCTCTAGAGAAGTGCTAAAAATGTGGCTAAAAAGCTGCGCACTAGCAAGCAAAAGACAGTCAACTGATGTCCTTTTAGGGCTGCTCGTAAAAAGTCCGGGCCACGAAGCACTGCTCGCATTATCTTCTTAGCTTTGAACAACTGTGGAGGGAATCACTGCTGCGAGAGCAAACAGCCTTACAACTCCTTAACGTTGGCTACTCTTCTGAAAGTGAAGAAGAAGATGTACTAAAAATAAAACACGATTTTCTGTCAGAAGTTCATTCAGCATGGACACGCGAGAGTTGCAGAACTACCTCAAGATTGGATTAAATCAGCAAAGCGTGCAGGGAAGTAAATCGTAACATGTGAATAAGTTGGTGGTGAAAGTTGGATTGAGCAAAAAGAAAAAGCCAGACACAGACAAAATGTACTGTGGATGGAGGAAGAGTTTTGTACATTACCAAAAGCTCATTCTAGCCATTCTGCGATCAGATTCTCCCTGAGTCTCTTCAGTGTTGACGAGGTGGAATCAGATAAAGCACAGACCTCACATGAAAGACACAACATCTTTCCTCTGGTCTCTGAAAGCGTGCGGCCAATTGTGTGTGACAAATTTTGGTATGGCCTTTGCTAAGCTTGTGCAAAATTAGTTTCTCCTGTCTCCCTATCGTGGACACCCAAGTCTTCCATTTCCTGCAGCCCTTGCAAACACAAAAGGACAGTAGTGACATTTATTGGGCCTGAGTTTATTTGTATTCCGTCTCTTCCTTCACTACGTATCTGCTTTTATAGGCTCAATCAAGCGAAACATTAAAAAAGCTCATTCTTTATTAATCCTCACAATGACAGTTCAAAGCTTCCGACACACTGACTTGCCTTTTTCTATTTTAAGAAATCAGGTTATTGGTATTATTTTTTAAACATCCCCTGGTTGTTGGCGTGTAGAGAGTTATGCACCATTCGGGCTTTTCATTTTGTTAAAAAGGACAAACAGGTAGAATTACTGTGCACAAAGAACTGATGTAAGTCTTTTCCACATGAAATCTTTGATAACCTTGCTACTTATAATGTTGCATAAGTGTCTGCACTCAGCTGCTGAGTGACTTGACCTTGTTATCTCGCCTCTCATCTTGTTTGCCTCATGTTTATACAAATTTATCAACATGGAATTCATTAACAGCAGACGGACAAAGGCTAGAGTATTTGCCCATTTTTAGCAGCATTTTATTTAAAGACAAAGAGCATGCCCCCACGCTAATTTAGTCACGTTGGATTGTTGCAGCTGCCCTTGGCTCAGTTTTACAGTTCAACATCTGTGCCTACCCTGAGGAGTGATAACCAGACGTGGCAGCTGATGTCACAGCACTGATGCGCTATGGCCCAAAACCAGCTGAGCTGTCTGACATGCATTTGATTACACTTGAGGCCACATTCAGAACACATGCAACTGATGTGTCTTAGATTTAATGATCTTCCAAATCAATACTCCTTTTGGCCTGTTTCTCATATATGTTCATGTAGGTCTATATATATATATATATATATATATATATATATATACTGTACATACATTGACATACCACTACACATTAAACATACCTGTTTTTTTGTACACTGAACACAGTTCACATTTAAGTTTAAAAACATCAGCTGTGACCTTTAGGGATTTAGTGGCGCTGTTGGGTGCCATAACAAAATCAGACAGATGAATCTTTAACCATATAGTTGAATTTAAATGAATACCACTACTGTATATCTCGGATCCATCCTAACATGCTGGGTGTGCGTGCGTGTGTGTGTGTGTCTCCTTACAATTTGTGACAATGGCACAGGGTAAAAACGACAACAAACACACTGTAAAAATGTTTACCACAGCTTTACTGTATCTACAGTATTTTTTCATCTAAAATCAGTGTTGTTAGAGCTGGAACAGGGTTTGGCAAGTAGTGAGCCACATGTTGCTGTGTGACTGTGTGGTTGTATCATTGGCTGGTTACTGAGGAATTTAAAGAAGTTAGGACTGAGGCTACATTTGGTCTTAAAGTGTGCTGAGGGAACACCAGGGGTGTTGTTATTACAGGGAAATCAATACTCTTTTTTTTAAATCTTGACTTGAGTTGAGGGAGCTGGAGTCTCTCAAAACAGCCTTTGTTTTTTTGGTTTAAATATGCATGCGCTGGGCAATCAGTCAATGCTTTGTCTAATGTCTGCCTCCAAATTGATTTTTTCCAGTTTTACCAAATAGCAGCCCAATTTAATACTTGACTGTGAAGTTGCTGACAGCTTCTGATGTACAAATCACAAACACTGCAAAAAAAAACATGGTGGCTTTTAACACATTGCATTACAGCATCACTGAAAGGGTATAAATCTGTATGGGACCAACGAGACCATGCTGAAAGTGGGAGTACCACAAGACAGAAACAACTTCTAAAATAGGAACAAATTGGGACAAACATGGTGGAGTCTGGAAAGGTATGTGAGGAACTTAAGAGAAAACACAAGAAAGGAAAAAACGAAACAGTCTCTCTTCATGAACAGATAAACAAGAAGGAAGAGGACTTATGGTGATACCTTATGGAGACAACATGGATAACATCAATAATGAAAATGCTCTTCAAACTGATAAGAGTTCTCGAACATTTGTTAGGCTGTTGTGCATGGACAAACACGGGGAAGGCACTGTGATAGCAAAACGTTCACAGCAACAACAGCACTTTAAAGGAAAGTTTCACAGATAAGCTCACACTGTCAGTGACTCTGCTACTTTTAATGTTTCAATAATGTCCAGTTATAATTTAATACACCCAGAATGGGGGGGGTAGCCACTACTTCAAGACATAATGATGGATTATGACCAAACCAGACTGCGTGCAGAAGTGCAAAATCAGCTAAACGTAAGCCAGAGGCTGGCATTTTCATAAATATGTATGGCATCTTACGTATTGTTAAGAGCCCACAGTGAATTACAGATCAGCATTATCAATTCAGAAATACATAATTCGGCTGAGGTACGTTTCAAAAGCGGCTTACTTTATGAGATGCAAATGTGACAAAATAGTCTCAAAGAGCAGAAGAACCATAAGTGCCTCACTTGACTTTCAGGTGCATGCAGAATGAGTTCAAGTGACATTTTGTCCCAGTAGTTTCCACCTATCAAAGTACAATTTGAAGAATCCTCCTCCGGGGAGACTTTATTACACTTTGATGAGAAACTTGCAGAGGAAAGTTGGCAAAGTCCAGGCTTGTTGGGGGGCATGGGGCAAGAACTCTGAAACGATATCTGCAGCAGTCCCTCTTACGATCTCGTTTTACGTTTTCTGAAGCAATCACGAGCCAGCAGAGCACAACTGCTACGCAATTAAGCTGTCTGTGATTTTTAATTAAAACTAAGAGGCGTGATCCGTCTGAAATTTTGTTTGCCTTTCAGGCAACACAAGTTATCATCTTCATAATGGATGTGATTATGTATGAAAAATGATCACATTTCTATACCCATTTTCAAATAACAAAGTGCAGGCAGAGAGAGACACAATAAGTTCCCTTTTTCTTCTTCCTTGCAGTGTTCCGTCCAAACAATGTTACAATTAGGACAATAATTGTGATAGTGACATGAATTATTCAAAGGCGTTCAAAGGGTTACACTGTACCCAGTAGGCACAATCAATCCGCTGTCTGACGCCTTCACCAAAGCAAAGTCCATTACAAGTTCTAATGCAGCTGAGTAGCTTCTGAACCAAAAAGGCAATTGAATGCTGATATCTCCGGGGACCACGCAGGAGAACTTGAGAGAGACAAATAAACAAAACCAGAACAGCAGCGAGCGCACACAGCCCTGAGGGACACACACTGTACAAAACTGTTAACTCTGACTTTTTATTGACAACCTGAACATCAAAACTGGAGCTGTTTTTGAGGTCTCATCACAGAATAAAAGAGTTGCTGAGACAGGAGACAAAATACACACAAAAATACAGACCCATAGATTCAGACACACCAAAGCTGTTTTCCACAGTCCCAGGCAGAAAAAGAACATGCTATTAACCTTCATCCTTTATGCCTCCTCTTCACTTTTATATGTAGGGGCATCTTTATTTAGATACTGTGGTGCTAATTTATGTGGAGAGGCCATTCTTGATGGGAAGAAATTCCACTGGAGGAGCATTATGAGGAGGATGAAAACATAAAAAGAAGACATAGTTTGTGTTGTGTACTAAAAGTAAAACATACTGCCGCATCAGTAACTACTGTGTTACCTTGGTTGGGAAATCCATAAGCAATCAGGGTCTGTTGGCTTCTACTATGCATTCAGTTTGAACATTTTCACTTTATTATCTAAAGACAGATGTTTTTTGGGGGGGGGGTGAAACATCTAACAATAACTAGTAGAAAGCTAAAATGCTTCTCAATTTAGGCTTTGGCAAATATGAATGTGTTGCATTCAATTAGAAAAACTTTTATATCTAGCACTCGCAGGGTTCACTACACTGTAACTAAATTAATGTAAAATTTCCAGTAATTTATTGGCAACAATTGGCCAAATAGATACTGTGAATTATTTTTACAGGAAAGGTACCATATTTCCATTTACAGTATTTTATGTATTCACTGTAAAATACAAAACAATTAAACACAATATAAGATAAAAAAGTAAAAATACAATCCTATAGTGGCTATAATGTGATTTTTTTGTACAGTAATGCTATGACTACTATGATTTCAACTGTACTACTTAGATTATTTAGATTTTTTCATGTCGACAAGGTTGTCATGTAAACTTTACAGCATTCTACTGTAAAAACCATATACAGTTATGTTACTGTGAAATCTAAAGTAAATAACTGTAGATTTCACAGCCATTATTTACAGTGTATATGTAACGGTCCAAGGTACAGGTGTCGACATCAGTGGGGACGGTGGGTACGCGTTCCTATTAGTTTTGAAAAGCTTGAGCTCAATTCAGTTGAAAAAAAAAAAAAAGTTCATAACACATACAGTTCTTGAGCAACAGATGCCAACAAATCCACAAAGATCCCCCTCCCCACAGGGAAGGCACAGACACAGCCGTTCTGCTGCTGGGCTGGCCATGGTTCTCTGTTCTGGGGACTGCATGCTTTCAAGCTTTGTTGAGAATGCCTGATGTAGATTGGATGGATGCACATTGTTGTGAATTGAGAGCAGTCAGCTCATGGTGTGATACAGCGTTCATCTGTGCGACACATATTTTTTCTTTTTCAATTTTGGCGAAATTTGTAGAGCATAACTTGCAGAAGTTGTGTTTTGGGTAGATATGGTCAATTGTACTGGGAATAAAATCAAAATATTGGAATCAAATATCGGAATGAAAATATTGCAACAGCGGGCCAGGCCTGATTTCCTTCCGTAGCTCCACTCTCTGAGTCAGATCTGCAGAACATGGACACTTGAAGCAGAACATTTCGTCATCCTAAAACGTTTCGGACATCATCACATTTTTGTATATATGTTTATTCATTTACATCTGTAAGCTACAGGATAGCGTCTTTCAAAACATGACCTTTGCGAAAGAGAAACAAAAAATAACTGTGTCATTGTACCCAGCACTTCTGAAAATTCACTTCCTAATGCATCTAACTTGATGGCCAATCTGCTGTAATTTTTTTCTCCAGGTGTCAGCTGAAACCATCATCTTTGGGAAAACAAAAAACAAATGGGGACATGCAGTTGAGTTGATGTAAGGCCACATTCAGAACACAGACATGTGTCAGGTTGTCCAACACATGTTGTCTTAGATTTAATGAACTTCCAAATCAATACTCTCTTTGACCTGTTTCTCATACATGTACACATGCATGGACATGGGAAGGGGGGGTGGAGGGGGGATGCTGATGGCTGATGGCGGTACTGCTGCTCCGTTGGGTAAGAACAGTGTAGCCGAGCAGATAGAAACGGACCGTGGAGGTAGACGGCCCAAATTTCCCTAGAAATATGCTGCTCTTAGCACAGCAAGTGCTCTTTTGCTGTATCACTTTTTGAAATACTGTGGACATTTATGGATCTGCTTTTCTACACAAGCCTGCTCTCAGCTATTGTATTCTTTAGGTGATGACCTGAGTAGTTATCTAGAAAATGCCTTGTGGTTTGCGTTAATATGAATTTACAGTGTTATTTTATTACGACTGATTTCTTACTACAGTAACAAATAAACAACATAGTCAATGCAGTTTGCATTAGCTTATGTCAGCAAGTGACTTCCATTTGCTCCAAAACACCTGAAATCAATAGACTCCGCCAAGAGGAATAACCCTATTTAAAATATTTTAATGTAAGCTTTGCCCTGGAGTTGAAACAATCAAGCAGATGTATTAGTCTGTGCAACTCTTCTGTTCCTGCCAGTTTGAATGTTCTTCACTCTTTCCCTTATTATTTCCTTTTAATTCTGCAGGACTTTTTTGTCTCCCTTGGCCCTTAGCGTTAGTCTGCTGCAGGCGTTTAGAAACATGTTAACAGAGAAATGAAATGCCATTCATCAGGGCTGACACCAAATCTCCAAAATGACAAGGCGTCGGCTGGATCTTAGACTTTATTGGCCAGGAGATAAATGCACTGGAGGAGTAATTCAAAGTGAAAAATCAGTCCCCTGAGAAATGGATTCCCTTATTCCAGGCACTGTGAGAAATTTCTATTAGAAAGTAGAGCAGTTTTTCTTCAGCACCCTAATTTACAGTTGGCAGTTAGGCGACACACTATACCTTAACTGTGCAATCCAATTGCTTAGAACCAGATTGATTTTGAAAGTAGAAAATAACAATGATAATTCGTTCACTGTTGAGGCAAGTATTAGGTCTGCTGCACACATCTTTCATGACATTTTTAGACTAAATCTTTAATTAGACAACTGTTGTTCAATATATTTTTTAACTTGAAATTTTACTTGAAGTTATCGCTAAGTTATTACCTTGAGATAAATATACACAGGCTTAAATCTTAAGTGAAGAGGTACTTAAATGAGAAACTATAGAAAAGTGGTATTTAATTGGTATGGAGTTGAAAGCATATAATTAATTGCAGCAAACACTTAATGATCTTTCAAGATGCTTTTAAGCCAGAAAAACCTTTGGTGAATAAACTCAAATATGTCATCTAAACTTTTCCTTCAGATACTTTGTTTCTTATTGAAAACTGAAAGTGAATATACAGTATTTCAATTGTAGTTCAGGAAGCAATGTCGTGATGTATCATCTCTGCCTTGTCTAAATCTATCAGAAAATCCATTCTAAAATCCTACGATGGATTTACAAGGCCCCAGGCGCAAGAGTACTTCAGTGAACTTTTAAAGGTGCTCTAAGTGATGTTGGGTGACGTTGCTTCTTGTTGACATTCAAAGTATTGTCAAACAAAACTGAGACTAGCTCACCCCTCCCTCCTCACCATCCCCTCCCCCTCCCTTCCATGCTTCCTGAAACAGTCATGAACGTGCATTGTGGCCTACAAGCTAACACTGCTGCAGTGATGGCTCAACCAACTCCTTCTTGTCGTTTATTGGCTGGAACGCTGGAAAACTGTTATGTTCCATGGTGTAGTTTGGCAATTTGTTTTTGTTCCCGTTTGTAGAGTCTGACAGTGATTCAAATTTCATATTAATTTCTATTTTATTTCAAACTCTATGATCACTGCATTTGTACATCAGAAACTACTTTCAAAAAGAGGAAAAACAGCTGAGTAAAAAAATATCATACCATCATAGACAATCGTTGCATGTCAATGATGGTCCATCATGTGCAATCGTACTGTAATGCTGCTGAAGTTGAATTTCCATACTGGCAGTCATATTTATTTGCTTTTCATCGGCAACACAGAAAAAAGATACAGTTTTTCTGATGGCAACATAATAACTTCCTGGAGAATAATTGACTTGTTTTGTGTCATGAATGTCTTTTGAACAAGTTAACCCTTAATTCATATATCAAGAAATTGACCGGAGATTGTGGAAATGATTGTATGAAGGGAACTCCTCTGTTATTGCAGAGCAACAGGAGTGCAGGCCTGTGATACAGGAGCAGCCATCTACCACCGGGCCCAGGAGCAGCCTGCTAGCACCGGGCCCAGGAAGAGCCAGCTAGCACCGGGCTCAGGTTTAGCCAGCTAGCACTGGGCTCAGGAGCAGCCAGCTACCACCAGGCCTGGGATCCAGGAGCAGCAAGCTACCACCAGGCCTTAGCAGCTCAGTGTTCCAACTGGGTTTGACGTAACACGATGGCCACTAAAGAAATTTTAAAAAGACACAGAGGAGCTAAAAGCAGCCATGAACATGATGGGTGAGGAATTGGCATTACCAAACTCAAGAAGTTGAACATAGAACAGCAGAACAAGGTTAAAGTCTTGGAAGCTCAAGTATCAGACTTGGAGACATTGCAGATTAAGCCTCGGTTTTACGCTAATGCTCTGAACGGGGATGCCCGAGTCAAGAGCGCTGACCTTGACAATACAACTGAGCTGCAGGTAACAGCCTTCCTTCACTGGAAACACATCTCTATAGAGAGTCATAATATTGAGGCATGGCACATCATTCCAACAAGGAACCAAAAACAAACAAAAAAGATGTTGTCATTTTACGTTTCCCAAACATAAAGCATAAAATTGACCTGCTCAGGCATGGCCTCAAATTGAAGGGCACATACGTTTACATCAATGAGCATCTAACTAAAACAAATGCACATGCAGCAAAACAGGCAAGGTTTTGAAGAGGCAAGGGAAGATACAAGCTACTTGGAACTCCAACTGCAAGGTGTTTGTAAAAATGCTCACCAGAGCAGGCTAAAGTCTTGTGTATCAGGTCCATTGAGCAGCTCAACAAGTTGGAAGTACCTAGGTCAAATTACTATGAGTCAGATCATGTAGTTATCATATTGTGTTTTTTTTTGTTTCTTCACATGGTTATAGAATGAGCACTTTGTCATGTCTGACAATATGACTAGTTGTCATTTTAGAATGTTTTGTGACACTGACCTAAGTATGATGAATTTTGATCAGAATTTTGATCTAAAAATAACTTTTATATTAAAATAAATAACAACTGTGGCTACTACACAGATAAACAGTTCAATAACAATATAAAACACGACTCTGGCATATATGTCATTCACTTTAACAACAGAAGTGTGCATGCTAATTTCCGGAGTATAAAAGAATATTTAGAACAATTCAAGAAGCCCTTTAATATTATAGCCATATCAGAAACATGGATTAATGCCAATAGAGGCATGAATTTTGAGGTGCAGGGATAGGAATTTTCCTGTGTAAATAGATGAAATGGTCTCAGAGGAGGGGTGACGCTTTTTACAAGGTGGTCGAAAACATGTCAGTAGCCGATAGAGTTGTGTAATGAAAGAAATAAGAATACCATTGTAAGTTGTCTATATAGGAAACCAGGACCAAATGCTGAAATATGCACAGCAATAATGGAAACAATTTTTAATAAAGTAAAACATAAAACCAACTATATATGTGGAGATTTCAACATTGACCTACTAAATAAAACACAAAACTTACCAGAATAACATGTAATGGGGCAACTCTGATTCTAATATTTTTATAAAACATATGGAAATCAACTCTTCAACCGGAATATTAGTCATTGACATGAGTGACCACCTACCAATCTTTGTGACTCATGACTGCAATTTTTGTGGGAAAAAGAAATGCAATGGCATTAGATTTCAGAGAATAAGAACAGAATAAACTGTTGCTGCATTTAGAAATGAACTAATAAAGTATACATTGAAGGAAGTAAAGAAGGAGACTGACCTTAACCACGCATATGAACTATTCTTAGACATGTTTTCATCTTTATATGAAAAGAAATGTCTGATAAAACAAAGTTGTAATAAAAGAGAATATTCAGAAACACCCTGGATGTTCAAAGGAATTCAAAATGCCTGTAAAAACAGAATAGCCTTTATAGAACTTCATAAAATCAGATCAGAAAATGTAAGAAATATAAAAACAAACTGACTACCATAATGAGGGTATGTTAGAAGGATTATAATGATAAATTACTAAAAAATTACAAAGACAATGTTAAAGGAAAACAATAAACACTATTATTACAAAAGTACTTGACAAGTGTAACTATCCGGAAAACTTCAATGATAATGAGAAGATGGGGACAAATGTGAATGAAGGGGTTAAAAGATTCAACAAACACTTTGTCAATGTGTGTCCTAATCTGGCCAAAGATTTAAATCACACAGGGACAAATTACTCTCTGATGGATCACGTGAATATTAACCCATATTCATTGTTTTTGGGAACAGTACAAGGCAAGGAAATAAAAAAAAAGTTGTCAATAAATGCAATAATAAAACTTCAAAAGATTGTGATGACATTGACAGTGAAAAAGTAATTGACGGGATAGTATATATATATATATCATCTATCATTTAAAACAGGAGTATATAAGATGAAAGTAGCTAAAGTCATCCCATTGTATAAATCTGGTGTTTTACATATTTTCAATAACTATAGACCAATGTTTCTGTTTTCTCAATTCTCAAAAATACTTGAAAAACTATTTGTCACAAGATTAGATAATGTCATTAAGAGAAGTAAATTACTAACGGATAGTCAGTAAAGATTCAGATATGGCAGGTACAAATCTATGTCACTTATTGAGTTAGTTGGCAGATTATCAAATTGCATTGAAAATAAAAACTATGCAGTAGGGAGTTTCATTGATCTGAATGGGCATTTGATACTGTAGATAATAATAATAATAATGTATCCTTTATTAGTCCAACAAGAGGAAATTACAATTTACACTTTGTTATTACACGCAGGCCTGAATTACACACACATGCTCAGTATCTATACATGCAATAAATGGAGAGATGTCTGAGTGGGGGTGTGGGGGGGGGGGTTGCCTATGAAAATGTACCCTGCGCTGTTAGGGGTTTGGCGCCTTGCTCAAGAGCACCTTGGCAGCACCCAGGAAGTAAACTGGCACCTCTCCAGCTACCTGTCCACCACCATGCTTTTGGTCCACCCAACTCCCTACAGATGGAGCTACTGCCACCCCAGATCATGAAATCCTGTAAAAAAATTTGAAAGGTATGGAATAAGAGATGTGGCCTTTAAAAACTTTAGAACAGGAGTCAGTTTGTTCAAGTGGGTAATCACAGGTCCGTGAGTCGCTGTATGTCCTGTGGCGTTTCACAGGGATCAGTTTTAGGCCTGGAATTGTTTATCCCTTTACTTTCGAATCAAACTATTAATACAGAATTTCTAGGTGTTGTACTGCATCCTAAACTCTGCTGGAAGCCACACATTAAATATCTGTGGATGAAGATGGCCAGGAGTATTGGGATATTGAGCAAAACTAGAAACATCTTGAACCAAAATACTTTACATACTCTGTACTGCACACTAATTGTGCCATATACAGTATGTTGTATTGTGTGGAAGTTTGGGGAAATATATTCAAAAGCAACTTGCAAAGGATTTTTGCTTTGCAAAAACGAGCAATTAGAATAATAAATCACACAAGGTGTCATGAGCACACCAATTCTCCGTTTTTGAGTTCACAATTGCTGAAATGTATGGACATTGTAACATTCAAAACTGCACAACTTATGTTCAAGTTTAAAGTTTGAAGTTAAAGTTAAAGTTGCTTTTTTGCAAAAGGCCCTTGAAAGATTGTTTTCTGTATGTAAACATCTATTTTCTTTGCAATGGTATAATTTTTAATATCCATGTACTTTCCAGGGAACTCCAAAAACAGAGATGCCCACGGCTGAAATAACCCAGCATTAGCCTTTTGCTTAATATTAGCCTGCCAATTTAAATAATCTGAAGAACCAACAATTAACTGGGCTAACGTTAGCTGGCTATAACGTTAGTAAAGTCTACTTTCAAAATTCTTAACAGGGGACAATCAAGTTAAACTACAGATTGGTTTCTTTTTATTTGTCATGAAAGCAAAACCTATCACTTGCTTACTGTCATTTGTTTAACACTTAAGTTACAGCTGAAAAAGTGTGCTACTTCCATCAGGTTTTTGTATTTGGTTGTCTTTTCTATATACACTGCACATGTGTTAAACTGGTTAATATGTTTTCTTAATTTGTAAGTACATGCACTGTAAAAATCGCTTGGGCTGCAATATGTAGTCCATACTACCTGTACTTTGGCCAGTAGTTTATTAATTACAATAGTGGTACTTAAGATTATTTATGACAGTTAAGATAATATCTCAAATGAGGAAAAAAAGATGTTGGTGCATTATATATTAGGATAGGAGGTTTCAACAAGATGTAGTTAGTTTTTGTATATGCATGCAAAAGTGTGCAGACATTAAGTGAACAGAAGCTGTCAGAGTGGCGGAAGGAGGACCCAAACGCAGAGTGACAGGTAAAATAAACCCGTCAGTTTGATGGGTTTATTGTCCAAAGTCCAAAACACAACGGGGGACGGGGAGTCAGGGAAAAACAAAAAGCAGGAGCACAAAGGCTGGAAACCACACAAAAGGTACAAGGGGAAAAAGCGGACATGCAGGGAAACACCGGTCACAGGGAACTGCAGGGAATGTAGGGCATAAAGACGAGGCAGAAAAACAGTAAACTTGCAACTCACAGGATGGCAAATTCAATTCAATTTTATTTATAGTATCAATTCATAACAAGAGTTATCTCGAGACACTTTACAGATAGCGTAAGGTCTAGACCACACTCCAGAATTTACAAGGACCCAACAGTTTTAGTAGTTTCCTACAGAGCAAACAACAGTGGCGAGGAAAAACTTCCTTTTAGGCAGAAACCTTGGTCAGACCCAGGCTCTTGGTAGGCGGTGTCTGACGGGCCGGTTGGGGTTTGAATAGGAGTGGAAAGAACAAAAGGAGAAAAAATAGTTTGTAGCAGTTCTTTGTAGTAGTTCATGGCATAGCAGGGCACTGTGGGAACTACAAGGCACAGCATGATGTAGCTTGGCACCGCAGAGTGTAGCAAGATGAACATGGTATTGCAGAACGTGGAGCGGGACCATGGCGACAGCTGCTACCATGATTTTGGAGCCTCTCTGATCCGAGGGAACATGCTGGGGAAAAAAGAACAAAAGGTTAGTAACAAGCATTTCTGGGACATGGATGCACATAAATGGAAAGATAGAAAGATAGGATAGGAGCTCAGTGTGTCAAAGGTAGTCAGAAAGGTCAGGAGGGTCCAAGTGGGGGATAGGATACAAACCCTGGTTAGGACAAAGCTGGCAAACCTCACCGAGCGACGGACAGACTGACAACAGGACAAGACGCACGACTGGAATGATCTAACAAGAGACAAAGTGAACACAAGGGTTAAATACAAGAGGTAACGAGGTAATGGGGAACAGGTGAGACGTCAGGTGAAGCACATTAGGGCGGGGCCGGACAATCAGACAGAGGAAAATAAAGCTTGGCAAGACAGGACAGGAAACCAGACTATCAACATAAAACAGGAAGCAGTGCAACACACACTGACCGGGGACAAGACCAAAAAACAAACGCAAGGAGCAAGACAGGAAACACAACCCCAGTAAAACCCCCAAACCATAACAAGAAGCTATCCTGACCTGACATGAGACAAAGCTTAACATAACACATTTCTTTACATTTTAAACCAAGATCACTTTTTATTAAAGCGTCCATATTATGCTTATTTTCAGGTTCATAATTGTATTTTGAGGTTGTACCAGAATAGGTTTACATGGTTTTATTTTCAAGATAACACTTAAATAAAACAATATTTAATATTTCTGTACCACACATGGCTGCAGATCCTGTTTTCACCCTATGTGTTTAGGTCTCTGTTTCAGCTACAGAGTGAGACATCTTACTTTTATACTATCTTTGTTTGGAGTCGCTCATACGCAGTAGCTTGTTAAGATTACATCAGCTAGATAACTTTTTTAAAACTTTGGTCAGTAAAAAGCAGGATTAGCTGGGAGACTTCTTGTGGAACACCTACAGAACAGGGATAATATGTAAGTAGGTATTTTGTAGATTATGGTGAACTAGTGTGTGTTGCAGCTACTGTATTACTGTTTTCAGTAGTCTTGCCATTAAGAACAAGCTAGCATGCTAGCACTAGCATGTGCCACGGTTAGCCACCATATCTTGGCTAGTGGCATAGAAAGCCGTGCAGATTTTGAACAGCTTCCCCGGAGACTGAAGGCAGAGGACATTCAGAAACCCGTATCACGCTCAAAACAGTATTCCAAGTTTGTATGTGTGTGGAAGCACCAGAAACACAAAATAACAACCCAAATCCCAGAAAAAGTGTTTTTTTCATAATATGAGCACTTTCATTGTTTTACATTTTCAAAATAAAAACAGGAAAATGGCCTTGTGCAAAAATGTGGGAGCCCTCTTGGATTATTCTTGGTTCCTTTTGACAACAGTGATTGCTAAGACCCATGTCAAGGTGATTTACTGGTTAGGGATTCAAAGAGTCAGGTGAATACAATTCCTAGGTTGAACTATTTTAAAGTAACTCCATGTTTCTACAGTATCCAAAGGCCTACATGGCAGAGTTGTAAGAAAAAAAGGCTTTCTTATGACAGCAACACAAAAGGAAGCATCTGAAGTCTGCAGAAGAAAACCTTCAGAAGGCCTGAGGCCTTTTGGAACAATGCATTTTGGACTGACAAAACCAAAATGGCACTTTTTGATTCAAGGCATACCTCAGCATCAACCATGAAGTACCTCCAAGAAAGATGGCTGAGTGTTTCCCTCATCCATCTTGAAAAACCAGTCCCCAGACTTAAATATTATTGAAAATCTGTGGAGAGATCTCAAACCTGCCGTGCATGCAAGGAGGCTGAAAAATATTTCTGAGCTCAAGAAGTAACTGCCAGGAAGAGTGGGAGAAAATACCAAAAGCAAAAAATGAAAGACGCTTAAAGTGAATAGATTAGGATACTGTATTGTCCATTTCATGGAACTGTATATACGTGCATGTGTGCGTGCGTGCGTGCGTGCGTGAAAGACAAAATGAGATGCTACATTTTACAATCTAATTAATTCAGTTATGACAAAGATTTCTCTGTGTATCCAAGTGTTTTTTTACTGCTGCTTCTTTTCGTTTATTACTCAAGACTTTTGATACACCAATAACTATATTGTTTGCATAATGTGTATACAAACCCTTTATCTTTCTTACTTTATTTATATGCAGCATGTATATACAACAGTAGCTCTCAGGAATTGTGCACCACGTCCCCCCTCTCTTTTTTTCTTTCTTCTCTGCACTTGTGTATAATGACAATAAAGATATTCTATTCTATTCATTCTGTAATTTGTTGCCAAAATGGCCTTATCCCCTATCACCAGTTTCATTTCAAATTTCCCTGTCATCGAAATAAACACTGTGTACTGACGGCTGCTTTGTGTGAGGTAATTAAGTTAAAGTACACTTTGTTTATTGTACAACATCAGTGTAAGGCTTGCCCTGAATAATACTCATAACCTCTATCTAAAGATATAGTCAAATTTACTTTTGCAACAAATATCCAAGGAATAAATGATCATCGTCAGTTCTTCTGTGGCATTTGAGAAACAGGAGGACATTATCTCCATGCAGTGTCTCCTTGTAATCTCCTTTTTGTTATGGTTTGGGGTTATTGTTGGGGTATTTTTCCTGTTGGGCCTTCCCTGTGTTTTTGTCCCGGTTTTCCCATTAGTCTGGTGTTGTAGATTCTGTCTTGTGTTTCCATGCTTGTGT
>NC_048411.1:14484342-14519233 GCF_013103735.1 Etheostoma cragini | reverse complement strand
TTTTGTTTTCAATAAATGAGCCTGTGTTTGCCCGCCAACCTGCATCTTGGTCCTCCTTCTCCTGCCACCCCATCACACTTTTCCCTCTAGATTAATGGCATGAAATGGGTCTTTAGGCAAGGCTGAGCCACCCAGTGCAGACCAGCAACGTGGTAGAACATGAAAATGGCATTTTTAAAGACTGGAACTCATAGCCGCCATTTATCTATTTTCAAAGAGACATTAAGCTCTGAGGAAAGAGTGGGTTGGGGCTTTTGACACCCTGTGTCGTTCAGTATTTCAATTAAATAGCAGGTATATGTTACCTGCTGTGGAAAGTGAAGCTTGTAATAGGTACACAAACATCCTGCTTAAGTGACCTGTTTGTCCTCTCGGGTGCCTCCATTTTCTCAATGGTTTTTCACTCCTTAGTCATCATGCCAGAGCCAATACTCTCTCCTGGATAAAGCCTTTCTATAACTGGAAACATGAACTTGTCGTGACTTAAGAGCAAGATCAGCAGTGCTGATGTTGTTTGCAGCAATCGGTTGACAAGCTTGGGGTGGGGGGGCTCCAAACCATTGCTATTAAAAAAAATATTAAAAAGTCTGAAGATGAATCCAACATATTATTAGCAAAAAAAAATCCCCACTATTTACGGCGTATAGGTCAGGTAGTTACTAAGGTAGCCATCCACAGATACAGTTCCTCCTAAAGATTTACTGTGCCACATGTATGTTTAACATTAAAACGGGATTTATAAAATCATGGCAACAATTAGTAGGATTATTATTTGAATTAAATATGTATAAGGACCTTAGGCTGCCCTACTAGTTCTTTCAGGCCGAGATAATATGCTATATAATTTAATTTTATACAGTAGGGGGTCCCTGCTCCACCTCTCTTTCAGTTAAAGGGGCTTTTGCTTAAAAAATTGAATACTTTACAGTATGGGAAAAAAAAAACTAATTTTCTGTCTCTCCCCTCCAGAGTTTAAATGTGACAGATAGATGCTTCACTAAACATGACGTACATGTACAGTGGAACCACTCAGATGTGGAACACACTGTTCATTTTGAATTTTCCATTTGATTGCAGACAATTGTCAAAAATGTAAAGATGGTATCAAACCGGTTAACAAACTCTGAAAGAAGATCAAGATTTGTCTCTATGGTTTCGGTCCAATGAGACCAACCTGTGACACACACAGTCTCTTTGCATATTGTTCTGTCTCTGTCAGGCAAAATGTATTAAATAACCAATAGAGTGCTGTCTGCATCAACACCGTCTTTGTCAGGCCACAGCGGCAATATGCCCGAGGTAAAAAGTCTCCCGTGTCACATGTTGCTTGTCAAACGTCTCTCTTGTCTGTCTGTCTGTGTGCAAGTGAAAGTTCATGTGAAGTTCAGTGCCTTTTTGAAATAATATTAAACTGCTTTGTATTTCTATCAATGATTAATCAGAGAACACTTCATACAACATTAATGTGACTCTTACAGTAATCACCACTGCCACATGCACTAGTTTGACTAGCAGACTTGATGACTGAGAACCAATAGTGGGTTCTACGAGAGACTGAAGGGTCAAAATGACTCTGTTCTCCATTTTAAAGTGTTCTTGAATTGGATACTTTCCTTTCACATTACAAGGTTGATTTACCTTGGCCTCTGAGGAGCTTGAAACTATTATCCAGGGTACTGTGTGAACAACTCAAAGCCAAAGATTGCTTATAGACCTTGGTTAATGCTCTTTTTAAACACATGCCATTTTCACTTTGGAAAGCCACTGGATGAAACCATAATCTATATCTCCATTTGTACTTTGTTAAACTCCTTACGAGATCACAAACTTGAATTATAGCATGACAGCATTGAGTAATTTTAAGTTGTGTGAGGGGAGATTTCCTTTGTCCCATTTGTTTAGACATGGGCCTGTAGCATTAAAACATGAACCCATCAGAGTGGTTGATTTCTTTTAAAAATCAATCAAGAAGTTAGGCTGGTTCCAGACCTCTAAATTGCAGCCCACATCTTCTTTTTTGTTCAGTGAATCGATACTATCAACCTGGGCTGCTGGGTGGGTTCAGTGGCTTGTTCCAATGATTGCAGAGATGTTTGATACATGAAGGTATTCGTACATGAAGGGAGTATGTCTATATAATATAATACATTGCTATAAGTTAAAGTTAAAACTAAATGTTGTTATTTGTTGGCTGAGGTTTGTTAGGGTGAAATTACAAACAGGAATTCTAACACTGCTCTAAAATTACAAATGGTCCATTTTGGTGCCAGACTATCATGCTGTGGTGCTCACAGTGCCATGTTATGAGCTCGCCCACAGTATATGCTCTCTCTCTCTCTCTATATATATCTATATATATATAGATATATACATCTATACATATACACATATGGTGTGTGTCTGTGTATGTGTGTGTGTGTGTGTGTGTTTTTGTGGTTTCAAATGTTTGAAGGAATGAATAGTAGGTGCGATCACACATGTTCTCGCACCTTCACTTGTAAATACATTTTTCACTTTGGCACTAATCTCAGAACCTTGACGTCATTTTTCAAAACTCCAGACACAAAACTCACAACCAGTGATCAAAAACAAAAAAAAAAAAAATTACACATAAACCTAAGAAATGTTTTTCATTTGACAAAAATCACTTCTTTAAAATGACCCAACTTAACTTAACTTCAAAAAGCAATTCACTCATTACATTTCAAATGATGAATGATACAAATATCTTACTATCAATTAACAGAACTGCTCAAAGGGATAATTAACTGTTGCATTACTCTTTATGCTAGTTGTAAGAAGACAGAAACAATATTCCATGTTTGGATCATAAAAGTCTGAAGCTACCGAGATATTGACACCAGTTAGCGTGGAGAATGAACCGATTAGACTACATTAGCTATAGATGTAATATTTCATCATCATTCTTTACTGTAATGTACTATATTGACTGTACTTCACTTTATGCATGCAGGCCCTCGGAACTGCCCATCCGATTCCGCCAACTCATTACTGATGATTGAGATGTATACTTTATCTATACTTTATATATAAAGTGTATATATAAATATAAGTGTAAACATGTGTACAAATATATATACATACTCATACCACATTGTTCGCCATGCCGTTTGGGTAATTACAATGTAGATGAGAACGATGAAAGAGTTGATGAAGATGTAAAAGTACAGTAATCACTTTTTAGTTTTTTTTTTTACAGTACAAGTAAGTTGAGGAACACGGCATTTGATGTTTTAGAGTACTGTCTTTTCTTTGCTATTTCCTAGCTAAGTATTAAGCTTCAATTTAAATGAACATACGTTGTAATTATATTGTCTTGTTTTTCATCAATACATTTCAGATTTTGTTCAATGATTCCACCATGTGTGTAGTTTTCTCTCTACTGAAGTGTTTTAACAGGGATGTATTTTCATCTAGTACCATAATGAAACATCTCTCACCTATTTTGTACCATTATACTAAATCATTGTACGAACAATGACACAATGAAACGATGGGTAGCTTGTGCGTGGGGGATCTAACGTAATGTTTCAGTGGTATATCACAATGAATTAGTTTTTTGAACAAATGACTTCTTTAAAGATATGCCTGTGTTACTAGTGATGGCCATTTTGAGTTTTGTGTCTTGAGTTTTGAATAATTACATCAAGAAATAAGTAGCAAAGTGATTGTAAAAACTGTAATAGCTCATGCCATGTCATTATGTGCTACAACCACAGTAATGGGCCTGTCACCCAGTTATTCATTTGATTTTTGGCCAAAAAGAGAAATCAAAGTCATCAAGCTCCTGCGTGGAGATGAAGTACTGCCAAGAATGACAAAGCCTCTGAGAGCCCTTACAATTAGTCCATGAGCACCTATCTTGTGTGTGTGTGTGTGTGTGTGTGTGTGTGTGTGTGTGTGTGTGTGTGTGTGTGTATATATATTCTGATATACACTGTGTGTATGTATATATAGTTCCCTTGATGTTCAAATAGCTGAAAAGGAGCTCATGCTGAGACAACATGATGCCTACTCTCTTTTCACATCACTAGCTATAATGAGTTTGTGCCAAGTGAGTTCACACACATTCTGAATGTGATGTACCTATCTCTTCACACAAAAAAATGAATTTGAATATAGTTCACTGGTGTTGTGACATTTCTGGCAACATAACACTCCATCGCGGCAGAAGAACGAGAGCAAAGAGAAGTAATAGCCTTTTTCCAGCGAGCTTCAGACACACATGTCCACATGACCAGACAGTCGTCCACACGTTTCTCTGACAACTTGAGTGTCAGAGTGGTGAGTCACGTGGCAGTTATGGTAGATCTGACTAACAACGCAGGCAATGGCAGCTTTTGACTCGGTGTGCTACATTGTTAACATGCTGTTGTAACACTGGTGCCCCTCTGTGATTTAATGGGATTGCTACTTGAAAAAGGGTGATGGAGAAAGGTTAGTCCATGACAGAAAACTGATGTGTGAATTAGTAAATCACTGAAGTATGGTAAAGTCAGTGACGTGTGGTGATGTCAGTAAGAGGTTAGGCACTGAGTTATGAAAGCCAGATTACCTAATTTATTGTTTAGGCTAATACTCAATCAAAACAGTAGGCTAAACGTTAGGCACAAGCGCAGCACACACACACGCACGGTCGATATCAAGACATTCTCTCTCTTTCACTCACTCACTCACTCACTCACTCACTGACACACACACACACACACACACACACACACACACACACACAAGGTAATGTGCAACATCAGAATGCAAGTCATGCAACCATCTTTGTTATAATTATTGCACAGCGGCGAATTATGTTTGTCAGTTACAGTCAGCAACAATGAAAACACACACTGCTCGTTGCCACAAGAAGCAAGCTCTTGCTTTGCAAGGAAGCAGATCCTTCAGTACCTCTCGGTTTTCCTTTACCTTTTCATTATGGTAGGTTATATTCAGCCTCTTTTGCTCCTCAAGTGCAAGGTCGATCTGAGATTTACCGAAGGTTTTCAGCGTAATTTGACACTGGATGGGAGCTGACGGTTTTTCATGCTTGGTTAAAGCTGCGGGCAGGTGGGCCAGATCCCAGGACCCCGTTGAAGTCCAGCCGCTGACTGTTAGCACGGCCGCATAGCCAATCTTTTCTTCCATACCAGCATGTTTGAAACGATCGGACAACTTTTTGTCCCTTTTGCTGCAGTAGTCGATCTAAGGCTGGCGTAGACCTCCGTCTTGCTATTAGTTATTTTTTTGATTTGAAATCGAGTTAGATAAATCCCTCAATACTGTGATATCAGCGGACACCGCTGCTTTCATTTTGACATTGAATTTTGCGGGGATTGCACTTACAACGTAGCTGGTGTAATGAGGTTAGCTACGCAAAGGCCCAGTAATATCTCGATATTAACTGGTTTATGTTTTATATCTTACGGAGATGATTACGGGCATAACACATTTATGGACAAGGCACAGCGGAGTTGTTCTTTTTGCAACTTTGTTTTTTTGCTTGAATGGACAGTAAAAAATCTGTTCTATCGTTTTTTCTATTTGATTATGCGTAACTGCTACATTTGTCATCAAAACGTCTAAATATTTGGAATAACACATGTATAAATCACAAGAACAAACAGTAAAAAATACAAATACGAGTTTATTAATTACATTTATTTAATGAACATTTTTATGCTTGAATTTTGGCAAAGTAGGCAGAGCCCAACTTCCACTCAATTTTCCTTTAGTACTCCGTCTGGGTTTGCGGTATCTCTGGTTTTGTCCGGTCAAATTTTTACCGATCCAACAAGCGAACAGAGGAGTGGCTGAGAATGATGATGTCGAGGTTGTCCGCTAGTTTGCGTCGTAGTTCCTTAATGGTGGCAGAGAAAGATGCGAGCAAAGCCATTCGGTCCGTTGTGACAACGCTGCAGAATATCCAGAGGTTAAAGGCCGAGCAAAAACGACCTTTGCGGAGTTTTGTTGGTGGACATGATGTTGTGGCCTTCTTGTCATGGGGGTTTTGGAAAAGTTTGATTTTCCAGCTCGCTCTGCTCGTGGTGAAGGTGTCAGCTAAGACAAACTCTAGCGACGCTAAGCTGACGTCACGACCAAAACGTTAGTGATTGGTTAGAGCAGATCCAGAGTGGCTCTGGGCAGATCCAATAGTTTTAAACTTTAACAGAGTACCCGCCTTCAAGGAAGTTAACACTTGTCAGTGGAGATTGGCCAGACTCTCTGTACAAATGAAATGTACGAGAGTCTGGCAGGACCAGGCTCTGTCACTACTACATCCTTTGAAAAAATAAGACTTTGTTTAAATCTAACATTCAAGCATTGCTCATTCATCAGATCGGTCAGCCTCCTCATCCGGCATGAAATCCAACCACCTGCAATGCCTTTATCCTTTTTTTCTTTCAGATCTAGCCAATAATATTCTGCATTTTCTGTGAGAAGGCAGTTAAAACATTGGCGGAGAGTGACTAACCACAGAACATCCCTTTTTTTCAATTCTTTTTTTAAAACATGACGGCATTTCTAAGAATAGCATGTCAAACAGTCATACCATGTGAGGAGATGCCTAGTCAATGAAACTCCGCAGAGCAGGCCATGTGCCATCCCCGCTGCTGTGAACAGTCAGATGACAAGGTTTATTGATGGGGTTCTTATAGTGCAGTAAAAATCTAAATGAACACTGAGCACTGGATCGCAAAAGAGGAACTGCCCTTCAATTAATATGGCTCACTTCTCACTCTATAAATGAAAGATGGTTGCAATGTGACGCCAATTGGATAGATATGCTGCCAGATCACCTCGGGGCAGATCAGTAAGTATAGTGATACATTCTCTATCGTGTCATCAGGGTTATGTATGAGATTTAATGTTTTAAACTGCACTGAATTCTTCCAGCGCTAGTGCCTTAAAGAACAAGCATGCAAACATAAGAACAATGTCTATGTCACAGCAAATCTTAAACTGAAAAACCTCTTTTCCTCACTCTGTATGTGTATTATTGCACATTGCACAAATTCAGGGGATAACAGCTGGCACTGCCATAAGTGAATTAAAACCCCTTTGTGGTTTTTTAACTTGTTTGTCAAACGATTAAGGTGAAAGCTATCACGATGGGAATAAGTGGAGTTCACTAACTTCCCAGATTTTTCGAAATCTTGGGAAAAGTGATACCAACGCACTCAAAAACAGATCACACACATTTAAGGATTTAAACAAACTACAGCCACTACGGCGCTTTAGCCACCCGCAGGCAGAGTGATTTTTCTGCTACTGTCGGTTTTCACCACCAAAAAACGACATAAAAGATGTTTGTCTTCTGCAAAAGCACCCATGCCCTCTCTTGTTTTTCTCTCCTCCCACATTCACATGACACCATGTTTAACGGCATTGTGTCAGACAGTGTCACTGCTCTACATAAACATGTGTATGCTGCATGTTCAGTAAGGGCAGCGGTACAAACAAGAGACTGTGAAAGGAAATGTCATCTGCCCCGCGACTCACATCACGCTGCTCAAAGCATGACTGCTTTTTAGACCAGTAGATTTTTTGAAACCAATTAGCCCAAGCAAACCAACTCAATTTCCGTTGTCATCGAAACAATATTGAAAAGAAAAAAAGAAAAGAAAGAAAGCTGGTAAGGTTAGTTTTTAACAATATTAGTTTTCAGCCTGACAATGTGATTATCTTGGATAAGCATATTGGCTACTTATCATTGGAATTTGGAATGTTTTGCAAAAAATGAACACATGGTTTTGCTACAGGTTGAACGTTTGTGGCGGGGTTGTGTTGTGATGATTACTTCAACACATTCAACATTTGAAATTCAAACATCATTACGTTCATTCATGAGCTATAACCCTAAATTACCACAGACATTCTGAGCAGGCTTGAATAAATCTGAATTTTGACATCAAACGGTGCTCTTTAAGCAATTCAACGTGAATGGTGAATTCAGGTGAATGACACAGGTGAATGTACAGAATGTTCTCTCTTTGCCCTAATTACTCTGTCAATTAACAAGTGCACGCTGTACAGTGAACTAAATGAAGCTTTTAGACCTGAATGCCCAAAAAGTGTGTCAATCTGAGAAAATAACCCAGTTTTTGAATGAATGTTAATGCTTTAGTGATTATTAAATTAATTTGGCAGTCACACAACACTGGAGATTTTGCTTTTGACAAAACGTATTCACTTGATCTCTTTAATACAAATTGAATACTAGTTGGATTTAGTTATAGTATGTGTAATGAAAGCATAATGCAGAATTGACAGTAAAATATTGAAACTACAGTGCCATGGATACACTCTGTATACTACTAATGCCTAATATTTATTAAAAAATTGAGCTTAGGTTAGCCATCACCAGTTAGTGGCTGTTTTTTACAAAATGGTTAATTCCACATTGAAACCTCATATGTAATAAAGTTTCAAATGAATATATCATTTTACAGCCTGTACTAATTTGTTTGAAGAGGAAATATTCATGTCAGCTTTTCCCATGAAACAGGTTGTACATTGTGCTGCTGAAATCCAGCACTATGCCATCACTTAATCAGACGATCCATCCGCACCGGCATTAATTACAATCCTAATGAAAAAAGAGAGAAAAGTGGTCTCCAACGTCTCTCCATCTCCTCTCCTGAATTAGCATATTCTGAGAACTATTAGGGAAATGTACAGGCAGACATAATGGATTTAAGTGTTTTATGTTATATTTTGGTGCAGTTTAGCATAACGCAGAGTGATCCATGAAGGTACGTGGCTTTTTGCTAAAATCCTCAGGGCAGATTAGACCTTTGTGTTAAACATTGCTCTGAAAATAATTTACATCTCATACTAATTTTCAAATCTGTTTTATGAAAGCCAAGAATATGTGTATTCATAACCCAAGAAAGTTAACTTTAAAAGTTAAAACTTTTCAGTCACCCTGTGAGTTACAGTAAATCATCTGAACATGAGATAAGACAATTGATCAAACAGTCAATAAATGTGAGACATTAGTTTTGAAGCAACAGCTGTTTGGTCACGCTGAGTAATGTTACAGTCAGCAATTTGTTTTCCTTTTACATTCTTTTAGTTTGAAGACTCATTTTTTCATTTAACACATAGATTGTAGATTCAGAAGTTCAGAATTGGCCGACTGGCTTCATATGTACTTTGCATGCTGCCGTTGATTTTGCATACTCCATTACCTCTCCTCACAGTGCTACCTCAGGACAAAACTTCATTTTCCACTCAGCAAATCTCCATGTTAATCTTAAGTCCACAATATTTTAAATATCAAAATGATTATGCTCATAGAAAGCACAAAGGAGACACAAAAAACTAATTATTTTAGTACTTTTTTTTAAGATTATTGTTTGAAATGGCTAAATCTTGTATTTTGGGAAGAAGAGAAAGGTCCATACTGTGTGCGTGTGTGTGCGCGTGTGTGTGTTTGTTTAGCTCCTGCATTGCAGCATTCCTGAGTTACTTACAACTCTCTTGAAAATGTGGCAATGCAGAAATAAACACATAACAGCATAAAAAACTTAAAAAATAAAAAGTATAAGACAAAAACTAAACACGCACTATCATTCCATGACACAACTCATAACAAAATACACACACACACGACAGTCATAGACACATAGACAGCTCCACCAGTGCAGTCATCGGGCATTCCTTACATTTAGGTTTTACACGTTTTTAATACAGGTACATCCACATTCTATTGTCACATTACATCTCATCATACACATCCATACATACATCATTACATCCTCTCAGGACACATCTCACAATTGAACCGTCATCGTGTTAAATCCGCCGACCAGGTGGATAAGCCAGTTTGTGATTCGTTCCCGTAAAATTGTGAACTGATTAAACGTGCAGGTCTCCAGACCGAGCTGCAGGGCAAAAATCAAATTGCCGGCAGAGTGGGCGGGGTTTACCCAGTCTATGTGTACATGCAGTATGTAGATGATCTGGTCAGACCTGGCTGATGAAAACGTTTTTTGAGTAGCAATGGAAATAAACCTCTATGTGCCAACAGGTACCTTTTGTGTGTATAGATGTGTTTACAGATGTGAATTTATTTTTTCATTTTTTTAGATGAAAAAATAAATACCCCTTCGAACAGCCATGGCATTTCTAAACTTAGACACAACCTGTTCTAAACTCCTTTTAATGTGAAATTACAGTGAATCCGTTCAATCAATGATTGATGTATGAGATTGAAGGCCTAACTTTCCCCTGTCAATCACAGCCGAGCAATTACGCAGGAAGTTGGAGCTCTTAGGAGAGCGTCAGTGTCAGTTTGACTTCCAGAGATTTGATCTCATTCCTCTGAAACTTACCTACAGCTGGTAGTTAGGAGGAGGTGGGAAACATGGATCTAAGGAATGGGCTTGGAGATTATTGACCCAACCATTGATTTTCATCCAGAAGAGGGAAGAGAAGTAGGAAATAAACAATTATTCTTGTCTAGACACCTAGGGCTTTCTTTTCATGAACTATTTCCTTCTCACTCCTTCTGTGCATGTCATGGCACATGACAGGACATTTGTATAGTTAGAATAAAAACGTGATTTTATACAGGTTTTATAACGAGGGACCTGTTACAAAGTCAAAGAAGCCACACACTGTCTTTTGAAGAAGAGCGGCTCGTGTGCAGAACACAACTGTTCTTTCATTCCCCTTTGATGTGGTCTGAGCAGGTGGTGACAAACCCAAATTCCACTGATTCTCGATTATAAAAGTGCTCTGCACTACTCAATTGCTGCAAACACATTCTCTGCTGCACGTCTTCTCTCATTAAGGCTCGCTCAAGTTCACAGCAGGTCAACAGAAAGCTAAACAGGCAAAAACAAAACTGTGCCAGAGGAAAGTGTCTCTTTGCCAGTGCAGAAACCCCCTGACCTTGGACCATCACAAATGTAGAGTCCCTAATGTGTGCTAATGGAGGAATATCTGTGTTTGTAGATGGCTCTTTATCTTAAATGCTATTTGATGTGAGATCGCTTGTTGGAGATGCTTTGTGATCCTTTTATCTCATTTATTTGTAGGGCCTCTAAGTAGGCTCTCAAGTTTTTCCTAGGAAAAAACACACTGAAGAAAAGGAAGAGAACAGAAGACATCAATCACAAGTTTTAAGAATTGTTTGTTGATTGCAGTGAATGAAATATGAATATGAATGATGAAGGAGAGCATGCATTTTCTTCACTTTTTTTTCGATTTGGTGAATGAAAAGGGAAGAAAGCTGTACAGCGGGTTGACAACATGAACAAACATTATTTAATAATTGGACCGTATTTAATAAAAGGGTTGGTATTGAAAACCTCCTAGCATGAAAGCACAAAGGAATCTGAATGTTTCTGTCACACTCCTGTTTCCTTCAACTTTGTGAAGGTAAAGGTTGAACTACTCTTTTCAACCTTCATGCTTAGATAGATCTTATATGTATCTAGGTTAAGTGTAAAGGAATGTATGTAAGAATTAAAAAAATTAAAAAAATTCATTGACAATGAGGGAGTTGGGCCAACCTTTTTGATGTCATAGTGCATGTCAACCTATTTTCAGTGTGGCAGTGTCAATTTGGAATAAAGCTAAATATATTCACTAGCTATGAGTCAACACTGTTGGGTTAATAGGCCCTTTTCCCAGCAACCATTTTGGCATGTCATTGCAGGATAAGCTCAGGTGTAATTGATGAAATGAATTAGTGTCCCATTCTATTCAGTGTGTTACAGACATTCCAGTGGGCCTGCAGCTAGCTCATACCAGGGCCCTGGCCCGGCTAAACAGAGTAGGGCCATAATTAGTGTTATTAATTACATCTGTGTTTACCCTGCAATGTCATGTAAAAATGGCTGCTGTGATAAGGGCCTATTGATTTTTGGCCACTTGTTGGTCGTGCAACGAGATTTCAATACTACAGATATATTTTATCCCAAAGTTGATATAGCATGACATAATGCCGTTTTTAGTTTTTACCGAGCAGACATAAAGTAACACAAGCCTTCATTTAGAGTTAGTAGTAGTTTCAGCTCACAAATGTAAGTGCTTACTGGAAGAAATATCTCCCCTGGCAGCTAAATGCTCCAATGTGCTCACCAGCAATTTACTATTCATCTGTCTGACTTTTGGTGCTTTGGGTAGCTTGCAGTTGGTTTTCAGAAGGTTTTCACTGCAAACAGCCGCATGTTGCCATAATGAGAGATGTGAGAGCAAATCAATACAGTTAAAGTAATGTTAAAGGCTATGAAGCCAAAACAATGAATAAGTTACTGAGATTTTCACTTGACAAGGACATTGATGTTTGAGTACGAGTTTAAAATAATAATTTGATTATGTGAGTTCTCTGACGAACAGAGATATACAGCATCGTAGCAACTCTAGTATGCTGTGAAGCTGTGTAGAGGTGAAGGGGACTAAAAGGGTCAGGTGATGGTTCTCTGTGGGTTCATCATTATGGGCAAGCCCGTTACACATAGTCATTATTAAAAGTAAAATAAAAATAAAAATAAAGACTAATACCTGCATTAATCTTTATTTCTATTTTAAGTGTGTGATACACATATTGCATAAAACACTCCTAGAATGACAACCAAAACAGTCCAGTCAATTTAGTATGCTGAGGAATATAACAGTTACCCAGTCATGTGGGGATGGTGGAATTAAAGTCTAAATCAACATGGATTTTTATTGACTGATGATAGCAACAACAATCAATAGCAAATCATTTCTGAATCAGAGTGTGTCTTTGTTCTTCTTTTGTTTCTCACTTGATTCATGTATCAAGTTTCACAGACAGATTTTGGGGAATGTTCTGCACCTTTGATGGTCTATTTTTATTATTGGCATTATAGGCATTCTGTGCTTTCCTTCTGGGCCTGGAAAGCCATGAGCTCAGAGTAAAGATGGATAAAAAAGGAGCTATGAGATGCTAATTAATTCTGTTTCTCTTATGCTTGAGTGGTTTATTGAGTCCTGTTAATATGCAGGAATATTGTTCAGTAAAAGGATGAAAGAGGTCTGGGCTGCGGTCGAAAAGTCAAATTTGCTCAGGAAGGTTCCTAACAGAGTGAAATGACCCGGAAGTAGTTAAGTGGCCATGGTAAGAGCCTTTTGAATTGTCTAAGTGATAAGGAAAGGTGCTTTGTTGCGTCCTTTGTTACCTCCTTTAGCATAGAATACACTGGATCCTCCTTTACAAAAGGAAAGGAGATAATGCCGTCCCACAAGTCCTTGCGGCAGCCAAATTTAAAGCGACGCATCACCATTTTCCTAATCTACAAGGTGCGCAATAGCGCCATTATCCTGGATGCACCGTGCGCCCATTTTATTTTCAGCGGTTATGTGTCATTACTTTCACATTATTATTTGATCATTCTCAAATAATGATTGTCAAACAGTGTCAAATAATATCAAATGGTGATTATTCTTTTCACTGATTAAAATCAATTGAAATGCTTGGTGGCGTCAAGATGTTATCGTTTACTGCTGCTGTGACACCATAAATGCTCCTTGTGAATGCATCCTGGTCAAATCTTAACATAGGCTACAGCAAATATAATCACAGATAAGAAGATGGCTAGATGTTAAGATTATGTGTGGTTACAACTGATCCAGTGATTTACTGTACGGATTGATGTGGGATAGATAATTAATTACTGCACTTGCCAGAGTTGGGATGCGTTTAGGCATTATTTAGAAAGTTGTATTGGCACACCCAGTGAACAACGGTATGGGGGTAGCCATGACCAGCCATGTCCTCTAAAAACATAGGCTACGTAAATTTTACTTAAGTAAAGAATAGATGTTAATACAAAATAAACCCTAGATTGAGAAGCCTGACTTTTTGACCAAGCTTTGGGACCAGCATCAGTGTATAGGGATACACGGACACACAAACCGCTCTTTGTGAGCACCTACCAGATGCCCTACCGCGACTGACAACGGCAAGGCAACTGGTTGTTCAATAGAAGAAGCCATAAAGAAGAAGA
Source organism: Etheostoma cragini (assembly GCF_013103735.1). Lineage (NCBI taxonomy): Eukaryota > Metazoa > Chordata > Actinopteri > Perciformes > Percidae > Etheostoma > Etheostoma cragini. Next base: position 14,505,236 of record NC_048411.1, on the reverse strand, counting down.
TATTATTACAGTTGATTTAGTGTTATTTTTTGTGTGATTACTTTAGGCCTTTATTTGTATAGGATAGCTGAAGACATAGAAAAGGTGAGAGAACGACATGCAGCAAAGGGCTGTAGGGCGGAGTTGAACCCGCAGCTGCTGCACCGAGAATTAAACCTCTACAAATGGGCGCCCAATCAACTAGATGAGCCACCCAGGCACCCTAGTGTTATTTATTTTAAACTGATTGACTGTTTAGCTTGTGTTTCTGGTGATTGTGCCGTCCGTCATGGCGTCGCCGTGGTCATGTCTTTGCAAAAAAATGAATATCCACATCTTATTAAACTTTTAGCACATTTAGGACAAACACAAGGGCCTAAAAATGTTCATCTTTTAACTTCACCTGATAGCAATTCTGCCAATTCCCTGGGTTGAACACCATGCAGTCTTCTTCATCACAGAAACAGACAGTGTTTAGAAATCAGCAGTTTTGTCTGACTGCCACCAAGCAAGCTGTAAATATTTTAAATATACAAATACAATTTTTCCCACAATGGATACACACAATTTTGGCTTAATTTATCTGAGAATAGTGCTCAGTAGGACTCTGAAATTGGTTGTTGATCATTTACCACCATGGTGCCGACCCAATAAACAATTACAGGATGGCATGAAACATATCCTCAAATCAAACCAGAATTAAAATAAGAGTACCCCTGAGAAATATCCACCGTACTAAATTAATTGCAATTCTCTCCAAATAGAACAGAACAGACCAGGACGTACACAACAGAGTCTGTATGTGGAAATAAATCTGCAGTTAAAAAGACAATTATGTGTCAAGAAATAACACACAGGCTTGGCTCAGGCTGTATTTGAGGGGGCCTTTTTTTCTGGAGCACATTATGGTAAAATAGTGTTGTAAAGGATTGATGTGAAAGTAATAATAAACCGCATCATTTATACATTTAAAAAAAAGATTTAAGTCTATGAAAATAAAAGTATCTGCAATAGAGTGACATCCCTGACCATCAGAGATCTGCCAACAGGAGTGGGACACTTCAGATTTGGGGATTTATAAATACATTCTTATTTGACCATTTTGATCATATAGGGAATATCAGCTACATGTGTACATCCATGCTGTATGCATACTCATATATCTTCCCAACAGAATTTAAGTATCATTACACATGCTTAATTGGAAACACATACAATGTGGTTCTGGAGAAGGGCCACATCTTAAACACTACCCTTGTTAACTCCTCACATTAAAAGTCTTGTTAATTTTATGTGTTGACCTTGTTTAATGAAGGTGCCCTAAAGTGAGGGCAATGTAAGGACAGTTTTCCTTTTCTTCATGCGTGATTTTACATACAAATGTGAAGGCCCATATACGGTTATTTACAGTCAAAAATGAACTGCAGGCACTCCCTAAAGCTCAGCTATGATTTGGCAAGAAACCTTGTGATCTTTAAACCCCTTTCATGAAATGACCTACATGACGGCTTGAAACCTCTGGAACAAGTTCCTCTCTCTCTCTCTCTGTTTCTCTCTATCTCTCTCTCTCTGTGTGACTTCAAAGCCTTAGTTAAGGTACTGGAAGATGGAACCACTGGGAATTGCTATTACTTTGAATAAGTTGGTTCTTACTTTTTGTGCTCCACTGTGGCTTCTGTACCCACACCCATAACTTCTCCTTGTGTGTGTGTGTGTGTGTGTGCGTGTGTGTGTGTGTGCGTGTGTTTCTCAGCACGCTCCCCCAGCAGCTGGATTATAGGACAGTGGAAAAAACATTCTTAAATATGACACCTCCGGGGGTTAGCGTGGCATTTTCATCATTTATCTTAGTTTTCATGGGGTTTGGTTCTGCACAGTATGCTTTTCAGGAGACAGCAATGGGTAGTTCCACAATTGCTTTTAGTACTATCTATGGTAGGAATGCTACCTTTACTGCTGCCATGACTTCTATTACTACTACAATTACTGCAAACTTTTGATACAACCTTAAAAACAAATTGATCATTCATTTATTTAACAGGTCAAATGAAATAAAAAAAACAATTTAAAGGTCCACTTACTGGAAGTTTTCTGGCGGTTTCAACCACATTGCGTGGCCTCAATTAGTGGACGGAGAGGGTAGAAGGGAGTGAAGTGACTGTATTTTCTGTGAGTGGACCTTGGGCTAGGATTCATTTTAAACTCATTTTTACAAAGTCAAGGTTGGTTCTCTTAGACCTCAGTGTCGCATTTGATACTGTGGATCGCCGTATCTTGGTTGAGAGGTTCAGGCAATGGGTGGGAATCTCAGGATAAGCTCTGGAGTCTGGTTGTCCTCCTACCTTTCAGACAGGAGTTTTTCAGTCACTGTTCATGCCTCATTCATTGAATCTCTGTTATGTAATGTTCCTCAAAGCTCTGTCTTGGGTCCAATGTTTGTTCTGTACATGCTTTCTCTTGGGTAGTAGGTCATTTTAAAGATATCTCCTATCATTATGTTGATAATATTCAATTGTACGTTTTGTTTTAGCCACAAAATGTCGCAAAAACTGTCAAAACCTTTACAAAATTGTCTAAACTCCATGACACTTTAACTAATGCTAGATTAATTGCCAAAACCTTGTTTGGTTATGTAACCTAATAAATGACCAGAGTAGTTCACTAACCAGCGATTTGTTAGAAGTAACAGCACAACAGGGAGCTCAGTGGTAAACAATGGATCTTGGAGCCAATAACATTGGGCATAAAAAAAGCCAACTAAGTTATTATAAGTGGCCTAATTAGGTCTATACTTACCACTTCAACTGCCTACGGGGTGCAAATTTCAGTGCCTGCCCAAGGGCATCTTCCACATCTGCCACTGTAGCATGTCTGAAACGTTTTTCATATGCTCGTAAAACAAAGGATTTTACAACTTTAATTTGTCCAACGATATTACTGGCAACAACATGTAGATGAAAACTAAACTTAATCAAGACTAAAAAAAAAACTGTAGTTAGTGCCTATTGATTCAATAGCCTACCGATCATGGCTCCACAAATGTTTTGTTTGTCTCACGCTTCACCCTAAGGCTGCATTTGGCCAACAGGCCTTTTCTTGGGGCAGGTGCCTTTTATTCTAGAAAAGGTAAGATTCCTTTGTACATAATGTTTGTTATGTTATGTTTGCTATGGCAAAAATCCACTATGCTAGCTTTAGCTTCAATATTGTTGATTTCTTTAAGACCTGTAAGCTATTTAAAAATATAAATTCATGGTGGTCCAAGTGAATGTTGTCAAATGATGACAACAATTGTTACACTTAAAGCTTTAGTGTGTAACTCCTCATAGGGTTTGGATAAAGAAGGGGAGAAGTCCTTTCAACCGCAGACCTTCTGAATCCAACCAGCATAATCACATGTCCGGGACGCCAGGGTTTTTTCCCATGGTCTCTGCCTCTCTCGGCCCTGCGTCGGACATAGCTGTCACCAATTATCCACACAGTAACTATTGGATGAAAATATTGAGGATAATAAATGCTTCGGGAAATAAAAACAAAGATAACGAAAAATGAGGGCTCAGTTGTTATGTGGAAAATTCTATTATGTCACATTATGTCAAAAGATTAAATGTAGCACGGAAGCAATCACAATTATTATGTGAAATGTCACATAATATAGATAACAGTAAATACTCTGCTGTTGAGGACAGCTGTCTAAAATAACGACTGGTACATACAGTTTATGCTGTGTGTAGGAGTGGAGGAAGTATTCACAGCCATGACCTCCACAAGGAATGGAGAACTGGAGTTATGTTTGAACATATTGTAATTATAGATGTTATGATTATAAAACAATATAAAAGTGGCTTTTATTGCCTGTCAATCTTGCACACATCGCTATCTATAGTGGAAAGAAATGCAAAATGTAGGTCTCTGACTGACTACCATCAGTGCCATAAATATGCATTCTGTTTTTAACAGCAGTGGGGGCATATGTTCAAGAGATTATCTACAACATAATGTGCGGGAGAATCAATGCTTATGGGTGATTCATAATGTTTGTTAAACATGTATTAAGTACCGTGTTTCTTACATAACAGTATTATATTGATGTGGTCGTGGTTGAGTGGTGAAGAGGGATTTCAGTTAGCCGCTGCAGACAGTACAAAAATTGTACGTATAATTTACAGTAACTTACTGGCAACAATTGGCCAGCAAGTTACTGTAAATTCTTTTTGCAGTAAAGGTACCGTACTTTTATTTACAGTATTTTATGTATTCATTGTAAAATGCCAAACAATTAAACACAACCGTAAGATTAAAAAAAAATACAGTAGTTTACTGTTTACAGTACTATAGTGGCTATGTTGTGATTTTTTTAAAGTAATGCTTTGACTACTGTGATTTCAACTGTAGTACTTAGATAACTGTGATTTTGTAAAAATCACATTCTACTGTAAAAATATACAGTAATATTACTGTGAAATCTAAAGTAAATAACTGTGGATTTCACAGCCATTATTTACAGTGTAGCAGTTTTTGGCATGGGTAAAGTGGGCAGCCGCTCAGGGCGAAAAAAATTTATGACACAACGGGGGCGGCACAACCACTTCAAAATTTCCAAAAAATGATTCTCTTCTGCTCTCTCGTAAAGCAGTTTTCTATTATCTATCCTTTCACTGTGTGGAGAATTGGCAAATTGGCGATCCCTGCAACTGCAGCTGCCCCTGCTTGCTCAGAAGGTACCGTGCAGAGAAGTTGTGTGAGAAGGGGAAAAGGGCGCGGGGACAGTTCACCTCTGTGTCTTCCGAATGAAATGGGCCGGACAAGGGGGGAACGAGGGACCATGAGCCTCCTTGAGTTTATCACTTTTATGCATGATAAGGACCTCTCGGAAGCTACCCCAACTTTTTGGCTACTCTCAGGATTGCACTTACTCTGCCAGTCACTATGGCTCAAGCAGAGAGGAGCTTTTCAAAACTAAAGTTGATCAAGTCCTACTTGAGGTTAACCATGTACCAGGAACCGCTCACTGGCCTTGCCATCATCAGTATCAATCACTCGATAGGGGAGCAGAATTCAAACGATTGAAATCATTGATGATTTTGCATCAAGGAAGGCCAAAAAGATCAGGTTTGAGTTTCCTTTTCTTAGTGCAATAGTGTAGTAATTATATTCTCTTTCGTGTGTTTTCACATTTGGGTGATGAAGGATTTCTGCTATTTACAATATTTATTCAATATTTTATTTGTTTATTATTTTTAATATTTAATATTATTGTTGCTCTCTGCTCTTGTTACATTTTTATACATATGTTTGTATATATTTTTGGAAAATGTGTATATATATATATATCCTATATTTATATATATTTATGTTATAACTATTTATTTATAACAACATAAATGAAAAAATATATATATATTTCTCATTTGCACAAATCCTTCATCAGAACATTTGAAATGCACGCTTCAGGTCTAGAGTGTTAACCGTACCGCGATTGAACTGCAGGCAGCAGATGGACACACTTGGCGAATGACGGTTAACGTTACATTACGCCGCTGATGTTGTTATAAGGGAGGCCAGGTGAAGTTGGCATGACTGCGGAGCTTCTTGCAACTGCAAAACTGTAAATGACAATTGAAGGAAAGCTACTGCGGTGTTGCTGTACCTGTACCACTTAGTGAAACCAACCAAGCTAACCTGGCAGTGTGATTTAAAAGAAAAACAACAGGCACAGTTAGCAAGTTTGGAACTTTTGCTAATGCTATCAGCTAACGTTAACGGCTATGCTATCAATGTTTTTGCATGAGTGCAAAGCGAGCAACGACGACGCTTGAATACTGGGAGTTTGGTTTAAAAAACAAAATGCATACATGTTGGACTGAAAAAAGGAAAGTGAATGGAAGCCAATTTACTCCAAAACTGGACATAAAAAAGAAGACATTCAGAAGTAGACGGAAGTTGGACAAAGCATCGAAAACCTGCTAGCAAGTCCAGAGGGAATCAAGCCTACAGACAGGTGAGGCATATACACTCTTCTATGTTGTTTGTGCATGTGGGGCTTTCCCGATGACAAAGTGGCCCGCCGTGGTAACATGTCGAATTGCTGTACCCGCCTGTATATGAGGGAATGGCATACAGTTGGTGGTGTCTAAAGTCAGATTTTGAAATAAACTATGGTTAAAAAAAAGAAGCTAAAATGTTATACTGCTTTTCTTAATAGTAGGCCTAGTTAGTATAGTTTTATTGCTTGTACTGATAGCCTGAATGTAGCTGTTGTGTTGAAACGTTACTGTAGTAATGGCCTACTATTAGGGATGGGGAAATTTGCCATTACATGCTGTGCACACAGACACTCGGCCCCATAGACGGAGCCTGCTGGGCCTTTTCAACAGACTTTGAACTCACCTGTTTGGCATTGTGCCATATGAGAGTATGTAGGCTGTAACGTTACAGAGGTTTTGTAGTTTCTTGTTTGAAGTTTTCTATACTTATTAGGCAATGCTTTTATTTGGGTCACATAACGATAACCTTTAACACATATACCTTGATAACTGCTTCACTTCAATTGCTCTTTATTGTTGTGTAATTGATTTATTGTTTACAGTTTTCTTACATGGCAGATATGGGCTGGGGGTGTGAGTGAGAAAGTGCAAACAAGCTGTCTGTATCTGTGTATTTGTAGTATGTTTTATGTAATGCGGATTTGTTTGCATGTATTATATACAGCACTTTTATATTTGTTTATAGGATCTCCCTCAAAAACAAGATGCTAAGGGGCTATCCTTTCCATAAATTCAAATGAGGGGTTTTCTATGTAGACTTTGTGTTTGTTTGTAGCTGTTTGTTTGTTTTTAATCATCTTTTGTGGCTTGTGTAAGTCATGTATTTGAGACATGCACCCGTTTTGAAATGAATGTCAACATATGAGTGTTATCTGTTGTTCTGTTTGTGGTTCATTAGGCCTACATTTTACTACCAATCTACCCTCTGCTGAATATGTAAGAATTCAGTCTCTACATGTTTGATGTTGGGAAGATAGAATGATAGAAAGTGGAAGGATGGGAAATGGGATGGAAAGTGTAACAGTTTTATCAACAGTACCACTGTACATTTCCTTTAACATTTGTCATTAAGGTGATCATCATTAGTGATTACCATCAGTGATAAACCGAAAGATAGTATAGATTTTAGGTCAGAGATACAGGTTTCCCCAATGAATTAAGTGTTTCACTAGCAATTTACGTTGGTTTGTTTTTAGTGGGAGACAAACACATTTTTTAATACTAGTGACCGTCTTGCAATGGTATGACACCAGCTGTGATCAAGCCAAACTAGGCCAGGGGTAAACTCAGCCTTCATTTTTTTTTTTTTAAGATTATTTTTTGGGGCATTTTAGGCCTTTATTTGATAGGACAGTTGAGGATATGGAAGGGGAAGGAGAGGGGGAGTGACATGCAGCAAAGGGCCGCTGGCCGGATTCGAACCCGGGCCGGCTGCGTCGAGGAGTTAACCTCTATACATGGGCACCTGCTCTACCAACTGAGCTATCTGGGTGCCCCTCAGCCTTCATTTTGATCTGAATAACATACCTGTAAAGTTGCATGACTGCGTTTTACACAGTTGTGACGCTATCACGGTGACAAAATCTAAAATAACACCTGGTAAAGTCCTTAAAAACGGTCTCTGTAGTGGGTCCCGCTACAGCAGGTTTTTCCAAGATGACACACACGTATGCAGACTCACAAGGTGAAAGCAAAATCAGCGTCTCTTTCAACGCTGGTAATAAGGTTGCCATTGTCTGAAAAAAAATACAAATTTGTTTGTGTTTCTGCAGTCTCAATCCCATTTTAATTTGCAGGCTAATTTTCCCAGAAAGGCAGCAATCCCAATCAGTTTCCCATTAGCATCCCTTTTAAATTGTTTTGGGTTTGTTTGGACCAGTACACACATACAAAAGAGCTGCAGACCCTCATCTCTTCTTGTGATGAGTTTGACAAAACCTTGATTATTTCTGTTTGACAGGATCCAATTCCCTTTAGGTCATCTTTGACAAAGTTTTTTTTTTTTCTAGTTGAATTTTACTGTAGATATAATGCAAGGCAACAGTCTGCTGCTACACTTACAGTGTGTTAACTAGTTGCCACAGGTAAAAATGAATCTTCAGCAGAATGCCTTGTGGATTTGTTCTGCTTTACATACAGAACTAGGCTAAGATGCAGAGGACACCGTTTTAAAAATTCTCCACATAACAATTGAAGAACAACTGACATATATGAGAGATGGGATTTCTTAAACAGGGTTTATGCTTTTTAAAACCCAAATATTGCCAAAAAAATGTGGATTTTTTCCAGGTTGTAAGTTACAGATATTGTTTATTGTACATTTTGTCCCCAGGTAACCGTAAGAATCGATATCTTCAATACATATTTTCCCCATGATGGGAATGTGTTAGATTTATGTCATTCTCTAGAAAACACTCGAGCAAACAAGTCAAAAACTGAAAATCAAATGAATGTGTTAGTGTTAATTCAGCTGCAGAGTGTTCACACCTGGCATGTTACAGTGCAATGATTAGAGTTTTTTAAATTAAAAATGTTGAAATGGTTTGATCATGCATATACATGTTCATAAGTTTACACACTGGGGAATTATTGCATCGTCGATCTCTGTTGCCTTGTCCATTGAGGGATGTGAGGAAGGAAGTGAGAGATGGCCGCTGAGGATACCGTGGCTGTGTGATGTGATCAGTGATGGCAATAATGGCATTAAAAGTTATTTTTTAAATCTAATTAAGTACTCCTCCTATGTTAATAACGCTGTTACCGTTACTGTCAAAAAATGCGGCGTGTAACTATAATTGAAGCTGTTTTTTTATTAGACCAACTAGATCTCTGAGCCTAGAGGCAAAGACTTTTTTTTGTACTGTTCTTCCTTGGTTAGTGGGCCGTGCACGAGACAAGTGCATAAATGCTGACCATTGGCTGAAAAATGTGGCTGAAAATTTCATAGTAAGCCGATCAGAAGTAGAGTTAGGCGGGTGTTTGGAAGCATGCCTGGTTGTTCTAGCTCTCCTTCTTGAATGTTATCTCAAAGCTCTACTTCCCGCCCGGAGGGCCGAGGAGATATAGGCGAGGGTACACGAGAGCGGCCTCCCCGCCAGCCGGACAGCTGAAAGCGGTTGCTAACTCTGTCCACGCAGTGATACAGTTAGTGTTGAAATTATCATTGCATCCATGCATCAAGATATGGAGCTGGGCGATTCTGCTTGGATATAGTGACAGACCATAATCGATTATTTCCTCATGATTTTCTGGTCGTTGCTTTTTTTGTTTTTGTCTGTTGTCTTCCGTGTGCAGACTACGCTACATTCAGGAAGTGTCTTTTTAAAAAGCAGATACAATAATAATAAGGGCATTTCACATCTGACTGCTTGAATTTGTTGGTAAAAACCACATGTTGAGGTGATGCATCCTGATATTGAATCCTTTCGGATTGTTGACTGTATCATCGTAACCCCGGGAACAAACCATATGCGTTAGTGCTGCGTTGCTTAGATACAAGCCTGATCGGGCTCCTGGCCTTTCACACCAGATGTGTATTTGTACGTGCGGGTCACAAAGTGATCCTTCTCCTCTCGGCTCTCTCTTGCCTCTCTCTGTCTGTCTCTCTGTCTGTCTCTCTACCTGTCTCTCTGTCTGTCCCTCCCTTTGATAGAAAGAGACATGATGAGTGGGTGGATGACTGTGTCTGTCCGTCCGTTGGTCTCTCTCTGTGTGCCTGATCTCGTGTCTCTCGCTGTGAGAAGTTAAGACTCACCTTGAACCTACTGTATGTTCTTTATTTTTGAAAAGAATCTGGCTGCACGTGGTCTTCCTGTAATTACCTGCCTGGCTTGACACATTCGCTCGCGTATCACATAAAAATAGAGCAGACCCCGAAACTATTCGCTGCAGCATGCCCAGTGGGGCTGGACAGTTTGGATAACATGGGCGTGGAAATAAAAATAACTTCTGTACGTGTGTTACCAGTGTAATCGAATCGTGAGACAAATGAAGATACACACCCCTAACGTACAGCCGCATATTCACATGACGCTTCAGAGGAATGGACATTTCATCCCTCTAAAATCACATTTCCTCGTTTCCTCTCTCCTCTCATGATTTCCTCTGTCTCCACTATGCTGCCTCGGTGGGACGTTCTTAGACGCCAGGAAATGAGGCAAGTGGAGGATCCGGAGATGCAACTCAAGCTGTGTGTGTGTGTGTGTCGACGAGCTCGTACAAGGTATGCACTCCTTTTCATGGCTGTTTTCTTCTTTTTTAGCTCTGAACTAATTACATGGTGTGTGATAATAAGGGTTCATACAGGTGCTTGAAATTCTTGAAAATGCTTGAATTTTGATGTTGTGTTTTTAAGGTTTGAAAAGTGCTTGAATTTTGGCTACAATGCTTGAAAATACTTGAATTTGCAGTGGATTTTTGCAACCTGTTGAATCAAAATATTAGGATAAATCACGTTGAGAACAGTGTCCGTCTATCTGTGGAGCGAGCGAGGAAGAGCAGTCACAGTCTGTGTGATAATGTGTCTAATAGCCAACTTCCAATATAAAACCAACTTTACCACGGTCTGCCACAGAGAGTCTGCTGCGAGGACTGGAGACACTGAGCTGCCCCAGAGCCTCTGAAAGTGAAGTTAGTTTCCTCAAGTTTACACGTTAAAAGTTAAATTTGTAATGTATGCTAAAGGCGAGTCAGCATCAACAACAGCGCCTCTATCACACCAAAAGAAAAGTCAAATCAGTCCCTCGTGATTTGTAAGAGCATTTTGCCCATTGATAAGTTTTGATTTAAGTAAACGTAAGAACAGAATAATACAAAATATTACAAACTGGCATGTTTGGAGTCTTAACGTTAAGATGGTTGCTGTTTCGGTGGCGTTACGTTACAGCCACATTACAATGCGTGCTGAGACCTATGATTTGTTTTCAAACTCTGAGTAGCCTAGTACATAGGAGGAAGACGAGGAGGGAAATGAAGAAGAAAGCAGCCCACATCCAGAGACCAGGCGGGTTAGAGCAAGAGAAGACCACAGAAGGAGCAGAAATAAGTTAAAGAGAAGAGGGAAAGGAAGAATTGATGTGAGGGATGAAGAAGAGGCTGCAGATTCAGAGAGAGGACAGAGGCAGTGATCAGGAGGAGGCAGATGAAGATGACATGGAGGAAGAGGAGGCTGCATATTCAGAGAGGGGGACAGAGGTAGAGAATGATCAGGAGTAGGCAGATAAAGAGGTACGTTGTAAGGGCCATTTGGTAAAATAAAATAATTAGAATATGTTGTAGAACATCAAAATATAATGTTGATATAGTTCATTGTGAAACAATAAACATGATCTTTGACTTTGAACTACGTGCAACAGTGTAGCCAATGGTTTACTTTTTTCTCCATACACACTTATTGGCTGCTTCATGGCTCAACATAATTTCACATTTTGCAGATTTGACACTGTTGCAGTGTCAAAGACACTGCAACAAAAAGCTACATATTGAAACTTTTAATAATTACTCTGTAGCCACCAAGTTATGTTGTGCAGCTGTTCTGTGTCTTGAATGCACTTTATAAATACGGAGGCTATCGTAAATACCCCCGGGGGGGGGTCTTGAGTCTTGTTGCCCAGGGCACATGACATTTTTAATCCGGCCCTGCTTGGTATATATTTTAATGTTAGTATTGCATTATTTCTTCTAGTGTTTTTCAACGGGCTTATCTGCTAATGTTAGCTACCTACCGTTACCTTGAAACCATCCAGACGGTACCAAACGTACCTGAAACCGGTGATTTAACGGCACCACTTTTTTTACACACAGTTAAACAACAAAACATTACTAGCTACATAGCTAGCAGCCCACTGTAAGGTTGATGATTGCCTTATATAATATTTACACTGCTCTATTTCAATAGATACATAGTTTTGGCAATGAAATACATGTTTGATTAATATAGGCTATTTTTCAGATTACAGGTTGTTGTTGTTGTTACTGTCTCAGATTTTGATCCAACCTTGTATATATCAAGAATTTGTCCCAAAACCAAGGCCTGTCAAATATTTCTGTTCAAAGGTTAGATAAAAAGCAAAGTCTACTTAGACAGTGATTCATTTTGAAAATGTATTATTGCTTAAATATCTGATCCTTCTGCTGTTACAAAACACAATTTGGGCTGTTTATAGCATCATGTCTTTTAATGTGACAAAAACACTAAATCATTTTGACTGTGTATTGGTATGTAATTTACGGTGGTGTAAGGTGCTGGAAAAAGCTTTAAAATGGACCTTGACAGTGCTTGAATTTGACCTTGGAAAAGGTGTACGTTCCCTGTATAATGAAATACTGAATTCTTCATAATGTTGTGAAAGGGCGACAAACCTGTGATTTGTTGCCACTGTCCTGTGGATGTCCGTGCAGTGAAGGAAATTGCATTGTAAAGCCATTTCTTGAAAGTGGCTGCCATACACGTGCAAACAGTGAGAAAAGAAAAAGGATCGGGTTGGAGACTCCATCTCTCTCAAATCTGACATCTATTACCCGTGACCTTTTGAAGTCTGGGCTCATCTTGTCTTTCAGCCTGACTGATTTGTCAGGTACAGCAACATGGTTTCATTATGTCTGTGTACCTGGCCGGGAGAATCGTGTGTAGGTTTCATTAACAACACACGGTAGCTTCACACAACACAAACACAGCTTTTCACATACAGTATCATACTGCTCTCAGCCTGACTTCAGTTCGATTTCTGCGTGATTGGGCATCACTGTTGTTAATGCTTGCTTTGAACATCAAAAAGGGCAGCGGTTTAAATGGAAAGCATCCTGCTCTTTTAATGTCCATAAGCGGGCTGGAATCTCGTAAAATCTTTTAATAGAATAAATAAACAAGAAAGTTACTTTGTTTCAGGAATTGAGAGGAGGCAAATTACAATTGCCTGCGATTCAGAGATGTAGAGTGAGTTATCCCAAGAGGAATAACTATGGAAAGAGTTCATCAAAGCTCTTTCCATAGTTGCCTGCATTGTAATTGGACAACGCTGAGATAGATAACTGAAATGAGGCACATGTACAGGTTGTAAATGAAAGTAATAGAGAGAAAATCCAGCCGTTTTCCTTATAGCCTTCAATGTGTCTGGCCAAGATTGTTCCAGAAAAATGATAGCTCAGCACATAATAGATAGTCTTGGCATTGTGATGTTTTATCGTGAGAGTAAAGCTCCATTCTGCCTTTGGGTTGTGCTGTCAACTGTGTCTGATTTGGGGGGAAATATTAAGTATGGTAATTACCCACTCTAGTAGAGATAGGCACTTGCACCTATTTTTTCCTCCAATGTAATTGCTTCCTTTGGGATAATTAGTAATCATTAAGAGAGAGTAAAATGGGCATTTATGCATCGTCATGATGCACTGTACCAGACGTCCAAACATTAAGTGGTGCATCATTAGCCGAGAGGCCAACAGAGTGGTGTTGAAACTACAGCTCCTTGAAGAGAACCACCAGTAAACTGTGGCTCTGTTATGATCCGGGGCAAAATACTGAACAGTGCTAGACTGGGTAAACCCCGCCCACTCTGCCGGCAATTTGATTTTGCCCAGCAGCTCAGTCTGGAAACATGCACGTTTAATTTTCCTACTTCAGTATACATTTTTGCAGGAACCAATCAGAAACTGGATTATCTACCTGGCGCGCTATCGGCGGGTTTAACACGATGACGATAGAGAAGTGACCAAGCAGCTTTTTGTTTAGATTGAACATGGTGGCCACCGAAGCGCAGTAACGAAGCGAATAACGGAGCCAATTTCTTGTACTTCATCAAAGTAGAAGTCAGACTCTGTCAAATCTGAATCAGTTTAGCTCCAAAAAGGATCTGCTCTCAGTAAAGGCTCAATTATGACATTGAGCTTTCTGTTGGTTTTCCATTATGCATTTGATAAGAAGCAATAGTGGTTTTCCTTCCTGTCATCTCTGAGGTAAATGCCAGCAAATAATCAATACAATCAAGTTGATCTTGAGATCAAAGATAGTTAACATCTGCATTACATCCTGGGGTTCAGTACACGGTGCTGTCATGGACTCCCAAATTATATTATCATATTTCCATGTGTGTGTTCTTACCTGCATTGTCTGGGTATCATGCTGGAATTAGTAATGTGATTATTCACTTTGCTTCCCATTTTCTTCTCTCTGATCTGCCAGATCAGATTAGGTTTGCAGCTGGAAGGGCTGTTTGTACTGTAGATTTGTTTGTCCCCCTATCTGGGAAACCGTATCCTGGTCCAGTTAGTCATGTCTGTGTTGATTAATTTAAGTGCAGTGCTCCAAGTGTCAGCAAACCTGCTCCTGCAGCGCTTAATCGTGAGCAAGACATTTTAAGTGTGGTAGTTATATCATTAGAGGTGGTACTGAATCTGTTGCTGCCTGCACCCTTTAGTGTGCGTTAAGAAAGGTCTCAATTGACGGCACTGGTTACCGCCCTGAACATTAAGAAGGGTAAGTGTTTCCACTCCACTTTAGACCTACCACATGCACAATCCTTATCAAATGAGTAATAATGAGACACAAATTAAACACAGCATGTTAGCACCTGCTGCTTGGTTGGCCAGCACAATACAGGGAAAAATATGAATCACTATATTTTGGGCCCAAGCGCCGAAAGCTGCGAAGGCCCTATTGAAACTGAAGGAATTATTATTCTTATTTTCCCGGCAAATTATTTTCTTTTTTGAGGGACTTATCATATTCAAAAACTTACCAAATTTGGCTGTTGCATCAAGTCTGGGAAAAATGTATGTATTTAATGGTTTCGGGAATGGGCGCACAAAAACGGCTCGCTACAATATTGAGAAAATTGAGCCCCTGCATCACGTTTAACGTAGACTTACGAATCATACATAAAACTCTGATTTCACTTCAAACTTGGTCTGTGTCATCTTAAGATGTTACAGATGAAAAGTTATAAAAAACAACAACATTTGACATAGGGCATGGCCGTGGCGGGGCGGCCATTTTGTGCGTTTTGCCAATCGAAACAGGAAGTGGGTGTAACTTGAGTGTACATTGTCCGATTGGCCCGAAACTTTTCAGGATTTATCAGAGTTGGCCCCTGACAATATAAACACGCTGATATTGGCTCATATTTTAGGAATCATCAGAAATCATTACATTCATACTCTATATTCAAACAAACAAACCGGTGTCTCATAGCAACAATAGAATCAAAGATAGAATGGAATAGAATAAATAACCATTTGGATAGAAAACATAAGAATACATGTTGTTGTTGTCATAACAACACACTGAATACTGGGACCCAACTTAAGTTCTGACACACATTCACTCAGACAGCAGTATGTATTAGAGAGTCATTTGACTGTGACAATCCAAAGGTGCACATTGCAACCGGAGAAAAAACATGGACTTTATCTCCAGAGAGCTTCAACCAATCAATTTCTATCTCATTTACCTTGAAGAACATGTACGGTGTGAGCTGATGGACAGCGAGGCAATGTGAACGTGTCCCCTCCCCACCAGGGGAAACAGAACATCTGAAATCCCAGCTGGAAAAAGCCCAAAAAGGTCTGGACCTGCAGACCTTCATTACTAAAGCCCTGAAAGTCGATTTAAAGCAGATCAAGGGAGAGATGCGGGCCCTTAAAAATATTCTGGCAACTCAGAAGTTGAAGCGTCGAGAAGAGAGACAGATGCTCACAGTAGGGAAGACCACCAACGTGATGTTGGAGAGCCATCTGGAGATTGAGAGGGCTTAAGCTCAGGAGCTAAAGGATAAATTGAGCAAACAGGAGGAGGAGACAAAGGAGATTCTGGAAAGATCCCAGTCTTCCCATAGAGCCCAGCTAGAGATGCAGGACCAAAACAATAAGAACCTCATGGATACTCTTGAGAAAAAGTATGAACATCAGCTGGAGAGTCATCTCAACCAGTTGATGGAGGAAAAATCATCTCTCTTCAGGCCACAGAAAGCCTGGAGCTGACTCAGCAGGAAAAAGCGCAAGAGTGGGAGAGGACTGAGAGCACCTTGAGGTCCCAGCTGGTAGATCTTCAGAGACAGATAATGCAAAAGCCAAAGAAGAAGAAATGGTGCAAAAAGCTTCTGCCTAGCTGAGTAAGAGAACATGCATTTGTACTGGTATAGTGTCTGTCTGTCTGTCTTTGTGTGGGTCTGTCTGTCTGTGTCTGTGCGCACACACAAAAAAAAGTTATTCAAAAATGTAATCGTGAATCGTTATCGTGATTTTATAACTATTAATTGTACGGGCCTACTGCTAGGACACTATACACAACAACACTTGAAACATAATTTCTACAGTATGGTGTATGCAACATAAGTTCCCTACTTATGGGATAATATAACTCATTGATGTCTTTAGTTTATCCCACCATTAACATTGTAATGCGAGGATGAAGGCTGAGGTTAATGTGAAGCAAAGTGTCTGCATCAATATCTGCCAGGAAGAAATGGCTCGAGAGCAAAGTACCTCACCTTGTGCACTGGATCGTATGCCGACTCGTAATTTAATGATTTAGTCAAGAAGCTGGCAAGAGCAAGGAGAGGAGGAAGTGTTTCAGGTCCAATGAAACATTCAAAGAATCCAAGTCAGTGCACGTCAGTTGGGAGGCTTATTTGTTACTGTAAGTTCACCAGATGTTGCGGTTGCAGGCCTGTATACAACACTTAACCTGCGCATACAACAATTAATGTCAGTCATTTTTTATGCACAGTTCTTGGTGAAATGCCACTTGGAAATTACGTTTGTGTTCCTAACACACACACAGAACTAACACTGAGGTTCTTAAAGTATTTGCATGTGCTATCCTGCAAATGGAGGGCAGTTGCACCAGGGAGATTGTGTAGGACCTGAGGGAGTCTGCCCTGGGATCTGTGAAGTTGCTGTAATGTTATGATTTAAACTCTTGCCTGCAGCAATTCTTTATCGGCCCACCGTCCCTACTCATTGCCCTCTGCTGTCAGTCAGAGTACCAAGGGGCCTTTGGCAAATTGTGTCTGTGTGCATCTTACAGTGCGTGTGTTTTAAATGCACAGCAGTGAGTGTGAAGAGGGGTCTACATGTCATCCCTGGCGCTGTAAGGGATCTTACATGTTCATTCAGTCAGCATAAAAACCTCACTAAAACCAGCAAGTGGGTGTGCCCCCTAGGAGCCCGAGGGGATGAAGAGACACGAAGCCATTCAATAAAAATGAAACCATGAAAACACCCGAGCTATTGCGGCTAAAATGCAAGCGAAGCAGGAGCCGTCTGATCCTGCCAGCTCTCCTGAGGTCGTAATCTTGGATAAAGGAAGATGAGGCGGGCCTTCGGGCGGGCGGTGTGGGAAGAAAATATCTTGATGAAAGAGGACTACTTTTGTTTATCCACCATAGAATTAGGTGATACAATAGCCACCCTCATGCAATGTCAATGTCACTGAAGCATTTTTTTTTGTTTTCTTTTTTATTTCCATTAATGATCCTCTTATGAGGTCTCGGAACAGAGAAAAAAAGCTAACTCCAATTTCACTCAATGTGTATAAAATCCTATGTGAAGTGTATGTATTCAGTGTTGTAGTACATGTTCTGGTGAAGGCTTTTTCAAAGACAGAGTGTAGAGTAATAACGGAGGCAATTTCTTGTACTTCATCAAGGGAAAAGTCAAACTCTAAAATCTGAATCAGTTTAGCTCCAACAAGGATCTGCTCTCAGTAATGGCTCAATTATGACATCGAGCTTCCTTTTGGTTTTCCATTAGCCAGATGATAAGAAGCAATAGTGTTTTTCCTTCCTGTCATCTCTGAGGTAAATGGCTGCAAAAAATCTAAAAAAACAACACAAAAAACATTTCCATCCCCTGCAACCTTGGGCATCATAATATGAATTATTTTTCTATTAATATCATTGAACTTTACTTGTTGAGTTCAGAATAGGAAAAAGGAAGAGTAAGCATATAATTGATTTAGGGCCTATAGGAAAACCAGAGTAATACATTACATATAAAACCATCAGTTAATGCTCAGAGTATATAAGGAATATACTCACTCCTAGGCATATTCATGTGGTGATAACATTAAACACTAGGGTTGTGTATACCTTTTAAGACATTGACCCAAACTTCTCCAGTTAAATGATACCTCCATTTGATGCTTTTTGTACCCAGATCTAGAAAATAAACCTACTTGTGCGGTTTTGCTCACAGCCAATCACGGCAGGCAATATTTGATATACGATTTCTTTTGTATGATTGGCCCATTACCACAGCAGGTAAAACCCCTACAGCCTGTGGTGTGTGTGGTAAAGATGCGCACATTTGAACACTTTCAAAATGTATTTTTCTGTATTTTCCTAAGGTATGAGCGGTTTTAAGGAAAGTGCAGTTTAGTAATCCATCCCCCTGCCAGTGTGCAGTGTGTATAAAAATAAAACACTTTGTGTTTAATGAAGATAACGTTTTTTACCCAGACATTTAAAAAAAAAAATACAATTATAGCTGTCATTGCAATGCCGTGAAATTGTGATATTTTTGCTGAAGGTTATCATACCGTCAGAATCTTATACCAGTCTATGCCTAACAGTATTTTAAGCAACTGAATGCTTTTGTTCACATGATGGCTATTGAATGACGTAGAAAAATTGTATCAAATATAGTACTCTATTGGTATCTGCATCACTACAACGGTATTGGTACTGGCATTGTTATTTTTTAAACGATATCAGCCCTATTCAACAGTGTGCTGAGGTGACTCTTCACCTCTCTTGTCTTTAGTTTGCTCCTCATTTTTAATTTGAACTTTAGATCTTCAAATACATCTTGATTTCCACAATTATGGCAGCTATACTCCTGAACCAAAATCATGTGAAGTAGCAGAATAATAGGTAAATATTTCTGTACGCATTCCTTTGTACAACACTGAAGTAAAACAAATTCTCCTGAAAACATCAGCATTTGCCGATCGAGGAGGTTGACATCAGAAAGGAGTCTCTTTACATATTTTGAATATTTTGACCCCAGAAAGCTCTGAACTGCAGCTAAGTCTTAAATTTTTGATCTAAGAGGGTTATCTTTGATCATGCATACTGCAGCAACGTTTCTACCTGGAGTTGTCTTTTCCTTTTGAATTTCTCTCTGCATACAGTTTCAGGCTAGCACACAGCAGGAATATGAGGAAATGTGACCTTTCCATTGCAAGTAGTTCATTTTGTTTGTCAGGCCTATGGAGTGGATCTGTTTCTCATATATGCAGGTAACGACAGCCATCCCAGGGGTACTTTTGGTTAATTGCACCAAAGTATAAGAAGAATGGGGAAGAACAAAAGGATAATTAAAAACAAAAGAAATGTATAAAAAAAAAATAGGGTGGGAGTTTGAGACTGGCAGAACAGAAACAAGAGATATATTTAACCAAATCAAGGTTGACTGAGAAACTGAGCGGAAAACACCTGGGAGGATAAAATAATAACTAGGTGTGATTTTTCTTTTCACATTTTATTTCTTCAGTGACATGCGATTCCCTGAAAACGTTTCATTGCTTTTCCATGGCTTGTCATATGGCAGCATGAACATTGACTAGTCACATGCCTCAGAAGTAGGCCAAGAGCTGCATTGCACCTGTCCTTTTGACTTAGAAATGTACATTGATCCATGAATAAATGTGCCGCACACACACACACACACACACACACACACACACACACACGTGATGCAATGGAGAGAAATCCCAGCAGTTTGATGTTTATTTGTTGTGGAGTCGGTGACAGCACAAGACCGAGAAATTAATTTATTTAATCAGAGAACGGGTCTAACCCAGTGCACAGCCGCCACCGGTTAATGTTTTTCATCATGCCCCTGTGAACAGGACATCACTTCAAGGAACACAATTCACTTAATTGAAACACTTGTAAACGGAACAGTAAAGAAAATAGAAGAACTCTCCTCCTAAATGTCAATCCAAACCCAGAAGTCCAGTACTATGAGTTTGTCAAGCTAAGAAAATTGCTTTGAACCCTCTCTGTGTTACACCAGCGCACACATACACCCATCACACATTTCCACACAAAAAGGTAGCCCGCTTGCTCCCAAGCCCGATATAGCAATACTATATTCCTCATCACAGAGTAGTACAAAAGTCTCATAACTACAGGGAGTAGTAAAATCATATTAAAATAAAGTAGTTAATAAACCAATATTCTGAGTTTCATATGGAATGTATCTGTAAATTTACACATACCTGGTTTAGAAACTTAGACCTTTGTTATTTTGACAGTTATGAGCAATTTATGGTTGGATTTATAACAAAATTGGCATTATTGAAGTGCCAATTTTTATGTGATTGTAATATCTTTCAAATTGTTCTGATTGCATTATTTATGGTTGTGTTTGTAAAAAAGTGAGACAGTCCGGAGGAAAACGGGTGTAGCCTATGTTCTGCTTTCAGAGATGGAAAGTAACAAAGAACAAAAACTTCATTACTGTACTCAAGTAGATTTTTCTGATATTTTTACTTTACTATTTATTTTTTTGGCAAATTTTTACTTTAATTCCTTACATTTTAACACAAATATCGGTAATTTCTACTTCTTACATTTTAGAAAACTGGGTGGTTACTTAAGTTTTGTACAAAAGGTCGTCTATCAGGTGTGACTGTGAGGGCATGTTGGAGAATAGCGCGCCAAACACCGTGAGGGGGAGCGCAGGGCACACGGAGAAAAAAGTGAGAGAAAAGAAAAGAAGACTGGCTGTCCGGAGGATAATCAGTTGAGATGTGTGTGTGCATCTTTGAGAACTGTAAGTCGTATAACTTACAATACACTCACCGGCCACTTTATTAGGTACACCTGTCCAACTGCTCGTTAACACTTAATTTCTAAGCAGCCAATC
>NC_048411.1:14477244-14484242 GCF_013103735.1 Etheostoma cragini | reverse complement strand
CCCTGAGGAATGCTTCCAGCACCTTGTTGAATCTATGCCACGAAGAATTGAGGCAGTTCTGATGGCAAAAGGGGGTCCCACCCGTTACTAGCATGGGGTACCTAATAAAGTGGCCGGTGAGTGTATGTTTTCAGTTCATTCCATTGCTCTCCACGTTAAAGTTAGCTGGTGATGTTGTTTGTGTTCTCCACCTGTTAGCTAGGTTACACCTGGCTGTTGATTCATAATGGCGATTGTTGAACACCCTCGCTCACGTTTGTATTTTTAATGTAATTAATAGTGGGTTCATTGTTATAATTTACTAACATATATGATTTATATGCATGGTGCATGGTAGCCTTTACAATGTTATTTGTTTCTTTTCAGAACCACACAAACACACACACACACACACACACACAGCAATAGCAGAGATATCCGTGCCCGTGTTTGTACTGGTGCTTGATTGTAATATCTAAAGAGAGAAGTTGTCTCCTTCTGTGTTTTAACAGACACAACTGGGGCAAAGTTGGAAACTAGAATCGGCTATTAAATTTCCAAGCCCGTACTTTGTTACTTTTACTTGATTCTTCTACTTGAGTACGGGAAGTGAGTACTTTGCCATCTCTGGTTGCTTGACGATATTTTATTCCTTCTGCTCCTGGGTCTGATTTGGGTCCTGAGCACCATTAGCAATCCATTGCAGTAGTTTAATACCACTACAGCAGTAGTTAGCACCCAGGAACAGCATTACTCTTGCTAGTCAGCCCTAATTATAAGACATATAATTTAAATATTATTTGTTCTAAGATAACCCTTGGATTGTTTAGATGCGTATCATAGAAAAACATACTTGGACAATCAGCACAGTGGCTAGATTGATGCTTGAATGGAACAACTAGAAAATAACGTAGTCCTTTTAATTACACGCCTCTTGCTTTTACTACTATAGCTTGGCTTGCTGATGTTTGGATAACAGAGGAAATAACACATAGTTTAATCCATTCCTTACATTTGCATTTGTGTCATTAGGTTTTTTAAGGCTAAGAATAGACACCCCCCTTCACACTCTTTAGATTGGCTGCAGCCCCTCACACTGTTTGGGCTGCAATTTGAGTCTAGCTAAGTGAATGAACTTTCCAACTATGGCTGGATTTGATTGGAAAAAAATCAAATATTACAATATTTTTGACAAAATACTTCAATATCGATACAATAACAATATTGTAGTGTTGACTGTTGGTAGTTTAACAAAATATTTACACAATGAGATTTTTTATAAATAATCATCAGTAATGTGGATATAAGGACCAAGTGGGGAAAGGCAAATATTAGAACAGCTACAGCAGTCCGGTAGGTTTAGGAAATTACATCACTTCACTGTTATTTAGCCTTTAAAACCAGGAAAAGACAACACTTATTACGATATTACAATATTGAAAATCTGAGATGGTATCTAATCTCATATCACAATATCGATACAATATCAATATATTGCCCTCCTCTGTTTCCAACATGGTTTTGTTTTTCACTGTCAGTCCTGACATTTCATCCTGCAGGGCCGCTGGTGGATTATCAGTCATAAATATATGATGGTCTATATACTGCAGGGCCAGAAAGAACAATTAAGGGGAAAAGGAGGATGTGTGTTAAAGAGAGACAAAGAAGGAGGCTTAAATACTTTAGTATGTGTGAGTGCATGTTGGGCACAATTTCTGTGTTACCTTTTTTAATGTGTGTTTGTGTGTCCGTCCATGTTTGCAGTCAAGCATGCATGGCCATGTGTGTGTGTGTATGCTTGCAAGTGGCATACCTGCAACCTGTGATGGAATAGCCTGAAGGCAGGAGAAGGAGGGTGGTGTGACAGGGAGGGAAAAAAGGCGGAGGTAAGGAAGAAGGGAAAGGGCTAAGGGTAGTCGGATCATTGACAGTCCGATGCTTCCTCCCCAGAGAGAGGCCATTACAAGGTGGGTAAAGGGGGGACACTTTGGCGTGGCCTGCCACCGAGCTTATTGGCAATCTGTTAGCAATGCCTCCAGCAGGAGGGGGAATAACATGCCCATGGACAGAAGAGTGCTGGCGAGAAAAGAAAAATCTACTCTCCTCAGGATTCCTGGAAATTAGAGAGAGATATGTGGAGTGGGTGGTGGTGACGGGGTCAACAGTCGACAGGATCAGAGGAGGACAGGAGAGGTGAAAGTAGGGCAGAATATATTGTGGCGTTTTGTCACTGTGGAGGCCAGTAGAGAATGTCCCAACACTGGGATTAGGATTTGAATTTAGTGCAATACGAGAGAGAGAAGATTGCATGTCTGGAAAGGGATTGTGGGCATGAAGGTGAAATTAAAAGAGATGCATTAGAAATGAAGGGAAGTAAATCAAAACGTGTGATTGTGTGTACAGTGAAATGTAAAGTACCCTCTTAGAGAGAAAAACTAAATAGGTCACATTTTTACAGTGTGTTACAAACAGTTACTGACAACTTACAGTGTCAGGCCTGTATGTGTAGCAACACTTTTAAGGTAGGTGAACTAGGCAGAATTCAGTTTTTAATATCTACTACTGACATTTACTCTACACTAAATATTCATCAAACCACTAAACCAAGGCTATCTAGTTCTATCTTCAATCTGTCCCCAGTCGGTGTGGCTAATCCAAAAAAAGTGAAAACAAGGGGGTGTTCTAAAGACAGACTGTTACCTCTGAAACAGGGCGGCTCTGAAAACACCCCCATTAGCAATTAGTGCTTTCCACCCATAAACCATAACGGTCTATGCTTCCACTGGATGAAATAACACAGCAAAAAATCGACCAATCAGAATTTTGGTCGAGCCAGATCGTATCGACCAATAAATCGACTAGTTGACTGGGAGATTACAGCCCTAGTAGAATAATAGCCTGTGAGACGGAGCCTGCTGGACTTGGGCGAGAGATGGGACCCATGGCCAGAATATTATAGTTCATAAAAATGCAGCGCAGTGACGATACAGACATTTCATACACACAAGGTGTATAACTCTGCTGACCCGCCATTCCACCCGTGCTGGACCCATTCATAATGAGTCGGCCGTCACTCTGTGAGTGGCATATACGTCCATCGCACTCCCTCTCTCTCCCTAGCTCTTTTAATCAGTTGTTTTTGAAAACAAGTCAAAGGAGCTTTCTCAGAGATACATAAAAAAAAAAGCGTAGGAAAAAAATAATCCTACGCTATTTGTTTCAGATAGCGAATTTTCATTTACATGTGTTGCAGTTGTACGTATATACTGTACAACATACAACTTCAATATAAGAAGAATGTAGCAATCAACAAATAATCGTGATAATTAATCGTGATCTTAATATTAATCAAAATAATCGTGGTTATCATTTTGGCCATAATTGTGCAGCCCTATTTGCAACTTTCTCTGTCTCCCGAAACTTCATCATAACAAACATACAAAAGACATTGCAACTTTTATTGCAATTTTTTACAAAATCTCCCAAGGCATTTTGCGCGCAACAGTCTGAAAAAAAGGCTCAGAAATCCTGGAGGGGTCTGTATAAGACTGATTACGTGAGTACAGAACGCCACTAGAGGAGGAGTAAGAAGGATCAGTAGACAACAAATGCAGTATAAAATCTAAAAAATGAGTCAGGTTGATTTGCATTTGACACATCTAAACCGGCCAATAAAAATGTCACAGCTCGTCATCATATATGGTGCTGGGAAAACAGCAAGACGAACGCCGGGTTGGTAATGTGCTAATATATAAGAGACAGAGAGGGGAAATTGGAGAAATAGCCAGGAGTTAGGAGAGGCAGGATAACATCTCTCATAACCATTCAAAATCGGCCCATTACTGCTGCGTATTTTCACACTGTTTGATATACAGTCAGATACTGCGCTGCTTTGTGCCGCCTTTCATGTCACTGTTTCCAGCAACTGTAGCAATTTCACTTTCATAGATGAAATTAATGATGACCAAGGGGAAGATAAGATGCATCAATCAACAGTTGAGGTGACAGGCGACCATGTAGGTGAATTACCCACACTTACTGTGGGTAATGTCATATCACCTCAACGTCTTTGTTGAACCTCCTTTTTAGAGGCACCTCCAAGCCAGGTCTGGTCTCACGAGCCATCCGAGAAACCAAGATTTTCCAGAGAATTATTGATGCTGTCACATAACCCAATTTTTCAAAGACCCTTCTCCATGGGGAAGGAAGAAAAGGGGAGAAAAAAACCGCTACCCCATGCCGCCAACGAGGAGTCATTTTTCTTTTTAACGGAACAGGAGGGAGAATATTTCCATTCCAAATGGGCTTGGAGTTATTAGTCTGGTTGCTGGGTATTTTGTCACTGTCATAAGCACAGTGTGAATTGATTGTAGAATTGGTGCCCCACAAGCCACCTTGTGGGGTGCAAATGACATTTTCTTAACCTAAGGACCTTAATCAAAAGCAACGAGGTGGAGCACACCTACAAAGCGTGTTTAAGCAGTGCCAGCAGGTGCAGGCTGACACCAATTTAGAAAGTCAGCAGGATTGGCTGCTAAAATAGGATTAGAGCGAGGCTGAACTGTTCCTGATTTACCATTTGTGTCCTCTGGCAAACAACCAAAGTTAAGGCTTTAACATTGTCAAGAAAATGGCAGTACATTCAGAATCACAGTCATACGCTTGTATGTATTGTGCTGTAGACATTTTTAATACTTTGGAGAAAAATGTTAACATTTATTTTATATTACATCAGAAAAGTATAATAGTCTCGTTCAAAAACACGACAGGTGTTGACTTAAGAGTGTGGGTGGAACAGTTTATGTTGCCCTTCCATCCCAACAAGTCACTTGAAATTTAATCGTGTGCTTAATTAACAATTGTAAACACATAATTGCCTATATTATGCCTGTGCTTTAATGACCTTCACACTTGATAAACAGTTGTGTGAAATACGACAAGTTGGGTGAAGTGGAATATAAAAAAAACTAATTTGATGCTCGTGAATACTCCAATTACAATCCAATTAACCTCCTCAAGGTTTTTTGTACAGCAGGGGAGAAATAACATGATTCTAGAAGAAAGAACTGCAGTGACTAAAAGCAGACAGGGAGAAATCAACAACCCCCGCAAAAAGATGGTTAGTTATTTGCTACTCTAAAACACATTTTGTAGAAGTTGATGTACTGATTTTAAATACAGGGGTTTGTAAGGATTAAAAAAAGATTCAACAGGTGCACTGATTGACACATTCTAGTCTTACTGTTGTAACATCATGCCTCTTTCATTAAATCTTAGTTCAGTAATAGCTCCTTCACTGAATGTCCCCACTCAGTAATACTAATTGACCCCTTGTAATACTATTAGGGGGGGGGCGATATGGAGAAAATCAAATATCACAATATGTTTTACCGCACACCTAGATATCAATGCCCTAACGACATTGTAATATTTACTATTGGTGCATTCACACAATGAGATTTGGGATAAATAATCCTCACTACAGTGGAGATAATGACCAAGTGGGTAAAGGTAAATAGTAGAACAGTTACAACAGACTGGTAAGTTCAGAAATGACATCCCTTTACTGTAATGCAGCCTTTAAAACTAGGAACACTTGTGCCATATTATGATATTATGATATCAAAATCTAAGACAATGTTTTAAATAGATTAGATAGACCAGTTCTAAATAGTATACTATAAACGTTTCTCTCTCCTTTCTTTTGTTCCATCCTCCCATCTGCCTCTATCACTGGCCTTGTCTCGAGGGGTAAATAATTGATGCCCCTCTCGCATTGTGATAAATTTATGAATCGAAGGTGAAAAAGGATGGTTGTATTTTTCTCCCTAACTTCTCAGTAGCCTCTCTCAGACTTATCTATGTATCTGCACCAAGGTCAAAATAAGTATATATTTTATAAAGATGGATTTCTTTTGCAAAACCTTCGCATTCAGACCTGGCCAGCACTTTCCATGCCAAGATGCTTTCTGGCCCTTCCCAGCCCCAGGACACCCATTTCTCACTGTGCATGCTTGTGTGTTTTTGTGTGTGTGCAGACATGCCTCTGACTACAAAATATGGAACGTCAACACCAGATTTATGCGCTAAGCCTACCAATTCAACGTCTTTTTACCCAAGTTGTATGAAAGAGTGCAAGTAGAAGTACACATATAAATAAAACATTCATTTGACCAATAGCTTAGGGCTTTCTAACTTGCTACAATGCCACCATCACAATCAGTACGGTCTTTAAAGAAGGGAACTCTTGTTGTTTCTGCAGCGTACAGTGTTGAGGAACTCAAAGTTCTATTTAAAAATGGTGAAATATTGTGGAATAAGAAATAAAAAAATAAGTTCTTCTCACAGTAGTTTCCAAAATATATTTTTAAAGAAGGCCTCTGTGAACTATACCCTGGCACGGTCTTCAATCACACTTAGCGACAGACAGGGAATTATAGATATCCCCCACTGCTATCTGCTAACATTTGTCAGCTCATGGGTGTATTTTAGGCTAGCTGTACAAAGTCAAGTCAACTTCAGCACAGAGAAAAAGTCCACAGCACAAAAATCCTCAGTGAGAAAATAGAGAGACCTCGAGCCACTTTTAATCCCGCTGCTTCACGGATCAGTTCCGTTGTTCAGAAATATAATTTTTTAGAGTGTGAAATTTACTGCTGAATTCAAAGAACTATGTATACTGTAGGAGGACCTTTGAATGGAGTAGTTAATAAATGGAACACAAAGTAAAAATGATGCTCCTAAATATATTCCAGCAGCACCACATCTAGAGAAGTTGATTTCAGAAGAGCAACAAAACACATGAATGAGAATAAAAGCTACCATTTAGCAATTTAATACTTGTGGATACTCAAAGACTCCATTTAGTTGTCCCGTTAGCTGCCAAAATTCCAGAGGACAGAGGCTATTTCTTCTGCTCACTGACATAGTTACAGTGTATGTATTTACCATAGACCGTATATATATTGATGGACAGAGCATCCGGTTCGGAAAAGTGCAACCACTGCGGAAGTAACTTA
>NC_048411.1:14414588-14477144 GCF_013103735.1 Etheostoma cragini | reverse complement strand
ACGACTCATTTCTGATCTCCACAAACCAATGGGTGACGTCACTCATGCTCTGTCCATTTATATTAACGGTCTATGGTATTTACACCTTTTAAACATCTGGCTAGAACGCATCGCAAACCATCTCACGAGGTAGTTTGAACAATTGGATTTCAGTCGGTCTTGAATGCTTCTTCTTTTTTTTCTGCCAAGACACTGTGTAAATGAGGTCAAAAACAGTGGTCAAGACATTGGTCTTAAGACTGGATTTAAGGATGGCCCTGAACAGGGTGGACCTGTCAGTGAGGGGTGTTCACAATTTCACAAATGTAATCAAATTCTCAGAAGCATTTAACACTTTGTGTGTCTTATTTGCCACTTCAGTGTACAAATTACAATTTTTTTTTTGCTCTTAATCACAGTGAAAGGCTCAAATCGCTCCACCATGCCCACATAAAGACCCCAGTCAATTGAATAAATGATTATGTCAGGGAAGTAAAAACACAGAAGTTTCGTTCAGAATACTGGCCACATCCGTCTATATTAGGGCTGTAACTAAAGAGACTTTTCAACTCTATCAGTTATTTTTATTGGATGAATCAACAAATCCCTTATAAAATTAAACAAATAATATAAAACAGAACAAAGAACAACATTTCTGTCACAAGGGAATGTCGTTTTTGCTTCATAAATTAATAAAATTACTAATTGATTATTAGAGTTTACTACAACTTTCTGTCATTCAGGTAATAAACTAATCCACTGATAAACTAAGGCAAACTGTAAGGGATGTCAGAATGAATTTGACACATAACATAAAGAGCCATAAAGGAATGCAAAATCCTTTCTCATTTCCCTCACATCCTTCTCTCCCTCGGCCTTTTTCTCCTGCTGAAGATTAAAATTAACAGACCCATAAGCAGGACTCATTTACTTGCCTAGCTATTTTATGAACATAAAATTTTTGTTGTTTTACATCACATCCAGAACCAGTACCAGAATAGCATTGATGCCTACAGAAATTAATTAAAGAGGCACATCCTCTCCACAAACCCTCCATGTATTCTTCACCCATTTCCTTCCTCTCTTACTTGTCATCCACAGCTAATTCACCTGGCAGCCAAATGTCAGGGGCCCTAAGTTGTATATTGGCTAATGAAGCATGTAACCTGCATTTCTCCTGCCTCCGCTTTCTGCCCTGGGTGACATGTGCTGCTCTTCTGTGCTCTTCACTGCACGCAGCATCAAGGGCAGGACCACTGGGAGGCAGCTTAGTGCTCTCTGCCTTTCTCCACCATTCTTTTCAGGCCCTGCCAAAACACTTCCTGAGTTCTGTATGCAACATTCATCACTGGCCAAACACATTTTATGGAGGGCACATTCACACTAATTTACGGTCTGTCAGCACAGCTCAACTTTGTCATGGAGGTATAAAGTGTTTCTGTAATAGTGATGGGTCAATTCACAGCGAAAAACATTCTTTTGGGGAAAATAATATAAAGTATGAATATGACTTAGACTTCTCTTTATTGATCCTTTTGGGATGACTCCCTCGAGGAAATTGAAATTTACAGCATCTGTTTTTAGTAGGAAAAGTACAGTATAAAGAGAAAAAGAGGAAGACAGTATGTCTCCTAACATTAATAATTAGAACAATAAAAACCATTGGCTAGAAAAAAAGAAATAAAAAGACATTTACCATGAATTATCAGAAAGTGTCAGTGTCGAGTCAAGTGTGTGTGGTTATGTACAGTCCTCTCTGCTCTATTTCCTCCTTCCCCCGAGTGAGGAGTGAAGTATAAGTGAACATACTGAAGTATTTGGAAACAGACGTTAATCTAAATTGGCTCAGTGTCTGTGAGCAGACATCCCAGTGAGCAAGTTTGCTTCCAAACATAAAAAAGCTCAAGGGACAAAAATCATTTTCATTTCTTGCCTTTGTGCCGTTGACATGTAATACTTTAAATATATATATATATATATATATATATATATATATATATATATATATATATATATATATATATATATATATATATATATATATATATATATATATATAGTTTAATAGTTTTTTTGGCCCATAGGGCAACTTAATCAACCTTGGTCCCAAATCTTAAATTTTACAAATCTACCTGTTTTCACACGGACAAAAAGTACGTTTGAAGAAATGTATAAAAAGGAAATGTGCAATGGATTGTGATGTGCTAACGATTGTTTTGAAGGGGGTGAAAGAACATTGCAATAAAGTAGAAAAAGATGAAATGAAATGAATGAAGGCCATTACTTGTGTCTACTACTTGTGTTAGGCCGTTATGATATGTTTACCTTGAGATGTTAAACCTGTCAACCTGGACCACATCATTTATCCCTCTGCAAACAAATGATTTCATGTTGTTTGAGCTGTACACACACACACACACACACACACACCCACACACTCTGCTTCAAGATGAGTCATGCACAAGTTGAAGGAGCTGATGGCATTACATTGGAATCGAAATTGTACCTTCTGTAATTTTCATGTGACAAATTAAATGAATTGATTTGATTCACATGATCAAGTGAGATTCTGACTTGCTAATGGGGAGGATCACAAAAGCCGTTAGGATTCATCCACTAGGGACTTGCATATCTGTACCACATTTCATGGTAAAGCCTTTCAATAGTTGTACAAACATTTCACTCTGGACTACAGTATTGGAATAATAAACTGACAAACCAACATGCCACCCGCACCTCTAATGCAGCTAAAAATAGTAAAAATTACAAATGTAAGATTTTCAGGTTTGGGAAATCAAAACAAACCAATAAAACCTTGCCAGTTACTGTGTTGTACACAATGAATACAAATTAATAATGCAACACACACACACGCAACACACACACTCACTCGGCGCTTCTCAAAATCTGATAAATATCTATTAAACTGACCTTTGTAGATACAAAAAACAGACAGATTCAGCAACTGTAGGGCCGATTTCTTGCTTAAAATGTTTTCAGAAACATGTTTCAGTGAATTATTGTTGTAAAAATTGAGATTGTTTTCCGAACGAGCCGCCATTTTGCCGCCATTAACCTCGGTTGTGAAATCCGGGAGAAGCCGGACCCACGTGATGCGTTTGTCTTATCAGCTGCCAGTCAACGTACCCGGTCCCTCTCCTTTCTGCTTTGTGGTCAAGGTGGCGCAGGTTTAGTGTGCGCAGTGTCCATC
The DNA here is from genome assembly GCF_013103735.1 of Etheostoma cragini. Classification (NCBI taxonomy): domain Eukaryota; kingdom Metazoa; phylum Chordata; class Actinopteri; order Perciformes; family Percidae; genus Etheostoma; species Etheostoma cragini. The sequence goes on along the minus strand of NC_048411.1, from coordinate 14,473,954 downwards.
GTTCTACACAGAACTTTTTGTCTTTCCGGAGCCACATAAACCAGCTCCGACTGGGGGATCCCGAGGCGTTCCCATGCCAGGTTGGAGATATAATATCTCCACCTAGTCCTGGGTCTTCCCCGGGGCCTCCTGCCAGCTGGACGTTCCTGGAACACCTTCCTAGGGAGGCGCCCAGGAGGCATCCTTACCATGTTGCCTGAACCATCTCAACTGGCTCCTTTCATGTAACGTTAGGATTCATTGACATGAAATTCAATGTCGCCATCAGTGGCAACTTTGCTCTTCACTCATGCACGGTCTTATCGTAATTCTGGACTAGATCCCATAGCTCTCACATGCATCATATGTACACCATTGTTTTCACTATCCTGGCAAATAAACGAGTCATGTCACATATAGTGTCTGTGTCCACAAAAATGTGGATCTAATTTGAATGGTTCTGCCTTAAATGCATTCTGTGAGACTCCAGCAGCTCAGCTGAGTTCAAATCAGTGAAGCGTTTCCTAGGATGGACATATTCACCTTAAAGAACAGCCATTGTTTTCCTGTGCTTTGACTGAGTGTTCATATCTGTGTTGGTGTTAGTTGTACATAATATATATTGTAAGGACAGTCTCTGTTGGCTCAGGTAGCCATTTCCCCCAAAGCTTGACCCACTGACCACTTGATCCATTTCTGGAGCTGAAAGTGAAATTCAATTACTGTTTTTATGTTTTATTCTCAACATTAGAAGTCAAAGTCAGGCCTAGTCATTTCAATTAAACAGCCTTATTGAACTATAACTGCATTCGATTAACTTTATCTTAATTACTTCTCGCTGTCCGCTGTAACCTTGGGGGTGGCATTGCAGTCCCATGGCTATGAAGTGTTAAAGGTATAGGTATACAAAAAAATCACTGCATTAATGCAATTGTATCCAGAAAAATCTATTTTCACTGTAAAAGCAATTAGATATTCAAGTTTTGATGCAGGTCCCCGTGGGGGGAAAATTGGTCAGTAGGATATACAGGCTTTTCTGTTCAAGGCTGGTTTATGTGCAGTGAAATGGCTCGGAAGTCAAGGCCGAGCAATTATAGTCAAGCTGAGGTGACATACAGGAACTGCACGGGGCGTATTGATCTCAAGGCAGCAGACATCAGCACTGTAGCTTCCTTTGCTGATGAACAGGCCATGGTCTTGTGACCTTTTGCAGCGTCAGTTTTTCTGGGTTTAATTCTTGTGAATGTTTCAGGGTCATCAGTGAAGCTGGGTTCAGCAATTTCAACGTTACACTACATGTCATTTTTTTTAATTTCATATCTTTCACATCATCTTTTGTGAATTTGTTTGATGATGTCCAAATGATCTACGGTGTCCATAGTTTGACCTTACGATGCCCTTTGTTTTGCTTTTCTGTTTCTGTTTATGGAGTTACTGAATTATATATTTTGAAGAGTCTTGTTAAATTGAGTCATGTTATATTAAAGAAAGGTGTCATATTGAATTATTGATAAAAAAATCATATTGTAATGGCTGAAATGTTGTTTTCACCTGTAGCCTATATATTGTGGCTCTATACTCCAACTGGCTGAATTTTGATTGAAGTTTGTATCATCAATTATTCATCCCCTTACTCTCTCTCCTTCGCTTGCTCTCGCTTTCTCTCTCTCTCGCTGACTGTCTCCATCTTCCTCTCACTATCGTGCTGACTGTCCCTGTATTTATCTCTCTTTCTCTCTTGTTTTCTGTCTCTCTCTCTCTCTCCCTCTCCCTCTCCCTCTCCCTCTCCCTACCTCTCATGCGTGAATATCCTTCCACCTGAGTAAGCAGGCTGTCATTCATAACAAACCCAGTCTGGGCAGGGATAAATAAATAAACCAGGCCCATATATATGCCTCATTTCATATGCCATTTCCATTTTCTTATCCATCAGTTTCCTGCCTCTTTGGTGGACTATCATTCAATTAAAGGTGTGATAGATTGATTACATTTGGTATTTCACACTGTTCCTTAAGGTCTCCTATTAGGGTATGTAACAATGCTCGGGCTGAAAATGGCCCGGAGCTATTTTCTTGGCCCTAAACTACCCTGTGAATTTGGCCGTATATAAAACAAGAGCTTTTTTTTGCCAAATATGTTATGCTCATGAATATTTAGATGAGATGCGCGCTGATTGGTTGAATGAACCACATATACATTGGAGATGAAAGAGCAGGTCTCATATTTCAAACACTGCAACGTTATACATTCTTCGTTTGCTATTTTATTTCACTTCCGATATTTTTTATGCAAGAAATCAACTATATAAAGCTCAAATATGGGACGTTTTATGAAAATGTATGGCAAATTACTAATTTGGTAAGACGTGTTGGACTTCAGCAGCTCCACACAGTCTGACGAGGCAGCAGCCCGCTGCACTCTATACCCGGGGCAAAGTCACTGTTCCTGGGTTACTGAACTGCCGGGGCTCGGGGCCGTGCGGAGCTGGCCATCTGCCGGAAGAACTATATTGTATTTACAGTTTGAAAATTAACATCACATGACTCAAATTTGAGGGGTTGCCTTAGCTGCTATATAGTGTCCCATTCAATCCTATGGGAAAAGATTGCGACTAGCAAGCTACACTTACACTATAGTATAACTATAGCATATTTACAGTTTGAATTTCATCACAGCACTTATATCACAGCTACCCTAAGGTCTTAAAAAGCTTAGCTTACTCTTTTGTCGGATTTCAATTTAATACATTTTTGTGAAATTTAGAGGTTTCGTTTGAAGGAGGCAAGCTAGCTCTCATTGATAGAGCTCCATCCAGCTTAGCCTGGGCACTGTCAATGACACTTGTCAATGACAAGAGGTGTTTAGTTCCCTGATTGTTTTTTGGAATAACCCAACACACATATCCATTATAAGATTAACTGGAACCTGTGGTAAGAGATTGTGGGCGTTACAAGCTCGCTGACTGAGCTCTTGCTCACACACACCAGCCATTTAGCAGGAGAGGAGGGGGGGGGGGGGGGACAACGAGCTGCAGGCCCTGGAGCTCCGTCAGGGCAGTGGCGTTTGGTAGTCAAGTATCCCAGAAACGGTTTATTTCACAGGCCTTATACGGTGGAGTGACGGCCGTGACGGGGCTTAACTCCGAAAAGCAGTTGGATAAAATTTGCAGTTAGCCATCAATTTTAATAAAAAACGGGACATATTTGACCTCTACATAGTTGATTTCTCGCATAAAAAAGTCTCAGAAGCGATTTTAGTAATGAAATAGCAGACAAAAAATGTATAAACATTCCTGAGATCTGCATGACCTAGATTCCGAAGACTAGCTGATCTCAGGTTAGTGGTGTACCTTTGCAAATGTTGGAGCGAGACAAAGGCTAGAGACCAGAGCCAAATAAGGAGGAGCCACATAGTTGTCCACAACTATTAGCTTTGTTGAGATCTGCCCGTTTTCAGAGGCAGTTTCAAATTGTGAGATTTTCAGAGGACAGAGGTGTCAATGGGATTTTGAGGTTCTATGTATGTCCTATTTACCCTCCAAACTGTCGCTTTTCAACTGTGACAAGGTAAAATCAGTTTTACATTTGATCACCCCTTTAAACGTCATTATCTGCTGGTATGCTTGGGGAATGCTGCACACCTAAGCTGCCCATACACCTCAACATTCAATCTAAAGCAAAAAGGCAATTCATCAACAGTATTCAGTATTATGGATAACAAACTAGTGGGGGGATGAATTTTATCAAATCTTCTTTAATCAAGCCAATTACTTGAATGGATGGTGCAATTTTGCAACTTTTTGTTGAGGTACGTATTGAGGTAAGTATTGAGGTACAAAGTGGAGAGGCTTCAAAACATCACTTCGAGGTGTTAAGCAACATGGTTCCACCTGGAGTGTTTGGAAGATTCTTTTATTTACGAAGGATCAGATCACATGTTTGCTCAACTGCTTTTTTATTTCACAGGCCTTATAGAGTAATGATTGCAGCTCTGCATTATAAATAATCCCTTGTTGCTTGTTTATTTAGTTATACTCAAAGTGTTTGATCTGAGATTATTATGATGTGTTTAATCTAGTTTCCCCTCAAGTTCTCTCACAGAAAACTGCCCTTCAGCCTTACGTAATGTCTTATCTTATTTATCTTATCAGTCAAACTCCTAGTTTAAATAAGAGTGGAATGCCCAGCTGTGCCTGTGGCTCTTGCTGGTAGGAATCGGTTGTTACTCCCGCACTGCTCTGCAAAACAAAAATTAGCTTGCAGTCGTGTGACAGTTTTCAAATTGTTTGCTGAAAGGCAGCTACAATTTTGTGAAAGAGCATTGGGTTTGGGCTTTCTGAAGCTTTCCACAGCATAGTTGTTGAACAGCAAAATTGTCAATGCATGATCTGCACTGAAGAATACCCCCCCATGAATAATCCAAACATATTTTAGGTTTGAAAACATCCAAGAAAGGTCTGATCTGTTGATAGAAGAACAATTGGGTCTTCGTCAAATATTAAAATGTTTAATGATTCCTCCTGTTTTATTTAACAAAAGATATTTGATGGCAGGTACTTTGCAGGACAGATATCAGAATCATAAGTTTAATTTCCTCTTGTGTAGGACAAGGAGCATTCATTGCTGCAGTGATTAGAAATGCCATAAGCGTTAACTTATGAGAGAGAGAGGTGTCTAGATAACCTTTGGTTAGATAATATTTAACCTTACTTTAAGGGTACAACACCTTATATGAATTAGTAATTGCCTTATGAGGGGTTATTTCTATAAAAACTAAACTAAAAAGAAGAGGGATTAAATATTTAATTTGTTCTTATCACACAAAAAGGTTCCCTGCACAGCACTATTTATTAGGGGTGGCATGGTTCACAAAAGTCACGGTTCGGTTCGGTATTTTTTCTTTTTTTTAATCTTTAACACTCCAGATGTATACTCCAGCAGAGCTTAATTATCCACAATGCCCAATGATTTGACTTTAAGCACATTATTGGGAATCAACTTTAGAGTAGCTCTTACAGAAATTGTATACTTTAAAAGAAAATGAGGAACTCTTAAAACTCTGTCTTTTGAATAAATCAGAACATGTTAAACATAAAGTAAAAGAAAAGCTAGGTGAGATTTTGATTCAGCAAGAGGGAAGACATTGATGATTTTAACAAGCTTTTCCTTTATTTGGCGAAAAAATGAGAACGTGTATTGCCATCTACAGGAACTTATATTACAGAATATCAATTGAAATAACTTGCATTTACTTCAGTGTAGCTCATACAAAAATGGTATCCTTTAAGATAGGATCTCTTAAGGCTCAATTTGTTGAATATGTCAGAATACGTTAAACAAATAAAAACATTTTGTTCATTAAAAACTTAACAGGAAACTTGTTTTGGGGAGAATACAATTACTCTGGGCTAAGTTTTCCTAGGAACCTTACCAAAAAGGCTCAGGATGTGGCAAATGATGGCAGAAAAATTATTGAATTAATCAAATTTGAAGATGTCTCTCAGTGGCTTGTTGATCTTTACATAGTTAGTTAATTTCCTATCCTGGCCTGGGACAGACTTTCATACGGTTTGATAGTACTTACTGGACTTTAACTCAGCATTGCACTTACCATAACGAGCATAGCTCTCCTCAATTTAGGTCATCCTAGACGTCTCATCTCCATTTTTTCCTGCATCCGTGTGTGTGAACAGCCCGCTGCGGAGAGCCGACAGGATTGAAACAGCAACCGCTTCAGCGACTTTAGAGTGAAAATGCGTTACAGCGGACTTTGAGATAAAAAGTTTACAAGCTGGAATGACTGTCTGAAATGTTTTGTCTTTCCCTGTGCGTTTTTTTGGAAACTTGTCCACACCTCTTTGTTCGCATGAAACACACTGTCTGAGGTCACATACAGGCACAAGGCTACATTGCCCATGGGTCGAACCGGTTTGGATGTTTTTTCATGAATCGCGCCACCCCTACTATTCCTGGGCTGTCAGATGAGCTGCCTCCGTCTGTCACATAATTTGGCTTTTGAAATAACACTTTGAGATTTTACTCTCTCAAACTGTCAAAAGGTCCTGTGTATAGGGCTGGCTTTTCATCTCCTATCTATTTGACAGCAACATCAGAAATACAGACATTAATCAAAATGATTTTGCAAAATGACAAACAAACCCATGTTTTTTCTACATTTTTTATTATTTTGTAACATTGCTCGACATTTGTTTCTGAATTTAGCATATTTTTTGGGATTAGGGGAGTTGTGGAGGACAGCGATGGATAGAATGGAAAGAATTGTATAGAAATGTTGATAAACAAATATATAGCTACTTTTTTCCATGTAACTGTGTGAAGGTTGTGCTTTTTCTTTCACCAGAATAAGTTCACACTTCGTGAGCACAACTACAGCACAAACAACTGACATAGGCCGGAACCACTGTGGCCCGACAGTTAAAGCCAAAACTTTAATGAGACCCAATGGGAAATTGGGACCTTATCCTAGCAGAGAAGAGGATAAAGGTGCACATCAGACAAATAGTGCTAACATATTTGAATAATACTGAATAAAGAGATGCCTATTTGCAAGCAAATAAAGCAGATTTATCTTTGGTTGAGGCCATGGAATTATAATTTAAGAGAGAAATGCTCAGAGGATTTTTGTGTGAACAATTGAAAGTCAGTAGAAGAGATATCATGAGAAGGTAGTCTGGATCAACAGAAAGACATTTCCAGAATAATGGTCTGGCCCCAACGTGGGTCTTGCCCACCCAATCAGAAGTTAAGGAACTGTGTTCAGTCAATGAAAAAAAATTGCAGATAAAACACTAGTACCATTTCTAACTTCTGATTGGATGGGCAGCCTGAAGCCCTCCTCCAAAGTCTCCCACTACCCCATGTTCGTATCATTATAGTGTATTATTCTGAGGCAGATCTGTCAGTTGCTTTGTGTCCATCTCTCTGTAAAAATAGAGATGAGCAGCGTGGCTTCTGCAGTCAGTCTAGCAGCTCCAGTTGACTATAATGGACGCGCTTCTGTGTGTGTGTTTGCTGCAGACATGTGGTGGTGTGTCTGTGCTTCTGCAGTTTTGGTTTTGCACCTCAGATAAAACAGAATTCAGAATTCTTGGTCTCCTCCAGAGACCCTGGCGGGGATCTCTGTATCTGTCAGACGGTGTGGATGAGATACTGCCATTTCAGCAGAGCAATAATGAAATGCACTGTAGACTATAAGGCCTGACATGTTGTGATTGTATTGTATTCTCGTAATATTATTTCTTTTTAATTCAAAATAAGATGGGATGAGTTACATTTTGAACGTGCACAAAGTTTTGAACACGAGCAGAAATCTTGCTGAAACCCATCTGAGCTATTAAAGTCCAAGTGTTTTGGTTTGGTACTGCCAATTTGTTTTGTATGTCGTGGTCAAAAAATTGTGGCAAAATGTTATGTTATGTTAAAATAGGTTAGGTCAATATGTGTTTATTTTATGTTGTGAATATGAAAATGGACTGCTACCTCCTCTGTCAGCTCCAATTACAAAAGCTGGTCAGTCTGACATCATGTAGCCTGAGCATTAATTTTCATGAGCTTGACCAGTTGCGCTGGTTAAAGGATGCTGTCAGCCAGGTTCTCATTGGCTAGCTGTTAGCCAATCAGAGTCAAGCAGCTTAGCTCATTGATTGATAGAGAATTGGCTTGAAACAATGTAACCAAGGTCACCATTTCTTACACACAAAAAGAGTCCCTGGTAAAACTTCAGACATAACCACAAAGTAATGAAATATGTGTGGCATGGCACCTTTTAAATGAGTGTTATAAAAAGTTAATTCATTAAAGGAAGTTATAAGAGTGTTTTGCCACTGTGTCTTAATCACTTGGGGTCTAGTCAAGTGTTGGCGCCTCCACAGATGGACTCGGACTAGGGGCCTCATTTATGAACGTGGTGTGCGCACAATAGAACTCTTACCCCAGTCATACGGAGAAATTGGGATCTACACTGAACAAAATTATAATTCGTACTTGTTTTTGCCCCCATTTTTTAACTCAAAGATCTAAGACTTTTTCAATGTACACAAAAGGCCTATTTCTCTCAAATATTGTTCACAAATCTGTCTAAATCTGTGTAGGTGAGCACTTCTCCTTTGCTGAGATAATACATCTATATCACAGGTGTGGCATATCAAGATGCTGATTAGACAGCATGATTACTGCACAGGTGTGCCTTAGGCTGCCCACAATAAAAGGCCACTCTAAATAGTGCATTTTACTGTATTGGGGGGTCTGGGGGTGGTCGGAAAACCAGTCAGTAATCAGTATTAGGGTTAGGATTCATCAGTAAAGAGAACACCTCTCCAAAGACAGAGAGAAAGAGAAAGAGAGAGACAGAGAGACCCCCTCTAACATAACCATCCAGGATACTATGCATTCTGATAAAGTTCTCATGGCGTTTGGAATGGGGTACTTCCCATAAAATCATCTCTCAATGCAAATCCAACCAGCTATTAGGCTACCTGAAGCAAAACCATGCCAATCTCTAAGTATGGAGAATGGCAGGGAAGTCTTCTTCTTCTTCTGAGAAATCCTCTTCTTGTGCTTCCTCTGTTTCTATTTTTCATCATCACTCTCCTTCTCACGCTAGTCCCGAGCCTCTATCACTGTCATTTGCCTCTTCATGTTGTTTGCATAGTAAAATGAGGGCAAAGCAATATGAAAGCTGCTTATATAGTGTCTGTAAGTAGATATGATGTTGTTCTTGTGAAGGGAGGGGCACATAGCACGAGAAAGAAGTAGATATTGATACATTTTTTGACCTGGAATGTTCCTCTCGTGGGGGGAGGGGCACATGAGAACGGAAAAGAAGTAGGTTCACATGATTTACACACAACCGCGTTGGGAAAAGTGTGTTCCATGTGAGGGAATAACATGTCAAGTGGAGTAGTAGGTGTATGTGAAAGAGATTCCTATAATTTCCACAAGATTGAGTTGTTTGGCAGGTCGGTTCACATTGAAGGAGAAGGACATTTGTTCAAGAAAACACCGGGCTCCCATTATTTACTCTAATCTCTCAAGTATGATTGACATGTAGAATGGGCACACAAGCACCGGAAACTTGTAGGAGTGTGTGTATGGATATGTCTTTTATCTCCTGGATGAAAATTAGACTCTTTCCCATTAATTTCCTATGGTGTTTGTTTTTACCTTAAACACAAAAAGTTAAATTAATAACTCATAGTTCAAAGCCGGAAGCTGATGAAAAACGCCATATTTATGATACAGGAAATCTATAAATCTTCTAACCGGGACATTGTTGGAAGTAGTTAATTAAGGCATTAAATGAAAAAAAAAAGGCATGAAAGTCCTTCGCTTTGTTTTCCCAAAGCTGTGCCACATTTAGAGTCGATTGTGATTCTTAAAGGTAATATGGCGAAGGACGTGCGTGCACACAGTTTTATAAATCTGAATATTTCTGTGCGTACCCACATCCTATGTTTCATCCGTACGCAACTTCTGACGCAAATTTGCTGCACAGTTTTATAAATGAGGCCCCTGGACACAACTCACATTTTACTATACTATTTTTACACATTAGCCCACATTTTTTCAAACAAAGTAGAGACTGTGGGGCATTCTGACAGCAGAAAGGGTAGTGAAGAAAATCATAACAGGTTTTCTGATAGTTGACACATAATGTCAAGTTGACAGTTCATCCATGTTCATTCACGTCGTAGCTTTATTTTGTTTATCGATGTGTAACACAGCGATGCCAGTCACTGCTTGTACTTCACGAAAGAAAGAAAGAAGTATTTTTTATTATCTGGTACTAATTGTGGTAGCAACTACACAAACATGATTTTGAATTGAATTAGAATAGCTGAATTCAAATTCAGCCGAATGCTGATTAAACAAGGGGCATTTACAGGGCTCAACAGTTACGGTTGCCCGGTTTCCCTAGCAACCATATTGAGCCAATTGGCAACCATTTTGTGGCCTGTGTTGCCTACTTTGGCAACCACCTGTTCAATATTTGGGTTTATATATATGTGTGTAAATATGTATATATGTATGTGTATTTATATGTATGTATGTGTGTGCGTGTGTGTGTGTGTGTATATATGTATGTATGTATGTATGTATGTATGTATGTATGTATGTATGTATGTATGTATAAAAAATATCTAAATTGTAAAATCTTATTTCAAAATAAATTATTAGTAAATATTTTATTTGGTTGTCTCTGTTTTAGTAAAGACTACGTCCGTGCACAACACAGGATTTCAGCTGTTGTGCGACAGCTTTCAACACACGCACATTTGCCGTGTAAAGATACAGGGAACGCAATTTTCTGTTCACGTTAACGGCGCATGTTTAACAACAGAACAACAGAAGCACAGCTGCTTGGCACGCTAGTAAAGACTAATTAGACTTATTGAACTAGTACTAGTCACTGCTTTCAGAAAAATAACACAGACGGTCATGGTACTAAATGTTGCGTTTACTGGTAAACTGGTAAACCTCGTGGTAGATTAAAAGTTATTGTAACACACCCTTTTATCAAATGTTTTTGTCTTTTAACAGCAATTTACTGGGGAAAGAAGTAATTATTGTTAATTTATCATTGTTACATTTTGAATAATCCCTTAACCCCCCCCCCCCCCCACCTTTTTTTTTGTTGCTTATACACGAATTGATCGGATCCCTGACTCCTATTTGAGAGTTATGGAAATTATATTGCAAGCCAATATTCCATTATTAAAATGTGATACCTGGTTGCCAAGCCGACAACCACTTTAAAATGTTAGCGTTGAGCCCTGATAAATCTAGCTCTGTGTTCTACAAAAGTTATCTTAATATACTTTTTCAAACCTTTTTTTAAGTAACTCCAGATGAACTTAAAAGAAGTAAACAATTCAGTCACCATGGAGGTTTAAAAGGTTGAAAAACAACCCAAAGCCTGCTTGTTAACCTTTAGAGACCGTCAATATTAACAATAGGATCTATTGGTATATTGCTGCAGAGTAAAAAACAAACGGGCAGCTGATTGTAAATCATACAATAACAACAACTTTCATCCGGCTCCTCTTCTTTGCTCTTTTTAGAGCAACTCCTCTCCTTTTAAGATGGCATTGCCTTTTGTGGCATCACCCATTGCTGTAAGCTAAGTTTAAATAAATTATTGGATACCTCAGAAAAAGTGTTGATTGACTGAAAAATGCACAGACAACGCAGAAATGAAACCTTGTTTAAGAATAATGTCACATATCCTGAAGAGGAATGATAATTACAGATTTAAGAAAATAAATCAGCTGAAATATGTTAGACAATGTTTCATTTTTATATTTTTAAAACAACAAGATAAAAAAAATGTGCCTGATCAAGTTGCTACCACTAGAACAGGGCTTCTATAAGATTTATTTTTTGTCAACATGAAGTAAAAAGGGAGACTATGAAAGAGAATGCTAGGTGATAAGAACCCAACAGAGTACAGAACAAAGTACAAAACATAATGAGGCAATTAGTGAACAATCCCAGATGGTTATCAGCCATCATTAGCTGTTGTATTTCATTTCAAGTGCAGATTACTTTACCTAACAGCGAAAAATACACCGGGCCCGTAAGCGCTGCATATAGCAGCGTAGCGCAGCTATTTTTATTTCAGAGCCCATGTCATTCAATCGGTCCGTTCAAACCGGGCACGTAGCGTTGGCGTCGCCCTGCGTGCCGCAGAGAACGTTTTGGCATCTCCTCTATTTCCTGGGCCAGACGCGAGCGTGTATGACAAGCCAGGCAGGTAATCCCATACAGGAAGACCAGGTTGCAGCGGTGTTATAGATTCTTGAGTGTTAAAAAAAAATCTTTTTTTCATGAACCCATCGTAGGTCTATTCAGTAGTTTAAAAAAAAAAAGATACCCATGTAGGTACTCCCCAAAACATTTGGTAGCGTATTTCTGTTCAGTATAATATTACTTATAGTTCGACATAAACGGCAACAACGATATCTTGATGATAAGTTAGTATTGCCTCAAGGATTGGTCTGTCTAATTAATTGTTCTAGCGAGCATGTTTGGATCATTGTGTTTTGAGGAATCATGTCATGAACTAATTAACTGAGAGCATCCTGATGCCGAACATCACAGCCTGGTATGGAAAGCCTACCAAACAGGACCCCAAACCTAGGATACTTTATACACACACACACACACACACACACACACACACACACACACACACACACACACACACACACAAGGTCTCACGCCAGTTCGTGGCATGGTCAAGTTATTTGAATTTATTTATTTGTGTACAGGTCACAATTTTCTCGTTTATTACGTGTACAGGTCACGATTTTGGAACGTGACCGTTTCACGAACTGCCATAAGAGTGGGATTCACACACACACACACACACACACACACACTCGGCTTCATGATGAGTTATGCGCAAGTTGAAGGAGCTGATTCAGTACATTTTACTGAAATAGATTTTAATGTGACAAATCAAATTGATTGATTTGATTGATTGACATGATCAAGTGAGAAATCTGACTTGCTGATGGGGCTAGAGGTAAAGACAGAGGATCCCCAAAGCCATTCGGATTCATTCACTACTCTAATGTGGCTAAAAATAGTAAAAATGTTAAGGAGGCTTATTTCAGGTTTGGGAAATCAAAACAAACCAACAAAAAACCTTGCTAGTAACTGTATTACAAAGTCTGTTCATTTTGACACTGCCAACACATTTTTCTCTTCCCTCTCTCCAAAGATAACTGTGGTTAAGCCAGCAGCAGTTTTTCATCATGGTGTTTGGAAATTAAACCTAGTGTTGGTGTTTTATCATTAAATAGTGAGTCACAGGCTTGTGAGATTTAAAGGTCTGAGGCATTCATTTCAAGTATCTTAAGATAATTACTATTTTATCTTTTTTTATACCCCTGCTTTTTAATTCTTGTATCTAAACACCACTTGTGAACAGAGAAGGTAATATCACATGCACAGAGAATTTCAAACCTCTAGAGTTATCAGTTTGACTGCACTAAGTGTTTTGGTACTGCCCCTTATAAGCTTCTCTGATCCTATTTAAATTGCTAAATGGGTTTTCATGAGTGTTGCAGCCAGATCCACACTACCGTTTAGGTGTCCTCATGCATTAAATTAGATACAGATCTTTGAAATGACAGGAAAACAAATACATATTTATCAGATTTGCCAAGGTTAAGCTATTAAAGCTTTGAAACACATAGCTGAAGTAAGTATTTGTTGAGTCTGTTTTATATGGAATTCATTTATATTGTTTTTAATGTGCACATATAAAAAATTTGGCAAAGAAAAGTGGGTTTTCTCAATACCAGTTTATGATGTATAGGTGATTCGCAAATAAACATGTACTTTGGAAAGTTGAGTACACTGCTAATGAGAAAGGAAAGGTCAATGGAAAGAAGTGACTCAGCATGTCTAAGAGAGAGATCCATGCTCATTTATGCTCCATTTATATACGAAAATAGATCCATTTGTTTCAAAGGATGTAACTGTCACTGCCTACATACAGTACCTCCATGCATCCTTTACGTTGGTATCAATGTTAACCAATACAACATCTGGATGGCAGCTCAGAGTCAAAGGTTTCTGACAACAGCAAACATAACGATGGTGGAGGATGTTGTAATAATTGCCCCAATAAGCAAGAGGCAAAACTGTAGGCAATGGTCTGTGATAATCACATCAAAGTGTCATTAATGAATTATTTATGAAATACATTGCCATTCCGTTTGGCCATATTTAAAAATGTCTTCTTTTAGTCCAATAGTTGTGTCTTGCTTGACCCATTGGCTGGACTGCCTGCGGTTTTGCCTGTATCCCTATCTAATGTTGAGCATAAATGAGCCTTAAGAGTGAATGAATAGGTTGAAGGATTGGACATGAGGGATCAGGAAAGGGAAGGAAGAGCTGAGGAGTTGTAAGAGTATACGAGGAGAGTGACAAGGAGCTGTGTGGATTTCAAGCATTTACACTTGGCTCAGCCTTGGTGAAGAAACTAATACCTCAAGTTAGCACCTGCAGCCGAGTATAGCACTCCCTTTTCACATATTCATCCCTGACATAAAGAAAACCCTGAAGGGGGAAAAGATAGATAGAGAGAGGGAGAAAGAGATAGAGAAGGAGATGTAACGCTCACCAGCCAAGTTTTATTTTAGCCCCCATGAGGCACTGCAGATTTTGTCATGTGGAGAAGCTGAATTTTTTGACAGCTTCCAACAGGCTATGGAGTTCGATTTTACACGCCTGTCTTTGAGCGTTTTAGCATCGTGGTTGTCTATTTGGGAGTTTTCCTGTGAGACAACATCCGACATCAAAGCGAATGAGAGTAGTGGTATAAAAAGGTGAGCCAATGTTTAGGAGTGACTGTCAGAACTGGAAATGTGTCTGTAAATGTGCAGTGAAACTGCATCCTTTTAAGTTAAATATTATTTTAGTACTTCTGGCATAAACCTTTTCCCACATGTAATCATAGTAAAAATGACCTTTTGTCCTGTTATAAAACATTGTCGTATCTCTCTCTCTCTCTCTCTCTCTCTCTCTCTCTATCTCTCTCTCTCTCTCTCTCTCTCTCTCTCTCGTTTTTTGAATGAATTTACTGAGTTCATTTGGACTGGACGGAATAAACAGTAATATGAACAGTAACACAACATTAAGACTGTCATTCACTGTCCCACTGTCCCCTCAGTTCTCTCTCTCTCTCTGTCCAAGTATCCTCTCATATCCCTTTTAAAATCAACAGTGGTCTCCTTCTAGCTTATTTGTCATGGGCATTTATGGTACGTAGCAGTTTTAAAAAAAAAAAGGGCCACCAAAGTCCAAATTTGCTTTGATTGTACTTTAAGGACAGATGACCCATTCTTACAACTCTGCTGCTTCAAGTAAGGGCCACAGAGCTGTGTTTTATTTCACTGAGAGATGCATGTATTAGGTTGAGAGTTTGGTGTGACTCACTTCTCCCTGCGCCATCCACAAACCAAGGAACAGAGAAAGCTTCTGGTGAAAGATCCAGCACAGCCTTTTGTGCTGCCAAACTCTTTACATGACTCACAATTTAGTCTCTGATTTTGTCGTTCTTTAATTTAATACACACTGACGCATGCAGGGACCCTCATAATATAATCACTCAACACCCACCAAACACACCCTGTACTTCACGCACACGTAGCCCATCTCACATACTAAACAACACATAGGGCTCTGAAAAGAGGCTCTATGGATGGTTGTTAAATGCAAATGATGCTGGATTCACATCACACAGAGGATTGGGAAAGCAAGACAAACTACACTAAAACGTATCAGTTTTTAACTCTCCTGCAACACATTCGTTTGTGTTTGTACCTTGTGTTTGTTCATGTCCACTATGTCTGGTAAGAGTATAGATGATTATAGCAGTCAGGCGCCAACATATGACACGCTGTGTCATTTCTGAAAGGTCACTCCAAGATGGAACTGGATGTTGGAGAATTAAAGAGTGCCCTTAATAATGTTCCATGGAAGTATGCTTCTATTGTTATATTACACAACAAGTAGATCCGACCAGACAATCGGATCTGTCAACTAGACATTAAGAAAGTGCTCAAATTAGCTTGACAGCACACCCAGAGCCATTTCAGACACACCTGGTGCATCACTTAAAATATTACATTTTCTCTGTCAATATTATGGAGTTGAATTTTAAAGAAAATTACAGATAGAGTAGGTCTAGACCACACTCTATAATTTACAAAGACCCAACAATTTCAATAATTCCCCCAAGATTGGATATGTTTCTGTGTCGGGGGCGGCACTTTCTAAGAAAACATAAATGTGATTTTAATGGAATTAGAGATGTATCGGTCGGTGGAATTTTTTTTTTTTTTTTTCAGCAGATATTTTGGTTACAAAGAGATTGAGCTAGCAAAGCAGTTTTTTGTTTATATGTTCTGTAGTTAATCAGTTTGGGAAATCCTATGATCTATATGAAACCAACGTTAGCTTAAGTTGACTGGAAGGGATTAGAATTTTTATTTATTTTTATTTTAGAGCAAATGCCTAACAATATGAATACAGTTGGATTATAACTTTTATGTTGTTGCTAACCGTATTGCATTATCGCAATATTAGTTGTATGATCGCAATAGCAGGGTTTGATTTGAGGTCATTGTCATTTCACAACAGTGATGCTTACGAACCTCGTAGCCTAACGTCCTGCAGCATCACTGTCATGTAATATTGCTTAATCTCAAAGTCAAGGATCCTTCCTTGGTGGGACTTGTCTTACCAAGGAAGGATCATTCAGTGGCAGGTCAGAGTCCTTCTTAACATTTGGAGAACATGTACAATGGAACAGGCTATCAAGTGCACGTCATTGCGTGCTTGCTTCATTGAATTTGTTTTGCCGCCTTCACTTCCGCGCTGCATTTCAAAACACTGGATAAAAAAGTTGTGGAACTGTGAACTGTGATGTTCGTTATTTTGTTGAGATGAAGTAGGTGAATCGGCTTCAGGAGAATGTTCTGTCAGCAACTTTTCCCGCATTGTGCTAAGGTAGGTAACGTTACCAACAATTATATGTAAGCACTAGGCTTTTTCTTTTATTCATCTCATGTCAATTAATTAAAAACTGAGAGTTCATGTTTGTAGTTGTCACTTACCGACAAGGAGGATTGTATTAATTCATCTTAATCTTAATTATATTAATCTTGCAGTAGCAGTTAAAAGTAGCTTGTAGTTTACTGAATACATGTAACATTAGCTTGTTGTTCAGTTCAGTTCAACAAATGCAAAATATGATCAGCAACTACAAGGTAAACGCTACCAGCTAATGAGCAACCACAGGCAGTATGACATGCAGTAAACTGCAAGTGAGAAAGATTAAATTCTACCGTAGACACACAAGCGTCAATCAATAAATGACAAGTCATAATAACACCATTTATAAACATACGCTAACAAAATAAAGGTAGGTGTTATAGTGTGTTATATGGTCAACAGTTGTCGGTTAAGTTCATGATGAAGAAACCACACAGTGGACTTTTACTGTATGCTTAAATATACTTGTGATACAATTGTAAGTCCTAACAAGGACAGGTTGGATGACTAACCTAAAGCTTTCTCCTTCTGTCTGCACTCTGGAAGCAACACCATCATCGGCAACTGTGTCTGATTGCCCTTCATGTTGAATATACTTGTGTGTACAATATTTAGTAATGTTTGAATAAATGTTATATTAAAGATGCATGTTTTGTTGAAGTCTTTTTTAAAACATGTATACCATACGAGTAATTTAAACAGATAGCCTCTGAATATAATTATTCAGTTAGAAGTTCCCTCTCTCCGGGTCACAATGATGGATGGAAAAATAGAAATAGAAAAACAGTTTATATTATACACACACGGCCAAGAACTTAATGACACAGACAAACCACTTAATTTAAAAGCATTTATTGTTAGAATGCCAATCTCTTATTTAGCAAATAATCTATTCAACATCTCTCTTTGGCCTCTGTCTCCCTGCTGGTCTCCGTCTCCCTGCTGGTCTCCGTCTCCCTGCTGGTCTCCGTCTCCCTGCTGGTCTTTTTGCTTTGCCATCCTTGCTGACCGCCTCCGTTTGTCCCTGTTAAAGACAGTTAACACAAATAAAAGATACTTTACAGTTGAATGCTATAACACAACATTATTACATGGGAAACAACTCATACATGTTAGCCTTCATTGAATGTTGCTAGTGAATTTAACACGGTGGGGTGTTATCTCACGTCTACAGATATAACTAGTGCTTAACACACAAACTTTACAAAGACAGCAACCTAGCTAGCTAACAGCCTAAAGTTAAAGGATAGGTTCAGTTTTACAAGCTTTACATTGATGTAAAACATTAATGGTGATAACAAATCCATGGTAAATACTAAAGATACTTACATTTGGGTGATTATTTCTCTGTCATAGATGCCGCTCGAACTCCCGCTTAAGTCTGCAATTACATTTTTTGTAACAAGCAGGCAAAGGCCCGCGAATAGAATTGTGGGTGATTTGGGACCCTAAAGAATAAACATATGCATCCTTCTCTGTCTATGTGAAATTTTCTGAATGACGGACAGTCCTTGGAGGAATTTGGAGGATCCTCTACGTTGGAATGGTCCTTCAACGGACGTCGATGTCGTAGAATCTTCCAAATTCCGGCTTTGGAGGATCCTTCCTTGACATTGAGAAACGGCTTCAGATTGCAAGCACATAGAGGTGATACAAAACAAAGTAATAGTAATAAAGATGCCATCAGCTTACACTGTATTGAAGTTTAAAACGTTGTAACAAGTTAACTGAAGGACTTCAATATTTGCCTTAGAAGGAAGCTAATCAAAATGTACTATTGAAAACCAAATTTCAGTAAGTTACAGTTGGAAACTAACTGCACTGTAATGTCACATGAAGCGACTTTATACAAAGATGTTACAGTTAGCATGGTACTGCTACTTATCTAAAAATAACAGACAATGTACATGTACATGCTAAATAAATAATGGTTATTCAAAATCATAAAACATGTAATTTTACCTGTACACACAGTCTTAGTCTAACATACAATTTAAGATGCAACTCAATGATTGATGGCAAGAAATACAACTTTTGCAGAATTGCTTTACCTATCTATGTATGTAGCATACAAAAACAGTACTTACTGCATCCTTGTCAAGGCAAACAGTACTGCAATACAATTCTACAATACTACAATATTGATACAGATTCCTTCATACTGTAAGTATACCTGCCAGTTTCAGTTATCATATTCAAAGGTTTGAAAATATATAAACACAACCAGCCATTGATGTATGAGCCAAGACAGTTGGGAAAAGTGCTGCAGCCTGTAATCGAAATTTGTCTTTTAACATATCTTAGTATTGACTTGTTTTTTGTTTTTTACCAGCATGAACTCTTCACCCCTATATTGATGAATGGATCCTGATAGCCAAACTATATGTTCTTTTGATGTGCAGGGACTGGCTTTTCTCTACCTCCCATTTTGGGTCCTGGATTTGTAGGTCAGATGGACTGATCAGTCAGAAGGGCTAGTAATTCACCCACTCCCATGTCCTGTCAGCTGGTCAGGGCTGTTAATTTTACCCCCCTACCCTGTCTGCCAGCTTGTGAAAGGGGTTTTAAGCGAGTGATCTTTTGTGTCTTTCTTCATTCTTCCAGACCTTGTGCTGTGATGGATTTAACCTTTCTAGCAAGAAATAAACTCTTAAAAAAAGCTTTATTTCAGATCTCACCTAGATATTACAATTTCTACCACAAGCCTTATATAGTACATCCTGCCTGCTCACATGCTAATTTGACCATCTCTAGTGTTCTCAGGCCTTTTGTCTTCCATCAGAACACATAATTTCAAATAGGACCTTTTTATGGCTCCATTTTACATGATTCCAATAATATATAGTCATTGAAGGAAATTACTGTGTGAAATTTCAGGTCGGTGTTGGGTTCCCACTGAAGGTTTTGTGGGATGAAAGCTTTTAGAGGCAGAAATTCTTGATGTTTCAGCTCCATTTTCTCTCAATTTGCCCTCAGTAATATTGCTCAACGAATATTTGGTTATTTAAAAATCCGATATTTTGATCCATCGGTGTGGTGTTGCCTGGCCAGAGTGGCTAGGAAGGTGGTAGGTAGGCAGACTAAAACATTGTATGTTCCCAGAGGTGATTATTTTATTTACTGTGGTCTGCAGTACACAGATAATTAAACAATCAAACAATCGAAAAGTCTTAAGAAAAAAATGCATTATCCTTGTAGCAATGCTAACAAAAGGCATGTGGTCATAGCAGCACAGTCTCACCTCTTTCCCCCTGGGAAGCCTCATCCCATTCTGATGCAAGTTGATCTACTCCATAACCTGAATACCTAGACATCTCTTAACATATGGAACTTAGTTACCAGTTCACTCATCTCCAACTGACTAGAAAACTGTTCAGGGTTATTCACACATTTACTTATAATAACAAAAAACAACTAAAAGAAACATTCCTATAAAGAAAGGAAATCCTCTACTTGGTTTGGCCCGGTGATGTCATCCATGACCGCCCTATTCCTATAAAGCAGGAAATTCTTAGGCCGGCCCCTCCCCAAACAATTGTATTAACACAAAAGTATTAACACAGGCAAACCATTAAACCATGTTTAAACTTGCAACCCAATGAAATGGAACTGAAACTAAATTATGACTTTGTGTTTACTTTAACTCATCTGATGCTTTGCTGTAGACTGTAACATAATGCAAACACAAACAACATGGGATAGTATGTGGTGCACTTTTATACAAGCTATGGTAAATTAAAAAAAATAAACACTTGGAGGAACTAGAAGGTGTGCTATAGATAATAATGACCTGTATGGGACAAGTGGTGAGCAAACCCACTTCGTCACAATTGGCCAATATACTGTGTGTGTGCGTGTGTGTGTGCGTGTGTGTGTGTGTGCGTGCATGTGCGCGTGTGTGCGTGCGTGCGCGTGTGTGTGTGTGTGTGTGTGTGTGTTTGCGTGCGCGGATAGATAAGAAAATGCCTAATATTGGCCCATCAATATGCCGGTCGGGCTCTAATGTTTACCTTGTTATGTATGTATATTGCTGGAATCCAGTGTTTTTAGATTGAAAAAGATCCATAATAAACAAACATGAATATGCAGTGATGGCCTTTACATCTACCATTTTAAAGTCTCATTTAACATTGCCATCAATAGGGGTTTGAGCCATTATTTGCTGCCACAGTGTTCTATGGCTCCACATGCAGTTGTCTCTACACTTCATTACGTCTAGTAAAACTAATAGTAAGGTACAGTTTATGTAAATGATTGACTCATGAATTATGAATAATTTAACTGACAAAGAGAAAAATTCCCACGTTTTTCCAAAGACTATTAAATGGCACGTTTTAGCACTTAATTATCTTCAATCTAGAACAGCATGCTACTTCATGCACTGATGTGACTTGTCTCTATGCCAACCTGAGGAGGCCTAGGACTAAAGAGAAAGTGAGGGCCTGGGGAGCCATAAACCGCTCCTACCATCACCAAAAGAGAATTTTATGATTCGAGAGAGAAGTTGGGTATCTCCTGCTCTGTTTGCCTGACAGAGCGCCACGAATGAGATTCATCCCATCAAGCCATTCTGTCTACTACTTGAAACAATCATAATATAGCTTTGACAACCGCTCTTACCAATGTACATACCCACATCCCTGCCTTTTCTGTTATTCTATATTTCTGTCAGCAAGGTGAATCATGATATATAATCTTTGGCCCACTGCCCCTGACTTTAACCCCACTAGCAATAATAACTCTGCTGTGTCAAGTTCACACAAGGGACATGTGCACTGGCATATATCTGAGTTCAATTTCAGCTGGCTTGCAGCTGCATTGACTGGAGTGATATAATATGCCTGGAGCTAGAGGGGTGTGTTGTTCTGGAAAAAAAACTCATAACTTCAAGCTCTGGATGGGATACTTTTACTCTTATTTAAAAATGTCTCACCTGTATTTATTATTAAAGTTAAATGTAGCAGCAACATTTTTAGCATGCATTTAAGACACTAAATCTCAATGTTTTGTTAGTAAAAACTAGATTTTCTACTAATTTATAAAAAATAGGAAAATGGAGAAAGTCAGAAATCACAATAATATTGACCAACTACATCAATGTCAATATTGCAACAATATTGTAGGGTTAACAATTGGTGCTATAACATATTTTCACAAAGATTTCACATAAATAATCATCAATAATGTGGCTATAATGACTAAGTGGTTAAAGGCAAATAATAGAACACATAATACAGTCCGGTAACTTCAGAAAATGATGTAACTTTACTGTACTGCAGCCTTCAAAACCAAAAGACTACACCTACCATATTACCATAATACAAAAATCTAAGACAATATCTAGTCTCACATCACGCTATAATATCAGTGTTGCCCAGGCCTAATATGCATTTAATAGTTAAATTATCACACAGAACATGCACACTTTTTTTAAGGATCTTGTGGCTTTTGCAGCACCAGCTGTTAATTTAAGCAGTTCTGTTCTATGGAGGCCTTTATTACATTGTTAGTTTCCAAATTGGGAGATCTAACATGGAACCAGTTAATGGCAGATGGACAGGGACAAGGCATGGGTGGACTCAAGAGGACAAAAGGCCACTTGGCCAAACTAAGCTACTGCTAGAGGATGAGAAGTGTCAAAGTCTTAAGAGAAACACATATGTAAAGGAAATAGCATAGTTCTTCTTAAGGATACAGTCAGCAACTTGGTCTGGTCTGGTGTTTAACTATGCTGTGATTGTAAAGCTAAATCCAATGAGTGTCTGCTGAAGAAGTATAGCAACTTGAACATTTTCTAAATAAAAAAAAAAAAGTTATGACCTCCTCAAACACTGAGGCTGTGATTAAGTTTAAACATCCCTAAGTGGAATTTGCTGTTTTAGCAACAACAGGGAATATAACTTTGAATTGATTGTGATTTTTAGTTGAGCTGGGTTCTTATCAACAGCTATTGGAATTCAGCGGCAGTCTTTTGTGGTATGTTGCTTGCATGGTCCGAATGCAGCATTCTGTAATTAAGCTCCCACAAGAATTGAAAAAGCTTTTGAATGTAGAACAAAAGGCATCTTAAGTAGATGAAGACATGCTGTCTCAAGCTGTGATGAAGTAATTCATCTGCTTCTTTCTGTTTGCTAATCATTAAAAAGTTTGTCTTTCATATTCAGTTTTTTCCCCCCCCAATCTCATTCAAGAGGATGCAAGAGAAATGCAATATAAGGACATAACCAGTTCACATACAACAACCTGACGAACATCTGTCTCTAAATAAATCTCCCTTTTAGTTGCAAACCTGAATATGTCTGACAAGACTTGTCTGCTATTCTACTGGATAACCAACATGGAGCCTCTTGACCCATCACACCACCTGTTAAATTCAATTCAGAGCAGTCCAAGGTAGCTGGATCCTTGTATTGGTTTTATTTAGACTTTTATCATAAAGTATTCTGTCCTGTGGATAGAGGATAATAGTAATCGGTTGGGAATATCTTAGAGCATATGCTCTGTATATGTATATTATATGGCTTATCTCTAGGGATTCAGCATTGCAATGCACTACTAAGTCTGTCTCCAGGGAATGTGAGCAATTACAGAAAAAGGCTCGGTTTAAAGGCAGATCCTGTTAGGTACTGATTTCATCAACGAAATTACCCAAAAGCACTCTGTGTGCATTTGTCTGAATAGGCTGCATTTATAGGCAGTTATTTTCGAACAGGAATGTTTCTATGACTAAAGCATGTGCATAAATGAGTAGAAGTAGCCTCAGTATTTAAATCAAGGCTTACAGTTATGTGATTCCAAGTGTTTTGTCCCTCTCCAGATGTTCCTCTGACAAGCCTGTTACACAGCCTCATCATATTAAGCTTTTTTTACTTCCTCATAAAATAATACGTCCTTGTTTCACTCTGTGCCCTGCCTTCACGCTCAGCGTAACTTGTATATGCCCTTATATTTAGTTTTTAGTTTAGTTTTTTTTCAATATTATTTATTGTTTCTGATAGGGCTGCACTATATGAGGAAAACTGCAATATGCGATTAGGTTGAATATCGCAATAACAAGATTACTTGCGATGCACACGTTTAAAAGTGTACTCAGTTCTGTCTTTCTGCTGTTTTCAGCATTCCGCTAAAATACGTCAAAATGATTGTTGAAATTAAAACAAATAAAAGGAAATAATGTCTAAATAACATTATTTTATTGAATAAATTAAACATGAAATGGAACGGTTAGCTTTTAAAGTGCAGTTTTTTACTCATATTTTCTTTCAACTAACGCAAAAAATCTCTGATTGTCTTTTGCGATACGCCTGAGCCTTTTGCGATGTGTTTATTGCGCCAGTTGGTTTTGCGATGACAATTAAAAAAACAATATATTGTGCAGCACTAGTTTCTCATGTGTATTGCTGATGTAGCCTGTTTTCTATGGATATGTTTTCTTCTATGTTAACTTCAATAGTTACCATATACTCTTTAGGCTATATCGTCTGTACCTTTGCTGTAAACCTGTCCTATTGCATTGTTTACGACTTTCAAACAACTAAGCCTAAAATTGATCTATAAAAATTGAATCTGAATTGAACTAGAGAGTGATGCTTGATGAGGAGGAAGACATTTTTTTTTCTGTACATGACTTAAGTGTCCCACTCCATGAGAACGAAAGATGGTATTTGAAATGTCATCCCTATGCTGCAGTTAGTGAGATGGCAACACAGTCTTCACAGTGTGCCAAATCAACAGTTAACTTTCTCTCTCTTCTTCTACATGGTAGATTCTTGTCCTCATTTGCACATCCGCATCTGTTTGATCTCCATCAGCCACACAAGTTAACAGTGGCAGCCTTGAACTTGGACCAGGGATGAAGAGACATGGATGTTTTAAGCACATCCAGGCATACATCATTATTCTTTTCCCTTCCTTCTAATTAGTTAATTGAAAGGAGATCTGTGTAACATCTACAACACATTAGTGTTTCCCCATGGATTTGCTCTGATACTAGTGCCAGCATAACTACCATGTCAGTTTATTGTAGCATACTCTGAACAAATTCTGTTTTATCTTGGCTTTTAATTATATGGAACAAGTTCACAATTTACAATCAATGCTCATCTCTGTCTATGAATATTTATTAAAAATATAGTTATTATTTTGGCATATTATAAAATGTGCCACAGCATTTGTGTTAACGGTGGCAATGCACTGGGGATATTCACAATTAGGCAACCATTAAAGAAGCTGTATCCCAAATATTTTTACTTTCTCATCCTATGGCAGCTCATTGAATTCCTTTTTTTTCCTTGCTCTCCTTTTAATACCTCAATGTATTTCATATAGATTTTGCCATAAGCCCCAATCAATACCTCCATTTGAGATTTGTGTTTGCTGCTAAAGCCAAGCAATAGGCTAAGCGAGTAAAAAGAGCAAGGGCTGCAGGACAGCTTTGACAAACAACTAACATTTAGTATGCTGAACCATTCATTAATATTTGGCCTAAAAGCTACTCCTAAGGAAGACAATGTCAATTTAAATCCCTCATAATAACATATTTTTGATATTGTTGATCTGAATGAAGGTATGTAATGTACAAGATAACTTTAATGTCAAATATCTAATTTGCCAACGGCATATCAAAGCAAACTTTGTGCATGTCATCATTAAAGTATGACTCTGCTTCTTTGCTTTTCTGTCTCCATTCTTCTCTGACTGCCTCTTATTCACTGTACTGGCAGAAAGTTGCAACGCTACCTAACAGCCAAAAGGTGTGATAGCAGGAAATGCATTCTGGGACACACTGACACCCCAATTACCTGCTGGCAGCGGCAGGGTTACCTCCTTGTAGTGTCCTTGGGTTGTGACATTTTCCCTTTCAGCTTCCCCTCAGATTTACTGGAATGAGCGGGGTTGCTGAGCAGGCCACTTTATAAATACATCTCCTCTCGATTACGGTGACCACCGGCCCTGGGCAGCGGAGTGTAGCTTGGATGGCTTCATCTCTTGAGAGCCGGTGTCGTAGATCAAGGCCCCAAATGGCTGTCCTAACTCTGCTATCAATCTTTGTTATTGCCAGCCGCTGACGGCAGCGTAAGAGACACACACAATGTGCTGCTATCTAATCAGTGTGGTGCCGATCACCGGATGGTGAAAATAAAACAATAGCTCTTGTGTCCCTTGCTACAGGTTTTGTACAGGCAGGAGATTGTCATAAGGGATCATTGATGAATATTGTCCTGTGTTTGCGTTCTATCAACCTACATGTTTATTAAGCATGTAAACACGTTTGCAAACTTTTAAATTGCTGCTGTATGTTAAAAAAAAAAAAAAAAGCTCAAGCGGATCCAAGCTCTCATCACGTTTAAGGTTGTATCCTGACCGTAAGATATTAAAATATACACTATTTTATTAGTGTTACAGGGTTATGTAGGTGGCACAAATATAAGAGGAACTGTAACTGCATTTACTGAAACAAGTAACAGTTTGTTCAAACACCTAGGACAATTAAGCAGAGATGAAAAGGTATTAAGTTTATGAGCTTTTGAAGTTAAAGGGTATTGAATGTGTCTGGCATGGAGAACACTGATATGATTAGTTCCATAAGCTGCAGGGGTAACAGAGCCTTACATATGTGGGCGACATACACTATACTAAGACCATCTTTTCACTGTGTATGTGAGTAAATACAAAGAACATTTCTGAGTTCATTGTATTTATTAGTCTCCCCTTAAGCTTGAGAAACTCACATTTACATCAATAGAAAAATGAAAGTCTCTCACGCACACATGTTTACCATTGTTTTAGGGGGTTAGACCTCTTAAATTTGAAATTAGGTATTACTATGCTGGGTCTTTGCTGATGTCAATATTGTCTGTAGTGGAAGGAATTATAATTGAGTAAGCTGTCAAGACAACAGTTGCAACAAAACAAAAACAACAGTCTAAACATGGTCTTCTACACATGCCCACGCTGTCCCCAAAAAGAAATCTAATCAGCCAGTAAGTTAAAGTGGTCTGTATTTTAACATACAGTTTTCATACAACCTTTCAGATGGATAAGATTAAATCTGTCAAAGATTGAAAAGATTTTAGGGCAAAATACAAAGTCTACCAAGTCTATCTCATTCACATGTTGTCAATGCTTTTTCTTCGCTTTTTTAAAGTTTTTGTTTTTCTTCTTAAAAGTGGTTTAAGCTTCAGAGACCCTAAGAGGTTATGAGTTGACAATTATTCTTGTAAACACAAGTTTTTCTGCTACTGCACCTATGCATCATTTACACAGCAGACTTCCAGCAATAGCGTGTTAAACCCTGGTTAAGTCTGCTCTGGCTCCCAGAGTTTTAACATTCACAGTGGGAAAAGGTGAAATCTGTCCGCATACCCAGGGTGTATTTGAACTACAAAGATGAAAGGAAAGGAGGCTATAGATTATGAATTTAACACAGCAAATAGACAGCCTTCTCATCTTTGACAAGTTGAGATAATTTTATTTTAAATTGTTAGGAATAATATATATGCCCCAAAACACACATGCACACATCCTCTGTCACTCAATAAACATAACTAGCCAAATAAATATGCATACACCACCTATGACAAATTCCTGTATCAGAAAATGTTTCTTATGGTTTTAACATGTATGTTTTTAAGGCTGCTGTTGCTCAAATCATGTAAAATATCCGTTGCATATGAACTGAGAGTGCACGCTTAAAAACACGTAAAACAGTACTCCACCTCTTTCTACATATCACATTGTCAGACTCACGATTAATGGTTTAAAAAATTTACAAAATTATTGAAGAGCTGTTTTCTTTTTTATTCTACTTGTGCTTCTATTTCAAATTATGGTGTGCAATTATGTTTGTAGGTGATACACTGGAAAACATTAACAGATGGAGCAAAGGCTCTATCTCATTTGACTTTTCTCTTCTTCCATTTCTAGAATTAAAGCTGTATGTCTTAGGCTTGTAGCGTATTTCCAAACCAATCAGTGTTTGTGATTATAGTGCATCATACTTTTGTTTTCAGTGCAGTTATGCTTTACTGAGCATCCAGTGTTGTGATCAAGTAATCAGATTTTGTTTCTTGCATTTGCCAGAATCAGATACACATTGGAAAAATAGCTTTCACATTTCAAAAGCAACCCAAATTATCTCATTAAGTTAAATGAGTCGTGTTGTGTATATACAGTGAAAAAAACAAGTAAAAGGTCATATCTGTCATTAATTTCCATTTTTCATTATAGATAACGCTTTGTATTTTTCATCGAAGAAACCAATAACTTCTGATTTATGAAAACTGAGGTGGCAGATGGCAGCTACTCGATATGTTGGAAGTAACCTCCTTTCTCTGTAGGTACTGCAGGCACTGAGGATGCCATGTCATTAACATACAATGCTACCCCAGTCCCAGTTCACTGAGCAGGTCCAATTTAAATTTATCTCAGACCTTCATATGGTGTGACCCCGAATGTGATCCCAAATTGGCTTCACGTTTGGAAGCAGACAAGGAACCCACCGTGCTCAGATGGCTCAGCATTGTAATGCCAGGTTACCTTGTAAACTGTCGCCAGACAATGAATACACGCTTATTGGTTTAAAAAAACAAAAATTATTATTTTCTTTTTTTAGCAATGTGGCTCCGGACATGGCAGTATTTGTTGTTCCATCTGATGGCCTGTGGGTCCAACAATTTGGTTTGGAGTGATTTACGGTACTGTACCCAAAAGGACTTATTCCAGTTACTCTTGACACTGGACATTTCCACTCATTCAACACTTTAGTTCATGACAGGATCCGATCCATATATCCATCATTTCTGTTTATGGTAACGGGGGACTGTGTTATATAAATATACAAAATTTGTCACAAACATTAATTTTTCATGTTTTTAAACTGCTGTGAGACTGGAGCATGTAGAGAACATGCAACCTCCTCACGGAAAAGCCCCAGGCAGACAGCCAGTTCGTATCTATGACCTTCCTGTGTGACAATTACACTAACCTGAGCCACTGTGTCTCAAACCTTTCAGATTAAAAACTTTTAGCCTTATAACCGCTTTTAAGACTTAAGTAACAGCCAGTGCTCATAGAAAGGGTGTCTCTGAGTAAGAGACTCTGAGTAATTACTTGAGTAAGAGTAAAAAAGTACTTGATGAAAAAACTACTCAACTAGTGAGTAACTGTTGAGTAAAGTCTGATTTATTTCTTAACACAAGCATCAATCAGACAGAAAAACAAAATAATCATATTTAGGCAAATTATAGTTCATCCAATCAATAAAATAAATTAAAATTAATTTATTAATTACAAATTAGCTTACTTGAGAGAGACTTGTCACATCAAATTTGGATGGATACTGCATGTAACCTAAAAGACAAACATCCACCTCTCCACAGCAAAAACTAAAACTACCGCTACGTCTCCTCAGCGTAGATGTTGAGTTGTTGAACGCTCACATGTCCGTTTGTTTTGGTCGACACAGAAGACGCCGCATAACGGAGCTGCTGTTTCGCACTTTTCCTAAAAAGTAACCATGCTTTCACTATGAGGCCGAGCCGCCGAGGAGGGGGGGGTCCTCCTGGTCTGCGTTGCCTTGGCGACTTTTGATTCTGCGTCTTTGCTTTGCTACGACTGTAAAGCTAACCTCTTTATATGTCTATGGGCTAACCTGTCCCGCTGCTGAAACAAGTGTGGTCACGTGACTGCACAACGACGTGTGATTGGTTAAGCACAGTCACGTGGTAGAGCCTTCAGCGGAAAACTCTCTCTCTCTGTCAAAATAAAACATTAAAATGAGACGTACGCTGGGGTAAAAACAATGAAGCGTAGTAACGAGTAACGAGCTCATTGTAGCCTAATGTAGCGGAGTAAGAGTACAGTTTATTTGTCACTAATCTACTCAAGTAAAAGTAAAAGTATAGTGATTTAAAACTACTCCTAGAAGTAAAATTTTTTTCAAAAACTTACTCAAGTAAATGTAACGGAGTAAATGTAACTCGTTACTACCCACCTCTGCAGCCATATGTACTGGACACAATGAAAGATTAAGGATGTGATGATTAAAATAGGATTCCATATTTTCCAATGAATCTAAACTTGACTGAATTCGTACAGTAGTAACATAAATACAATGAATGAGATGAAAGGCGTGAAACAAATGCTTCAATAAATTATAATAAATTTCAAAGTAAACAAAGTCAACTCGGTATAAACCATCACAGATGACATTCCACATTTTTATTACCACATTTTATCTAACAAAAGAATGACAGGTCCCCCTCGGCATTTTTAAATTGTCTCTTCATATTTACTCTGCACGTTGTTCAGTTCAACATCCGAACCAACTTATAAAAATAATACAGTTTAGAAATGTAATTATTTGTTCAAATAGGTCAATTTACATAAATGATAATTCACTTGGGGATAATTACATTTTGTCTTCTTGATTTCTGATAGTATTATATGTGTATGGCTACAGACAGGACTCCCATTGCAGCATCAATTTTTTTATAGTCAGGCATAAAGTGTGAATAGTTTTGCTTTAATTTCAGATATTTTATACACATGATAGGATAAATGCTGTGGGCCTATATACTTTGATGATTATAAGGTCCAGTGAGTGATATTGGTGTGCAAAGGAGTTTCTATACCCATTTATTGTCTCAATGGGTCAATTCGGCTGCAGAGGAGAGGACCAACATCTATTGGCCCTACTCCTGGCAAATAAAGGGAGTTGTTTTGTGAAAAAAAACTAAAATCCATCTGTTTGGTTTTCTAAATGATATCCTATAATTATGATAACATAGGCATTTGCAGAATAGGTATGTAGGAAAAGAAGGGGAGGAGGGAAACATGACGGAATAATTAGAATATTTTTAACACAATGTTAAATGGCCTGTGCTATGGCTGTTCAAGTGTTAAAATGCAATCTGCAGTGAACAGTGTCTTAGAAAATGGTATATGCCCCAGGATAACAATCCTAACTATATGTCTCAGATGTCAGAGGACATAACACACAGACAAAAGAAATAACCATGTTTGTAGATAAAGCACATGCACAAAGGCAACCGCAGACACAAATACTGAAATACTGGAACACTAACGCAATCAAGTACAAGGCAGCAGTGTAGCCTAAGTAGATGAAGTGTAAATTGGCTGAACCCTATTGCAATTTTGTGTTACCTTGCTTACCCAGGGGCTATTTTAATAGAACACTTTGTCCAACACCTAATGTGCTAGTAATATCTTTAAGCAACAGTGTGCCTGTATCTTAAACAAGTCTCCTTGCAGAAGTTAAGAGTCAAAAGTTTTTCCTTTGCAAAGAAAAAACACTATTCAGCGGTGATGGGAACAGGGCAATTATAACACTTACATTTTATTCATAGTATCAGATCAGAATAAAAGTTATCTGGAGACACTTTACGGATAGAGTGGGTATTGACCACACTGTGTAATTTACAAAGTACCCAACAATTCTAGTAATTCCCCCAAGAGCAAGCAATTAGTGCGACAGTGGCGAGGAAAAACTCATTTTTTAGGAAAAAACATCGGACAGACCCTGTCTGTTGGTAGGCGATATCTGCCGGTTGGGGGTGTGATGCACAGTGGTAATAATAGTCACAATAAAGATAAAATGGTAGTCGTAGTAGTTAATATCATAGCAGGGCACTGCAGGGCGTTACAGGGTGTAGCGTGGCATAGCAGAGCATAGGTGGACATAGTGGGATGCAGCAGCACACTGCCGGGCATCGCAGAGCGTAACAGGGTGTAGCAGGGAGTGCAGCAGCAGCACGACGACAGCTGCAACCAAGATCTTGTTGCCATCCTAATCGAAGGATTAGTATGCTAGTAATATGCTGGGCGGAAAGAAAATAAACGGACTCCTGGGAATAAACTCTCCAGAACTAGGTTAGTAACAAGCATTTCTGGGACAGGATGCACACAATTGGAAAGGGAGAGGAGAGAGCAGCTCGGTGTGTCAAAGGAAGTCCTCCAGCAGTCTCGAACTATACCAGCATAACTAAGAGAGACAGGTTAAGGCGAGGTGCCTGGTCAGGCTAGAACTCTCCCCAGCCAGATGGGGCTTCCTTCCTCTACTTTAATGATATTATTGATTACATGGTAGATGAATCTGACAACTGAAGAGAAGCAGGTGCGCCTGGCTAGGTGGACAAATCAAAGAGGAGAGTTTTCAGGTTATTCTTAAATGTTGTGACGGTTTCCGGTTTCGGTTTTCCCCCCGAACCCAGACTGGGAACTGGTTCCACAGGAGAGAAGCCTGACAGTAGAAGGCTCTGGCTCCTAACCTACTTTTAAAGACTCTAGGAACCACAAGTAGCTCTGAATTCTGGGAGCGTAGTGCTCTAGTGGGACAATAAGGCACTAAGAGCTCTTCTTGATATGTTAGTGCTAGACCATTTAGAGCCTTGTAGGACAGGAGAAGGATTTTAAATTCAATCCTGCATTTTATAGGAAGCCAATGCAGAAACGCTAATACAGGAGAAATATGATATATTTACTTAGTTCTTGTCAGAACACGCACTGCAGCATTCTGGATCAGCAGGAGAGTGTAAGGAACTTATTTGAGCAACCTGATAGTAAGGAATTACAGTAGTCCAGCCTAGAAGTAATGATAGATAGATAGATAGATAGATATTTATTGATCCTAAAAAACGGGAAATTACAATGTTACAGCAGCACACAAAATATACATACATACAATATACATGAAATAATAAGAATAAAATATAAGAATACAATATAAGACTATAAGAACAAATATTTAAATATATGCAAGATGGGAAAACAAAATGTGCAACTGCTTAAGTAATATGCTAAATATATGCTAAAATGTAAATGAACCAATCGTGTCGGTTGCCCTTATTGCAATATTGTGGTGTCTAAAAGTCTCATCTAGCACCCAGGGACGACTCGTTGAAGAGTTTTATTGCCTGTGGTAGGAATGATTTCCTGTAGCGGTCCGTGCGGCATTTAAACTGTCGGAGCCTCTTTGAGAAGCTGCTCCTCTGTTGGACCGATGTGGGGTGGAGAGGGTGGTCATGAATGCATGGAAAAGTTTTTCAGCATTGTTTTGAGACAGGATGTTCCAAATTTTGGTAATGTTATAAAGATGAAAAAAGGCTTTTCTTGAGGTTTGTTTTAGATGGGCGTTAAAGGATATATCACAATCAAAATAACTCCTAGATATCTGACAGTAGTGCTGAAGGCCTGGGCAATACAATCCAGGGTAGCTTTATCTTTAGATAACGAAGCTTGGAGTTTAGGACCCAGCATAGGAAGTTCAGTTTTGTTTGAGGTTAACTTCAGAAAATTGTAGGTCATCCAGGATTGTATTTCTTTAATGCATGCTTGAAGTTTAGCTAACTGACTGGTTTCGCCAGTGACACTGTTATGTGTCATCCACATGACAGTGAACGTTAATTGATTGTTTCCTAATAATATTACCTAGAGGATAGGTGCATGTCCACTGTGAGAGACATAATCTAAAAAAAAAAATCTGAAATCACAATGTTTGATTTTTTTAACTATTTATTTGTATCATACAGCTGCAAATAAGTATTTTAACACCTTAGAAAATCAGTGTTACTATTTGGTACAATAGCCTTTGTTTGCAATTCCAGAGGTCAAACGTTTCCTCTAGTTTTTCACCAGGTTTGCACACACTGCAGACGGAATTTTGGCCCACTCCTCCACACAGATCTTCTCTGGATCAGTCAGGTTTCTGGGCTGTTGCTGAGAAACACAGAGTTTGAGCTCCTTCAAAGATTCTCTATCGGGTTAAGGTCTGGAGACTGGCTAGGCCACGCCAGAACCTTGATATGCTTCTTACAGAGCCACTCCTTGTTTATCCTGGCTGTGTGCTTCGGG
Source organism: Etheostoma cragini (assembly GCF_013103735.1). Classification (NCBI taxonomy): domain Eukaryota; kingdom Metazoa; phylum Chordata; class Actinopteri; order Perciformes; family Percidae; genus Etheostoma; species Etheostoma cragini. The sequence continues at coordinate 14,440,514 of NC_048411.1, read as the reverse complement.
TCATTGTCATGTTGGAAGACCCAGCCTCGACCCATCTTCAATGCTCTAACTGAGGGAAGGAGGTTGTTCCCCAAAATCTTGCAATACATGGCCCCGGTCATCCTCTCCTTAATACAGTGCAGTCGCCCTGTCCCATGTGCAGAAAAACACCCCCAAAGCATGATGCTACCACTCCCATGCTTTACAGTAGAGATGGTGCTCTTGGGATGGTACTCATCATTCTTCTTCCACCAAACACGGTTAGTGGAATTATGACCAAAAATTTCAATTTTGGTTTCATCTGACCACATGACTTTCTCCCATGACTCTTCTGGATCATCCAAATGGTGATTGGCAAACTTAAAACGGGCCTTGATATGTGCTGGTTTAAGCAGGTGAACCTTCCGTGCCATGCATTATTTCAAACCATGACGTCTTAGTGTATTACCAACAGTAACCTTGGAAGATGGAACCTGATTTCTCAACTTTCTTAGGATCACTGAGACCCCATGAGGTGAGATCTTGCATGGAGCCCCTGTCCGAGGGAGATTGACAGTCATGTTTAGCTTCTTCCATTTTCTAATGATTGCTCCAACAGTGGACCATTTTTAACCAAGAAATTATTTTTTTTGTGATTTTATTTAACGAGAAGAACAAAATGTATAGTCTTACATCCAATTGTAAACAAAAGGTTAGCCCTTTCATTAAACAGCATCTTAAAGGTCCCATGACATGGTGCTTTTTGGATGCTTTTATATAGGCCTTAGTGGTCCCCTAAGTCTCTTTCCAGAAATTCAGCCTTGGTGCAGAATTACAGCCACTAGTGCCAGTCCCACGATGCGCTTTCCTTAGTATGTGCCATTTCTGAGTCTGTAGCTATTGTGGATGAGAAAGGAGGGGGAGGTGGACAGTGGGGGTGTTACATTAACCAACTGCCACTTCGCTTGTTTGAAAGCCATGATATCTCTATCTTTCTCATGGGCAGGCCAAAGTCTCTGGGCGGGCAAAGCAGAGAAAGTGGTGGTAACCTTTCCCCTTTGGACATTATAAGGGGAAGAGTCCAGATCGGCCCATCTGAGATTTCATTTTCTCAAAGGCGGAGCAGGATACCCAGGGCTCTGTTTACACCTGTCGCCATTTCTATTCACTGGGGGACCAAAGGAAGGCTGGCGGAACATATATTAATGTTAAAAAAACTCATGAAGTGAAATTTTCATGCCATGGGACCTTTAATAGCGGTTCATAGACACTTTGTTATTCGCTTATCTAGACATACTGAAATTCACAACAACCCGGAATTGCAGTAATCGCAACACAAGACGGACATAAGTCTATCTAAAGGCATTGTTATTACAAAAAGGAAATAAAAGTAGACCCACAGTATTTCTTGGCCGTTGCTGACCCTCACAGTCTTGGCTTTTGGACAACATGATGTGTGTTACTGGTCAGTGTGTGGGATGAGGTTCCTGAGCAGTGCTTGCTTTCACATGGGCGGACAGAGAATAACAGCCGGATAGCGTTGTAAACTACCAACAGTAAGTGCCTGTGTGGGCCTTCATACTATGCCTGTTTTGAATTAAGTAAGACATTTAACCATGTGTCAGTGTACAAAGGAAAAAGAAAACCAATAAGCATAGTAATTGTGTTACAGGGAATGTTGTGGTATGTCTTAGGTCCTTGTAGAAAGCATTGCATCTGCAGGCATAAGGCGCATAGAGAGATGAGCCAGAGCATCACATTCAACAGCATGAGTCATTTTCTTACTGACTTGTAGCAACCAAGCAGCATTTGTGATTTAGCCTGTTACATCAAACACACATGGAGTCACAGATGGAGGATAATAATGACTCCTATTTTTCTTGTAAATTCCTTGCCCTGTTTCACAATGGATTGTTTTTTGCATTGTTCTTTTCTTGGCTCACAGGGCAAAATATAAATTTAAAAAACTGTAATACTTTTAGTGTTTTTAAATGTGCCATTTCATAGAACGCTCCGTTTTTTTTTTTGCAAAGCCAATCTACCGCTCCCTAAACCACTTTCTGATCATGAGCCAGTCAGAGTAGTTCCCTGCACCGCGCAGCCTAGTGTCTAGATGTAGACAGTCACAGAGGACAGAGTAACGTGAGGAAAATTCAACAGATAGCAGTCGGTTATACGTCGGTCTCAAGGTTTACCAGTTTACCAGTAAACGCAACATATTGTGCCGTCTGTGTTGTTTTTCAAACAAAAGCAGTGACCAGTGCTATTCGGTGCTAGTTAGTGTCTGTTAGGGCGCAAGTAATATTTTTCCTCTAGGTCGCAGCGGTGTACCTAATGTCCTTGCATCCGCTGCAATGTTGTTAATATCGATATGGTTTAATTTTGCGTTACATGAACGATTTCTTTGGTAAAGTCGTGCCTGTGTTGGATCTCTCTTCTTACTCTCTCTCCTCTTACTCTCCGTGCAGCCCCGCCACACAGCGGCGCCGGTCCACACTTCTGAAATTTCTCTACAGTTTTAATTGTTATTAACCCAGCTGTATTTGTACCAGTGTTTCCGCTGGTAATTCTACTATCGTGGCCGCCACAGCGAAAAACAAAGTAGAAGTTATTAAATGCAACTAACTTCAGTTTGTAGAGTAATAGCCTGTGAGACGGAGCCTGCTGGACTTGCAAGAGATGGGACCCATGGCCAGAATATCATAGTACCTACAAATGCAGCGCAGTGACAATACAGACATTTATGCACACAACGTATGGAACTCTGCTGACCCGCCATTCCACCCGTGCTGGACCCATTCATAATTAGTCAGCCGTCACTCTGTGAGTAGCATATACGTCCATTGCACTCCCTATCTCTCCCTTGCTCTTTTAATCTGTTTTTGTTGAAAACAAGTGAATGAGTTTTCTAAGAGATACATAAAAAAAATATATCCTACGCTATTTATTTCAGATAGCTAATTTTCATTTACATCTGTTGCAGCTGTATGTCTATCATACAACTTCAACATAAGAAGAATTATATGGATGTGAAAGCAGTTATAAATAGCCTATGTGACGTTAAAATCAACAAATAATCGTGATAATTAATCGTGTTCATAATATTGATCAAAATAATCGTGATTATCATTTCGGCCATATTTGTGCAGCCCTCAAACTACCTGCTATTGTAATGACATAAGCATTGTAACGGGAACTGCTGGTTTTGGGCTTTTCAGTCAAAATTAAAGGTGTGACGAGATCGTGTCATGGGCTGAACAATGTTGTGTTTTAGCATCGACATCGCGATGTGTGCATGCACGATAGTCACATTGCAGGACATTGTGATGTTGACGCTAAAACTTTTTTGCTGCTTGACAGAAAAGTAAACTTTCACCATTCTCCTTTTACATGGCCGGCTTCTCCTTTAAGACAGGTAGCCATGTGGGCAGCGGGTGTATGTGACGTTAGTCCGACAGTTTTTTTTACGGGAAGTAAGGCTCTCCGTGTGTAGAAAAGTACCGTAAGCAACAGCTGCCGCTGGCACAGTGATGCCTTCAATGGGTAGTCAGTAAAGCTACATTAGTCAGTGTTTTACAAATACAAAATAAATCACTTGATAACATAATCACAACCATTTTCCCCCGCAGAAAGCTGCTACCAGCCAGGCTAAAGCTAATACAGTTAGCCTAAAGAAACAAGGGGTCCATCCGTCCCAACTAACGTTACGGTTCGGAGTCATGACCCTGGAAACGTAACACTAATCTTCTACAGAAGTCTATTTCAGATCTAACGTGATTTACATACTTAACCCTTGTGTTGTCTTCCTGTTAACCATGAACGTGTCCCTCCAGGTCAAAATTGAAAATTAATTTTTTTTATGCTTTTAGGATTTCTTTGTCGCTTTTTCTGATTTATTTGTCACTTTTTCTATGCTTTAGGTTGCTTTTTTAAAAACCTGAGCTGGTTTAATATAGGTTTTACACTTACTCTTGGAATTCATGGTTAACAAACCTTCTTTATATCAAATTATACACACATTTTTTGTTAAAAAAGATAGACGTTTTGAATTAATTTGACTAATAGGATCACAGATGGGTAAATGTCAAAGTTTAGTCCGGATACTGTTATGAAACCTAAAAAAAATAGAATTCAAATTTAGATTAAATAAAACACCCAAAAAATTCAATGAAGATAATCCTAAATTTTACCTGGAGAATATTATATGGAATCATCCAAGTTATTTTTGGGCAATCTGGTTGAAAGCAATCTATATTTTGGATATAAAACACTTTGAAAAAGGTAAATTTGACCCGAGGAAAACACAAGGGTTAATTGTTCTTGGATACACAGTTTGTTACTAGTGCACGTGACATGCAGGTCTTATCATTTTAGCAAACTAAATAGTGGCCCCGCTAGTTGACCACAACCTGAAATTTAGAGGAAGCAACAGGCAGTCATTGTCATACAGTTTAGCCGGGATTAGTAGTATTATGTGATTACAATGGTGTCATGCTAGTCAACCAACCACTCCATTTTTTTCATTATAATAATCCTCAGTCAAATGTCCTGAGCAAACACGATGGTTCTTGAAATTAGCCACAAGTGTATTTTGATCCATATCCAGAAGAAGTATAGCCATAGATTCAACGGTCATCGTTTTTGGTTGTAATTTATTGTTGGAGCGAAAACCCATTGTTGAAAACTATGCTTTTAGTATCTAGAACTCTCTGCTCTGTGTTCGGGCTTCTCAGGTGCTGCGAGCAAATCACTCCATCAGAAGTAGCAGTGCTTCGCCTTTCTGAGAATATAGTTCCCAGTTAGTATGTGGTTAGAATATGGCTGTGTCTCATCTGACCTTGTTATTTGTACATGCTGGGAATATACAAATCACAGATCAGACCGAGTTACAGCGGGCATGCAGATTAGAAGAATATGTATCAACTCTGGGGGGGAACAGTGAAGTCCCAATAAGTCGGCGTGTTCCTTTAAAATGAGTCGGGAAGCGGACAACTAAACCTAACTTTACTTTTAATCATATTAAATACAGAGAAATGTTCTCCCTTTGTCCAATAATAATCATACATCAAAACTAGAGTAGCCTACTTCCTTGTTTGGTGCTGCAATTAATATAATGCTAAGGAGGAGAAAATAGCATGTGTCTTCATAAAAATCGTCTGAGTGTTTGATGGTAATTTATTTGTGCTTAAGAACGTTATCGGTGTGAATCAATTCAAGTACAAAACATTTGGTCTCAACAGTCTCAGCTACTGCCAGAAAATTAGTTATATTGTAACCTTGGTTCTGTCTGGTATTCTGAGTGAAGAGACTCTCGCTCCACCATACATATGGAATAAGTAACGGTGTAACTGACTGACTGACTGTTAAACAGGAGGGAAGACAGTCATTTGAGTTGATGGCAAAACATTTCAGTGCTCGCTTTTCATTTCGTGACTTGATTAAATAAAGGACTATTTTTCCAGCATTGTTTCTTCATTGAATTTTTCTGTAAAAAAGTGTTAAAATCGCGTCCAGTCGCCCGCTCCTCTTTTGCATAAAGTTGAAAACAGGCAACTCTGTGCAAATAAGCAGCGGGGCAGCTCGGCTCGACACCTATTTCTCGCATCAAATGTTTTGAAACACGTCTCAATGGACACGTACCATTAGAACTTGGATGAACCCCTAGCTGGGGTTCAATAAAGACATACATGTTTATTTATTATCTGATAACAAAAACAAAATGTATATTATGCTTGAGTAAATGAAACCCCAAACAAAACTGGTTTAAAAAAAAAGTATTAATATTTAAATAAATGAGCGGGAGAGTCTGGTAAATGATGACTCTGGACAGTAAACTGAGATTAACACTAATATTAAAGTGTATGTTCCCATTGATTAACTGTTGTTTAGTAACTTGCTTTTAAACACATTTGGAGAGGGTCTGAACTGCTATTTTTATTCTCAGTTCTAACATTTTGGTACTGGGGAGTTTCCTTTGGGGTTGGCTAAAACCTCTTTGGGGGAAGCCACAAAATCCTCTATGCAGGAAAAACCCTGACACAATGGTCAGTCAGTATCATTTTCATTCTCATTTTAAGACGGCAGTTTTTTTTTTCTTTCAGCCTTCATCCTAAACGTGTCCCAAAATTAATTTTCATCCTCGCTAATCCTTCTTTTAATTTCTTTTGTCTTAGGAGGAGGTGATATCCTTAAGCTTGCGCCCTGGGTTTAAAATATAAATGCAAACACTGATATCTGATCTTATTAGTTTGTTGTATGTAAACAGTGAGATTCAGAAAAAATCTGAGAGGAAAGGGATTCCATTCAACCGAAATTACCAACACATCACTGGAACGTGATAAGATTTTGCTGGCTTGCCGCTTTTCCGGCATACATGCTCGATACTGCCAGCGCTTTTCAGTGGCATCAGCGATGTGTTTGCTCTAATTGTCAGGGCTTTGAAACATAAACCAGCTTCACTAACATACACTGTTATGTTTAATTAATTATTTTCAGGTGTCATTGAAACCTGCTGGCCTTTTTTTCTTTTCGCAACTCAAAATACTTGCCTTGTTCACATTACACAACTCTGAATGACTGATCACTGACATTTTTTTATTTTGTCCAATTTGATTGATGCAAAAGGTGCAACAGACAGCAAGTGGGAGGAGCAGCTGAATAAAGAGCAGGAAATATAAGATGATAAATGCTGGGACCAGGACCTTTTTGTGTCGAACACAAAAGTGCAGTTCAGCAGGTCAGAAACAATAGCTTACTGGCTTCATGCCACTTGTCATTAACAACTCCTGTCTTAGGACATGCTGCTCAGACTGAAGGTTAGCATTTTCATTTGTCTCTTCATTCCACTATTTGTTTATGGGAGTGGTTTCAACCTTGCCTTCTAAATCTGCCAATTTTTTATTATCTTACCCCTTTCAAAACATCCACCAGGGCTTCCACATGATTTATGTCCTTGTCCAGGTTGCTGCAGCTAAGCTTTTTTTTTTTTCTAAACGTGTGATAGAAGTCCTTGTGTGGTTTGTGCTACAGAAAGTCATTTTTAACAGAGAAAATCTATTTTTTCACTCTGCTGTTGATCTTTTCCTTACCCTGGGGATGAACATTCTTGTAGTGATAGTTTGTGTTTTTCTCACATTTTTGTCTGAGTGACATAGTGCCATGGAGTTCTTCAGTAAGCATTTAGAATGCACGTGATAACCTCAAAAGGTGATTTTGTGGATGCATCTGTCAGGATTTATTTAACATGTTAATATAACAGATCAATGGGAGGCTGCGCTGCTCAGCTGCTACATGTGCCAATGTATAGAGGTTCACACCTCAATGCGCCGGCCGCGGTTCGACTCCGACCTGCGGTCTTTTTCTGAATGTTATTCACCCTCTCTCCCCTTTCATGTATTCAGCTGTCCTAAAAAAATAAACGCCTAAGATGCCAAAAGGATAATCTTAGAAAATATATATAACAGATCAACCCCTACATTTAGTAAAAAGGAAAGTACAAGTGATCAGCAAGACGTAGATCAACTACGTCTTGTTTTTTCTCTTCACACAATCAAATTAAAAATAAAATACTTGAATGCAATGTAGTGCTGAGCAATATACCGGTTCCCACCAAATACCGTTGAACATTTTCATTATGATATTTATTTTTAATATACCACCACACTGGTGTATATGATAACACAACGTTCAGAAGGCTATGCTGTGTGACACCGTTTCAATGTAACACGCACGGTGCGAGTGGAGGCGTGGTCAGGGTCAACAGTTTGCTCTGGTGAAGATGGATAGGATAGGCATTGAAAGTTCCAAAATCAAAGCTGCAGAATTTGGACAACATGATGACACAGAAGAACTTATGCCAAAAAAGGAGCCGTGTCTATTGTTTGGACTTTATTTATTTATTTATTTATTCATTTTTTAAATTGTGCTAACTGTACTTGTCGTGCTAATGTTAGTCGGTAGTGTTTAAACAGCAATCTTACAACTATTTTGTTTTGAAAAAGAAGCATGTTAAAGTTGTTTGTATGTCTATTTAGTAAATTTAAGTTTATTTTACTACTTTGTAGTTTGCCCAGTTAAAAAAATAGTTTAGATTCTGTAACTGTTTCATGCATTCTCCTTCATATAAAGTTGTTGTATAATTTTGTTGATCCAAGCAAACCCTTTAGTAATTAAAGCTTTTAGTAAACATAATGACATTAAAATGTTTCTTTTTTATTTGCTGACAGTACTGAATACTGACAGTAACATAAGCCATTATGAACCTATATAAAGACCCCGTCATGCAAAAGAAAGAAAATACTGTGATATACCGTAAAACCGCCAGAACCTTCAAAAATACTGGGATACAAATTTTAAGTCATACCGCCCAGAACTAATACAATCAGTCGGTGGTCAAGCACACATTAGAAGAAAATGTAACCTTCTCAGATAAAGGACATTTCTAATTAATCTCATACTTCACATCTACCACAAATAAAGTGCTATTGATTTTCCTCGGCTGTGCTGAGGCAGCTGTATACTGACTGCTGTTGCTCTGTCTGTGCCAGCACATTGAGATTGACAGTGGCTTTATATGCCTGGCAGCCAACTAGGTGACAGAATAAATCTGACAATAAGATATTAGTCATTTTATTGGCCAAAAAAGAGGGGCAGAAAATGAAAGTAGAAGATCCAAGTAAAGCATTGTAAACTACTAAGCTTTATAAAGTTCTGACAGCTCACCTGGCGGGTGCCAGATGCCCCAAATCCATTCAATAAGATGAAAAGGAACACATCTCGAGTTGTTTGTCTTTCACAGAGAATCCATTAAAAAGTTCCCTTTCCCCTGGTTTACAGTGCATTCTAGTTGTATCCAATAAATCATGCCCCTGTCTTGGGCTTCTGCCTACTGTGTTCTCCCATTTGTACGGAGTCATGTCAACAATGTGCCTAATACAGAGTTGTCAAATATTGCACATGATGATGGTAAACATCAATCAAATACAAAAACAAAAATAAAATTAGCTTCAAGCACTACAAGAAGAACAGAAAATAACAGCTGGAAAACAAATAGTAATGACTTGATTGGGCAGAAAAAAATCAACCTTTACATCAAAAAATCATTAACCACTTTCTGCAGTGCCCCATGGTGTGTGGACGCCGGCAATTACAATTTGTGTACATGTGAAACCAGTTCCTCACTAACCAAAATTAAGGAGGGAGTAATACAAATGCAGATCTTTTTTTAACTTAAAATATTGTTTCAAAAATTGTTTCAATTCAATTTTATTTATAGTATCAAATCATAACAAGAGTTATCTCGGGAAAACTTTACAGGTAGAGTAGATATAGACCACACTCTTTAATTTACAAAGACCCGACTATTCCAGTTATTCCCCCATAAGCAAGCATTTAGTTAAATAAAGTAAAGTGGCGGGAAAAAAATCCTTTTATGAAGTAACATCTGTGATGAGAAAAACTTCCTTTTAGGGAGAAATCTCGGACAGACCCAGGTTTCAGTGATTCATCAACTCCTAACAGGGTGACGGCACTTCTGCATTCACTTTGTGGCTCTCCGGCTATAACCGCACTATGCAAGTTTGCCAGATCGGCTAGCGGATCGTTAGTTCCAATGAGACATAATGGGACAATTCCGCTTCCAACCTGTAGGGAGACCAAAATAAGAAAAGGTATCTAGTGTGTCTTTGTTGTGTAAAGATCTGGGATTTCACATACCTGTTTATATCCTTCAGGTCAGTCATGCACACAGATAACTTGTAGCAACCTGACTTGACTTGATTGACCACCTCTTCATCCAGTTGGACCCATGGTAAGCCTTGCAGCGGTATATGGTGGTTAAGCTCAGCAATAGTCGAGTTATCAACAATTTTAAACAAACTAGCATAATAAAAGTGTGAAGTACTGCTTCATATTGTTATTTTGGGACATTCATATCTACCCATTCATTTTCTATTCCTCGTTTTGTGATTGCTATTACTTGTAACCGTGTTTGTCATTAGCTGGGAAAGATTATCTTTTTAAAACAAAAATCCCATTTTGGAGAGGTTTTGCACACAAAAGGATGCCTAGGTAAATTAATAATTGCCCTGTATAACACTAGTACTTTTACAAATCAACTTGAAATTTGGTACACTTATAAAAAAGTTGTGTGGACACCAGGGAATGTAAACTTTCTAATACTTTGAATTAAATGATTCACATTTTAGACATTTCACCGTAATACAAATAGAGTCACCATTTTATATTTGATCAAAACGACCTATAGTTTAATAAAGATAAGTAGGTTACAAAAGTTATGCTTAAACATGTAATGGTACAAGTGCCTTCTTCCTCTTTATAATTAGGCTAACCTTTTGTTCATTGTTTTGTCTCACAAGTCTTTGAGAAGGTACAGTATAACACGGAAGCTCTTACTGGGAGTCTTAAGGTTCAGAAATTACTGGAAAGAGATATTAATGTTCAAAGGTGTTTCCCAAAGCAACATGGTTTTAATTGAAGCAACATGATTATAATTTCATCCCTGCATTACAAATCCAGTGAGAATATTAATTTACAGCCGGGGGAGAAAGGCAGAAAGTGAATGTAATTTAGCAAGAGAGTAGGGGGGGATTCTACCAGGCCAATCTTATTTCTGATTTGCTCAATCAACTTTTCCACAAGGCTTCCCACCCCCGGCTCTCCAACACACACACACACAAAATTTAAAAAAGTACAATAAGTTTAATGGAAACAACCAAAGGCTATATGTTTTTAGACAATGCCAACGTTGCAACATTCACCTCTTATATAACATGATAATAGTATGACATTAAAGAGTACACTTCACGAACATTTCTCTCCCTGTCAAATGTTGCTGTCCTGGGTGCAAAGTTTCCTGTGCCTTATTCACCTTTCAGTAAAGACATCACTTGGAAATATAAATGGCGCTCCAGCCGAACTTCATTCTGACATTCTAATGAGGACAGTGAATTTGGATGAGTAAGTACCCAATTTCAGAATCACCAGAAATCCACCATCTCACTGATTACAGAGGCATCAGTTTGCTGCTTCACATACTTCGCAGCCACAGGGCAGAGATTAAATGCGAAATTATTGGACATCTGTCATATTATAGAAAGTTGAAATGTCCCTGGGTCTTTTGAGACTGCAGGAAATGAAATTACAATGACATGACATAATTGAAGCAGGTGAGGTAGTCGTGGATTCTGTCAGTACTGCAACATCAGAAGTATTAAATCAGATGTTTTACAGCAAAGTCCTGTCTCTACATCACACTCTTTCTGCCTAGCTTTGTCCCACTCAAATACACAATATGCTCCCTCTGTCCTTTTGTCTCTGTCTCTCTTTTTCTGCCTTGTTAATTCTGTCATAAATCATCCCGTGACAGTGACAGAATTGCTTTTGATTGTATTCTTGCTGCTTCCTTGTTTCATAGTGTTCGTTCCTTGATTTAGTCATTTACACTGAACACACATCAAACCATCCTTCTCAGCAAATGCTGAATAAGGCCTTTTTGAATGGACCCTGGTTAAAAGTTCTTTGATTGGAAAATGAGCTACATGGGTTTTAACAAATACTAAATATTTTCATCTATGCCTTTCTTTTAAATTCCTTCCTCATTTAGTCAGAGCTGTTTTGAGTCTGCTTCACTCTGATGTGAAGGAGCCGCATGGATGATCTGCAAGCTGATTAATTACATCTCTAACAGGCTCTACCTCAGGGGGTACTGAAATAGTCTGCTCAGGATGGGCTTGATTTAAGCTCCAGCAGCATTTTACCCATGATGCCAGGAAGAAGGTCAACGCACGGGAGTGTGCAGAGAGCAGGAGAACGAGGGACATAACACCGGTTGATGGATGCAGGTGGCAATTCAACAACATTCCCTCAAGGACAAGGAGCTTGGCCTTGAATTAAGAGAAAATAAGTAAATACATGTCACCTAATTACACGGACACATCAAGGCATCAACTTTGAACTTTGTTGACAGCAAACCTCTTAATGAGTGAGCTGTATTACCTTTTAAGTGAAGACATGCAGTTCCCAGAGTGGTGCCCAGGGGAACATGTTGGGCCATTGATAAAAGCTGTTTTTGTACCACAAACATGTTGGGTGGGTGTCTAGGGGTCCAAGCACAAAACTCAAGATGTTTGGATCCTAAATCCAGAGTGTGTTTAGTTCATGTACAAACATACTGACACTTAGCATAGGGAAAGACTATCTCATGGTTTCAGTAAACACGTTTTTACTATATCGAGATATGGTGGAGGAATGGCATCCTGCATCCAGAGGATGAAGACATACTCCCTCTGTGTGCATTGTATTCTGAGCTTCTCTGTTCTTTGTTTTGATAGCCGGTCCGGACGAGTGTGCATGTGACGGCCTTGTGCTTTGGTATCTGACATTGATGGCCACGACAAAGTGTTGCTATTGGACGTGTTGCGGAACATGTTTTCCTGAATATTGAGCACTACCCCTTGGTGGTTTCGCATGGCCATGAGAATGTTCAATTATGTAGAGTGGATGTTGTAGGATAACAAATGAAATAAGTTGCCACGATTTCCAGCTCAGCCTAGACACACAGTACATTACTTCGTTAAAATCTCATCAAAAGACAGCGAAAGCCACAAATTAACAAAAGTTTTACGGACCTTAGTCTGTGAAACAATTGACGTCTTTGACAACACATTACAGCCTCAAGATAAGTACTTTTATGTGACTAATTTTTAGTTCCCTTTCACAATTTTTACATTGCACCTGTTACGTTAAAGACATCGATCACATAATTGCCATCACACATATGTGTTTTTATGTATGAGGATGTGGTAAACAAATTCAAAGAAAACTTTTAAGGGCATTGACAACATTTTTTCAAGAGTCTGTCTCATATATATAATATAAAGTTTGTTGTATAGAAAGAAAATGATACAGCAATTCTGTAATGGTTCAAGTATGATATGGTCCACTTTGCAAGGAGACTGAGTCTGTTTCTAATCTCTTCCCTTTGTTTTGCACTAAGCAGAGCAGTGGAAATGTTCAGAGAACCCTTTAGACTAAGATCACAAGGGCTCTTTGAGTAATCCACCTTGATAAGAAATGATTTATTTGAATGCATATGTAACCTACAAGTTTCAAAATGCATATGGACACATAAGATAGCCAAGTTTACACCTGCTAAAGGGAAGCGGTGCACTGATAAATCATCTTTAATTTGACACACAAAGAAGAGAGTGGGGAGAGGCAAAGTTGAACTAGGTATTCCTCATTTATTTTTTTAGTTTTTACACACCATGGTGTAAGAAAAAATGCAAAAACATGTTTTTTTAGTTTTTGATCATTGTATCTGTGCTTTGCAAAATGTCAATTCGATATTTTTTGTGCAGCCCTATTATTGAAATATAATAAAAACAACATAAACTTTGTTTTTGAAAAGCACAAACACATTTTAATTTCTTAGCTCTCACATTCTCCTTCAGAAACCAATCACTCTCCCACTTCACCTGCCCCAGGGATCTACTCCATCAGCCACCCTCAGCCTTTCCCATCATATCTCTCAGTATGTTTAACAGCAATCAGGCAAAATTAGTCCTTGAAAATTACAAGTATGATTGCAGAATGACACGGCACCCCCTGCATCGACGTGTACCCATTTGTAATAGATTCTATCGAATTCAGACACTTTAGTGATGCTGATGATGCTGCAGCTTTTGCACATTAAACAGTTAAAAACATTGCCAAGGCTTTGGACGGATACATTATTATTAGGTTTATTTCATAAGGCTTGATAAGAGAGAAAAAATAAATAAATAATAAAAGAAACGACAGGACTCCAAAATATGACTTATTTTCTAAAGATTACGTCTCTGAATGAAAAATAAGAGCCTGTATTACCTGCTGATTACATCAAGTGCCAGTGCTCTTAAAAGATATTAATTTGTTTCAGAGGTTTAATAGTAAATTCATAGGGACACTTTCATGGGGGATTTGAGTGATAAAAAATAGATAAATTAAAGCAAAACTAGCAAACTTTTGTAACTTAAAAGAATGTTTCCAAAATCGTTTCAGTGGTTCATCAACTCGTAACAGGGTGAGCGGCACTTCTGCATTCACTTTGCGGCTCTCTACCAGCTATAACCGCACTATGCAAGTTTGCCAGATCGGGTAACGGATTTGTAGTTCCAATGTGACATAATGTGACAATCCCGCTTCCAGCCTGTGGGGAGACCAAAGCAGGACAAGTTACATAGTGTTAATTTAAGTTTTCTGTTTTGCTGATGTGAGAGAGAATGAGTGCATTCTCCAGTGTGGCATACCATCCGCTCTTTTGATTCAGGGGATAGACATGGGTGGATGTGTGCCAGTGGAAGACCATAAATAATCCCTGGATGAGGGTTCAGCTAATAGGCCCTCCCTGGAATTCAGCAGTCTACTGTAAATTGCTCTCTGATAGAATTCATCATCACAACAATGCCCCAGAAGGAACACAACAGCACATGTGGCGCTGAAGTTTAATCATCATGCTTATTTTTTGTTTGTGTAAGAAACAACAAAAGCCAAGAGTTGTTATTTCAGCAGAACAAAGATCATTAGTTGGATGATTAACACTTGTGTATATTGGGGTCATGGGAGACAAAGTATCTCTGCAGTACAATGTCATTAAGATCTTATCGAGGATTAAACCCCTGCCTCCTGCTCACTGAGGTAATTCTCACTCACTGCTGTCACTGCCAATTTCAAGAGAGCGAGAGATCGAGAGATTTGTGGAATAAAAAAGGTTGTTAGGGTTTTCAGTTCATCCCTATAGACACCTTTGCACAATCAACCTGAAAGTGGACGCAACAATCAAAGGAACTGCTAAATGTCCCGTTGGTCAGTTTGCCTGGTGCTTGTTTAAAATTTGAAACCTCTCAATAACCAAGAAATAACAGAAAGCCCAGTTTGCTTTAAGCAGTTCTTTTAAAATAAATAGATGTATTCTACCAAAGAAAGAGAGAAAATAGAGAAAGACAAGCTTGGAGTCAGTCAGTTCCGGCAGAGTTTATTTACCTTACGGTGTCTTCTCCATAGGAGCTATAGCTTGAGTTGCAGACACACCTTAGGAGGGAAACAGCAAGCCTGCTGCTCCACAAACAAAGGGAGTGAGTGATAAAGCTCCCGCTGGCTAAATGTAACTCCAGCTGGTATGAGGGGCCCCAGAGCAAGGCAGCCCCGCTGTAAAGCCATCTCCGGTGAGCTGATCGGTGAAGTGGGCTTGCAGGGTGAGTCCAGGCAGTGGCTGGCATGTCAGGGATCTGTTGTCTTTGAGTAAAACCCACCAACGGAGAAGTCATGAGTCACTGACAGACGTTGGAGGGTGGTGAGAGATGAGGCACAATGTTGTAATGATGTGAAGGCCATATGACAGGCGTAATGGAGAAGCAGTCAGGATCAGGATGCCGTAGTCTATAAAGTTGTAGTTTAGATTCAAGATCTACATATATACAATTTAGTATGTGTATCATAAAATTTAGTAGACGTTTTGGTATTCTTATCAGGGAATGTCAGCCTTTTGAAACGTGTGACTCCTCAATATTCAAAAGCATGTATTTGTACAGCCTTTTATTAAAGGGGGGTGGTCACACAGGAATTCCCAGAGAAAATACAGCTGCCGAGACATGAGATGGGAGAAGGAAGATAAAAAGAAGCAGAGATGAAAAACAGGTCATAACCACAGGTCAAAGCAAACAATAACTCAGCACCAACTGGATATATTGGATACATGATAACCAGATTATTTTTGTGGCACCAGCTGCACTTACACATGGCTCTTTTGTAGTTTTGCTTATTTAAAGCTAATGTACTTGCACTTACTGCTTGTTATCTTGAGTTTGCACCTTCAGGGTTGAAAGCACTTAATTGGAAGTCGCTTTGGATAAAAGCGTCAGCTAAATGACATGTAAAGTAATGTAATGTAATGTAACTAAAAGGCAATGATAGATCATTGTTTTCCCCTTAGTCTAGCTCATATTAACTGAACTAAAGGTGTGATAGTGAGTTTAGGGAGTTTTTTTGGTATTTGAAGTCATTGGAGCAGACCAGTGACCTTCTGATTGGACAGTTTTGGGGACTGCCATCCTGCTGACCAGTCATTCACAAGTTTCCCATGCTGATCAATGACTGGTCTAGTTGTCTTTTCTACATCAGAGTGTGATTGGCAGCTTTAACATCAGCCAAAACAAACCACCCAAACAGGCTAACTGCCTGAACCAAACAGGACAGGTGTAAAAACTGTTAGAGACAAGAGAAACAGTTTTAAGCCCCGGCTATAAACTGAACAACAGTATATTGTTCTAAAGAGGTTGGAACCAGTGTTTATTGTCCCGCCAGAAACAACAACAAAAAACACTCCACTCCACTGTGTGTTTATGACTTTCTTTATCTTTGTTTTTCATTCATTTGAACATATGAGTTTTGCAGTTACCATTACCAGCATGTTAACACTTAACAGGGTATGAAGTTGTGGAACTACAAAAGCTCAAGTTCCCTTTGAAGTTTCTTTCTCGGTTCTTTGCTTTAATATCCACTTTAATTTTGCCTTTTCATTTGGATTCAAATAAATAAATAAGTTCAAGTTGTGTTTATCAAATAAGTTGATAAACACAAGAACAGAAGAATAAGAGCACCAGTATGTACAGAAATGTATTATTTACATAAGAGATGGTTTTAAACTGTAAGTTTTCTAACAATATATGGATGTACTCATGTATTTGTGCACAGAATTTCTCTTTATTAATCTAACTATTAGGCTACTGTAGGAACATTTGTCCGGCAATATTAATGCTGGGAAATTAATACGTTTCTTAATTTTATTGTTCAAGTATTGTTTCTTTATTGTTTAAGGTGATAGTTAACATTGGATCAATTTAATACCATGACATAGAAAACCATGTTTAAGTATCTAACCATTTATATGTTGCATATTTAAAAATAATCATTCGTATTATCATGCAATATGACATAAGATATCAATATTACTTTTTTTATTTGACCAATTTTTAAAAAGGAGAAACATATACTGTATTTTCTGTCATAATATATCACCTTTTGAACAAGTGAGTGCAAATTGAAAGGCTTACATGTTAGTCTGCAGCTTTTTTTCTAAGATAAGATTGAATAATTTCAGACTTTGCCAAACGTTTTTTGTAAAGGTTATGTTTGTACAGAACAGATTGTACACGAATGCCGCAGGGGAGCGGAATTTCAACGGACGCAAAAAGAACAATGCTGGATTTAAAGTTCCTCAACGTGGTTGGCAGAGTCATTTTTTAGCTCTTTGCCTCAGTGTCACTTTATTTACATCCATAAATCAGACAGGGATTTATCTATAATACCTCTTTACGAAAGGACATTGCATAATAGACGAAATATTTTTAGGCTTATGACAGTGAAATTATTATGCAAAGTTAATTTTCCTTTAGGCAAATTTTCCTAACCGCAATCCTTCAAAGGCTAATTTACTGTTCCTACTCAGTTCTTCCACCTGAAAAAATCATTTGGAAGCAACATGGCAACAGAAAATTATATTCTAGTGTACAAACAACGACCAAAAATAGAAACATTTATCCGTCTCTTCTGCAAGCAGGCCCATATTGCCAGAAATCTGCCTGCAGCCTGTCCCATCCGTCTCACTCCCCTGGGATGTCCCAGGAACAATTTGTCAAGCAATTTTTTCACGTCATAGCCTCCAACAGCTATAATTTGCCCCGACAGGCGAGCAGCGCTGTATATCCACATGTTGAGATTTGCTATTGGGCCAGTCGAGAGCTGAAATGCTTGTTCATGCAGTACACTGGGTATTGGGCCTGGAGAAATTGGCCGGTAAATTCTACCCAAAGCTCCAGCAGCAGACCGATGGGGCTCGGAGAACGAACAGCTGTGACAGGAGCTCACAGCCGATATCTTCAGGAAGCTTACTAAATAATTCTGTATTATGTTGTCATGGGCTAACCCGTCGGAATCTTAGAAGCCACTAAAGCAAATTTACTTTACCTTTTGTTCAGATAATTTATTTCACTTTTCCTGTCATAGTCCAGCCCAGTCTCATGGCCTTTTGTGACATGGTGTCGTTTTTTTCGTGATGGTGAGCACGAATTTTAAACGTATCTATTTTTATAGGAAGCATCTTTCGTGGTAACAGCACGAAGAGGTAGCGAGCAGTATTGAAAAGTCGAAAAACCGCGTATGGAGGTTGGTTGGGGTGGTGGATGGGTCAAACAACACAGGACTTTCACTCCAGACAGCGGGGATTGTGTCCCGAGTGTGGCAGTTCCTATCTGCGTTCTCCTTTTCCTAACCACAACCGTCCTGTTGTTGTAGCAAGTTTCTGCATGTTTCCACATGGCTCTTATTTTACTACTTTTCGCCATCATCACAATCAATATTGTCATTCTTTGGTTAGGACGTTTTACCTACAGCATTGTACTGCGTGCTGCTTTTCAGAGCCAGGGTCAACTGATCAGAGGTGTAAAACAATAGTTTATGTGCTGCATCTGGTGTTATGGGGCGCTGGCATGATACTGGCATATTTCCATTTGGTGAGACATTATTTTCCACCACATTTTAAATAAAAAATATTACAGATTTTATTTTTGACTGATGCATGTAGCCTAGTTGTTTGTTGCTTTACACTTATATATTTTACAATCAAACTTAGAATAGGGTCCTAAAATCTGATGCATTATGCTGCATGTATACTAAATGGAACATGAAGTTGTACTTGTAGTACATGTTATGCCTGCAGGGCACAGATTGACATACTTCATACATGTTAGCACATTAATGATTAAAGACTTCAATTCTTCAAAATGACTTCTTTTTTTACTCCTAAATACAGTTATTATGCAAGTAAAAAGATTTAAAAAAAAGTACATCTTTTTAAGTTTCCCTGAATCTGCCAACTGGCAAAACCAGTTCTTGTCATATTATTATATTTTTAAAACTTATTTCAGGAAGCAGGACATAAAGGATTTTTTTTTGTTTACCGTCAAACTTCACAGCAGGTAAATGGGTTGTAAAACTTTCACCAATCAACCAATCGATGGCAAACTGTCGGAGGATTTATATATTTCAAAACATCTTTTCATTCCCTACATCATATTGTATAATGTCAGAGTATCACCCACAGTAATAATAATAACACCTCAGAGAAAAATAAGTTACACAATTATGAAGAAAATCATAACCATGACAAATTTGATAACTAAAGCCTAGAGGTAAAATAACATATTCCTTTTTTAAGTGATACATGCACAGAAATCCACACAAATTATGTAAAGCCAGCACTCTATTTTATTCGTCCTCACATTACAATCCTTTGTTCACTGCGCCTAATTCTTGTCTTTTCCCCCATTCTTTATGAATCAAAATATGTGGCTTTGTTTTTAATTAATTTGCTTAGATAGACAAAATAAGATTTAGCTGGTGAACTGTTCTGCAAAACATGGATCAAATTTTAAAGATTCTCTGCCCTGAGGTAAGTGGCATCAATCAACAGCCCTGCTTTCAATATCTTGTCATTTTAATGCAATGGTTCATCAGAGCTCATGTAGTCCCTTTAAACTTCAAACTGGATTTAGATAAAAAGTGAATATTGAGGGTTAATGATAATGATGTCCTTTAATTTGAAGGTGCACCAGGTTCAGAAAAGTTTGCTCATTCCAAACTGAAGTGAGGTTTCTTTGCAGATACCTGTGCTGCAGACGTCTCATTTCTCGTCTGCGTTTTGGGAACACAACAACAAGCCTCATGTTCTAGAGATTGTTAAAGCTGTATATCCCCTGAGGTTCTTCTGTAATTCAGCATTGTGGATCTCCAACCAATGCACCTGCACCACAAGGATTTCCACCCTTTGTATTCTTTACAGTATAGTTTTGCTAGTGGAGAAAAAAAAAAAACAGTAAATTCTGACACAGAATGTGAATATGTCTATTTTTGGGCCTTTTCAGACCAAATTCATCACAGTAAGGCACAGAGGAGAAAGCTGCTAACTTAACATTTGGAAAAACCCAACAGTGAAGGATTGTGTGACAGTGCAAAACTTTTCTTTTTGGTGGAATGCACGAAACATCAATATTCTTTGTTTTGTATGAAAGGTGTGATTGCTATTTATTGCTAACAAATATACTTGTGTTTTTTGTTTTTGCATGTCCTTGGTGTGAAAATGCCATATATATACATAGTTATATATATATACATAGTACTATATCATCATTATATCATATCATATGTCATTCTTATGTGATTTTGTTATATAGTATTGTGGCAGTTGTATTTTGTTTCGGTCATATTGCTTTTCTTTTATATGTGCTCTAGTGCAATTATACAGAATTATCTGTTTTTATTATTCAGGTCATTGATACTTGTGCAATGTCTGCAATGTGGCGGGGATTGTATTTTGTATGTGTGTGTAAAGTCTATGTGTTTAATGATGTTTACAGCAGCATTATGTAGTACTGATGCCCAAGACAAATTTCCCTCAGGGGACAATAAAGTTATCTTAAACTTGATCTTGATATCAGGCACCATGGGTGTTATGATACACAAACATTTAAATGACCAGTGTGTTTAAAGCAGCCATCAAAAGGGCATACGTACATACAGTATAAATCAGGACTTGTTTAATGGAAGTAAAAGAAAGTGCTAAAGGCTGATCCCTGAATGTTAAACAGAACTGTGTTCTGCGATCTCCTTTATGGATTATGAGCTTTGCCTTATCAGTAGATTGAAGCACCTGCAGCGTCAGTATTATGATGCAGCTGGGAGTGTGTGGGGAGAGAAGGCATCAGACAGATCTGTCGGGTTTGGCATGCACATAGAGGACATGCACACACGATCACACATGTGAACAGATATAAATGGAAGTACAAACTGATGTATATTTTTATTTAGTTTAAAACAAAGAAAAGACAAATATTGAATGTAACTACTTCCTACTCTCGCTTTGCCAGACCTTGCTTCGCAGCGCTGCGGAGGAGGGTCTGGCTAGTCCACACAGCATTCTGGGATGGGAGAACACCGTGCTGTGGTTAACTTGCATTTCTTAAAACCAATCACAATCTTCATGCATGGCGCTAAGCTCTGGGAAAAGCACGGTGCCGTTGCAAAATTGCCTCTGGAAGGAAATAGTTTTTGTGGAGCATGTGTATGTTCAAAAGTTGTTTTAGTCGTGCGAGAGAAAACTCAGATTGGACACAAAGTCTAGCTAGCTGTCTGGATTTACCCTGCAGAGATCTGAGGATAATCATAGTCCTCAGAAATCCCCCGGAGTCTGACAGCATAGGAGCAATCCTGGAAGTGTAACGCAGTGGATGTAGACTAACTAACCCCTTCTTAGTACTGTATTTTTCAGGCAACACAGTTTTTTGGCTTCTGGTATGCCGTCGCAGGTAAGCACTTTAGCCAAACATTATGCTCTAACGGACTAAAAGCCACAGGAGGGCTCTACCACTCAGCCTGGCAGTGGATGTCAGATACATGGCACAGGTCCACAACATTCAGTGTATTTGACATGTACAAAGTTGAAAGCCTGACTCTGCTCTTTTCCCCCATGCTCCTGCTTAATATTTCAAATGCCGCAATCTCACGTTGTTGGACAGAGGGCAGGCCTGCCAGCAGAGTGCAGGACCCTGAGCTGAGACTTGAGAGCAATGACTTGACGCGCCAGAGCTGCCTGCTGCAGCGTGCGCAGGCAGCCCCAAGCAGATCGATCATGGGTTTAGCTACAGCACTGGCGTGGCACTTTTAGAAATACCGGTGAAGCGAGATGGATACTTCCCCTATGCTCACTTTTTCCATTATGAATTGTTTTCTGGCAGCATTTTACCCCACATTCTTTATTTTGGCATAAAACTTAATATATATATATATATATATATATATATATATATATATATATATATATATATATATATATATATATATAATTATTATTACAGCTATACATGTGTGTGTTTGCACTGCAAAGACGATGAACAGTGAAACTGTCTAAACAGTTAGGGGCAATTCAGATAACCTTTTTTTAACCCTTGTGTTTTCTTCCCATCATAAAACACTATTATCGCCTGGAGTTATCTACTGTAGAGCAGATTCATGTTTACAAACCACAAAGGACTCAAAGAGACTGAGGCAACTTTCTTCTTCCTTGAGTCAAATGTAGTAAGTACTGTCTTTTGGACTGAAATTTCAAAACAAATGTTTAGTTGCTCAGCAACACAGTGGTTACCATTTTCTCCTCACAACAACAAGGTTATGGCTTAGTTCTGATCTGGGCCGAGGGCCTTTCTGTATGGACTTGTGTGGAGCATTTTGTCCCTCAGTTCAGAAACCGTTTCTTCTAGGCCCAGACGGTTCCCACAGTCTAAACGTGAGGATCAGGTGGTGTGGAAACTCTAAACTGCCCAGGGTGTGAATGTGTTTGTCTGTGCAATTTCTGTGATACACTCGCAACTTGTCCTTTTCCAATACATACTGTGTGTGTTTACTGTGTGCATCCTTTAGCTCTCCTGGGACATCAACACAAACAAGCCAAGGGGGTAAGTCAGCCTCCACTAAGCGTAGCTCTTATTGTGCCATTTTTATGCTACCTAGCACTCACCCGCTGTTATGGCTCTGTAGCAGCCGTTTTTTGTAAAAATAGGCAATTGTGTCACAACCACACAACTTACTGTCGCATAGTAGGGTCACAACAGTACAGAAGAAGCTCATAGGCAGTTTTGACTTACATTAGCTGTGTAGGTTTACTTACTTATGTTAACTAGCATTTTAGTTAGTAATAATTGCCTGTGCTTATGTTATCTCACTACAAACTGTATACCTACGGTCTCCGTCTCTGTAAGATTGCAAGATCACCAGAAAGTGCTTCTGATTCACTCGTCTCCGTTAAAAACAATGATGTCATCATTTGTTATACTGTCAATGAAACATGGATGAATAGTATAAAACTGTTGTTGAAAACCTACATAATCTTTGTTAAGTGTTGGATAGCTCAAACTGCAATAAGAACCTGATCACTAAGTCCCTCCTTAGGTTGTTAAAAGTTGGAAAGTAAAATAACTGTAAGTGCACTGGGGAAATTAGTTGAAATTTACAATGCACCTAAGATTTAAGCAAATAAATAATTTGCACTTGATTGATTATAACCTTAAATCTGTTCATACAGCATATCTCTAGTTTTAAGCTTAGTAATTCAGTATGAGTTCATTTAACTGCTGGCACTAAACTCTTTTCACAGTTGTGTAGCTGCACGGTATTTCACACGCCTCTTTATTGATAAAGTTAGGGTTGCCTAGATATGAGTGTTGCAACTATATTGTTTTCACTTCATTGGCCATCATTCAGCCAGTCATTCTGACATATGCCTATTTTATGCCAGTCAAATGCTGTAAATAAATAGTATTGTAAAGGCTACCATAGACAATGCATAGGAATTATATATAGGCTAGCAAATAATGATAAACCCACGATTAATTACATAACCTTAAGGCAGTGTAACTACTGTAGCATGTAAATAATGCACATAAAATACAAACTTGAGCAAGGCCTTTCAACAATTGCCATTTAATTAGATCAACAGCCACGTGCAACCCAGCTAACTGGTCAAGAACCCAAACAACAAAAGCTCCAGCTAGCAATGAAGTGACAACATAAGTTAGACGACTTACAGTTCATAAGGACGCACACGCGATTTCCACTGACTAGTTATTGCTATGTCCTATGAAGGAAAACACATTGTAGATTGTTTCTTAGTGAGCTGAAGTGTATTAAACTTGACTGCTACTCTGGTATAAATATTAAATACATAGAGGAAGTTCCAATTAGAAGGCATACAACACATTCATTATTGACAGAATCCCAATATTTGGTATTTAGCAAAGTTGTTGTGTGTGTGTGTGTGTGTGTGTGTGTGTGTGTGTGTGTGTGTGTGTGTGTGTGTTTGTATATATATACATATACACACACATGTGTGTGTATATATACATACATATATATATATATATTACAGTCTGCTGTTACACCAAGCTATCTAAACAAAGGTCAAATGATTCCTTTTGGTCCCAGCAGGGTTGAGTGTACTAATGTACTGTACTGTAACAACATTGACCCTTGATGCTAGTTTTCATAGCGGAAGGCAACTCTGCTGTTCCAAGTCATTCTGCTTTTGATTTAACCTCATCATGTAGTAAGTTAGATCGTAGCCCTCACAGATGTGCATTCCACACTGGAAGCTTAACAGGTCAAAGGTCAGAAGAGTCTAAGGATGTCAGATCAATATAATATCTGATTTCCAAAAGGGGGGGTGGAGATGAGTAATTATGGTATTATTTTTTTTTAAAGAATTAACGTGCAAAATCTAATGTGTGGAATCATAAATGAAATTAAAGTGTGTGATAAATAATGCACCATTCATGAGTATATTTAAACAAAAAACTGAATTGAAGGTGACGGCAAAGCAAAGAGTTTGAAAATAATAAGGAAGTAAATAAAGTTTTTTGTCTCAGGTATAGGCCAGCCTGACCTAAATAGGCTAAAACCTAAATTAACCTGTTATGAGTTCTCAGATGTTTTAGAGCCTCAGTCAACCAGTGGCATTGTGATGGTCAGGTATAGTTCAAACACACACACAAACACACACACACACTTGTATACTCAGAAGGAAAATGGCAAATGAAAACAAATCGCCATCATTGCCGGGACTGAATTCCATTAGAAAATTACAAAATTAACCCTTAATTAAGGAGATAAATCAAATGATTTTGCGTCTAAGTGAAACACAATAACAGTCTAAATGAAATTAGGCACAATGGTAATGAAAACATAAGTCTTAGGAACTTTTCATTAAATTATTAATCTCACATTATTCAAGTACTGATTGTTGATATTCAAATAAAGGTCCAATTTACGTTTTAAATGTTCCACAATACAAGGCATCAACTTACATTCCCACTTCAGCTACTGAAGTGCACTTATGTCAGGAAATGTAGAGGGATAGAAATCAAAAGAGTAAGTTGTGTAAAAACTTGAGATGATTGAGAGTACCTGGTGGGGGTAGAATTTGGCCTGTGTTCAACTGCTTCCCTGCTCTACCTTTTCCTCTCCGGTTTGTCAGCTCGGGCAGAGTCCATCTTGATGAAACACAGTGGTGCAGAAAGAATTAATCTCTTTAGAAAATACTTTGAATGATAATTACAGGTTGTCATGATTCACCCCGTTCATTCAAGTGACCGCTGTAATTGCTCGGAGGGAATCCAACCGTGTAACACGTACTCAGCCTGTACAGACAGTGTAGCACACTGAAGTTTACTGTCAAGAGGACATCGAAGCGTTAGCAAGTACTGAGCGGCCTCAGTCGCAAATCCGCTGACTAAACCCCTCACATGTGCAAGAAACAAATATTGGTAACATTTTATATTCCACCATGTTAATATGATGATGATGATAGTGTGATAATAAAGAGGTAATATATAGGTAATTACTTGTAATTACCAAAGTAATAACTGAGTAATACTCACAGTAATAAGATGTAGTACTGGGGTAATAAGATGATAAGAAGGTAGCAGATGTAATAACATGCAATTACCGTGGTAATATAGTTATATAAATATTGTAATAACATGATAATATGTTGATTTTTTTCACAGTATTATAGGCTACTATCAGCATGCTACCTTCCAAATTAGATAAAACTTCTTGCAATTTAAAATTGGTAAATGTCATACTATAATACTGAAATTATCCCCTCTTTAGGTTCCAAATATTTCTTTTTTTTTTTAAATTATATGTTAATTATATATAAAATAAAAAAACTGTCTTTCTATTTTATTAAATGGTAATATTACAATAACAGAGGTGCATATACATGTGTGGCATGTATATTTACGCAAGGTCATGATGCCAAGTTGTGTGTATGTGTGTGTGTGTGTGTGTGTGTGTGTGTGT